>NC_064616.1:315316275-315634847 GCF_023898315.1 Schistocerca nitens | reverse complement strand
TATACGAAAAATACAACGACTGACACCACAATCCCTGTAACCTCATGTCACCTGGTCATCCATTAGTAGGCAGCACACAAATTAGTGCTACTTAGGGCAAATAAAATACCTTTAAAGCAAAAAAAACATGCAACAAGAAACTAATTTAGTTTAAAAGATTGCAGTTGTTAATGATCTTACTGCTTCCATGGTTGACACAGTCGTAGACAAAGTGAAGTAAGACACAAAAAGTACACCACAGAAGAGAAAGAAAAAAATAATAATAAATATGCATCTAGCATCATATACATTGGCAATCAAAGAGTAAAATTTGAGTTTTCAACATCAAATAAACTTGAACGAAAACTAATACATAATATAAAGTGTACTCACGACCCATTCTCAGACTCTGGAATATAGATATTAACATGCCAGCAATGCTCAATGTTCTACCTAGGACAAACGGACCGAAATTTGAACGTCAGGTACACGAAGCACATTACAGCCTGCACACACAACAGACATCCAGCATCAGCAATAGCTACACACATACGTAATGCAAGAAACCCATTTGGGAAAGTAGAGCAAAATGCCAAAAGCCTAAATAACGGGCATAAAATGGATTTGTTATAATAACGGGAGATATATTCACATTACAGGACATAGATGACAAAATGTTAAATGAAAAACTTTAAACTGAATCAGTGTATTTCTTCAGATGCTTCGACAATGTACTTAAATAAGAATCGTAACACATGGAAAAAAGCACCACTGTAAAATCGCTCTAAGTAAATTATAATCCAAATACCTTCTGTACCAAAGTATATCATACTCTGTGGAAGACCTTCAACATTATCTCTGTCAACCGTATCTAAAAACACCTTTGTAACTTTGTTTACGTAAGTTATTCTCTATGTATACTGTGCTCTGAAAGTTGTGTGTGATGTTTAACATGTTAGACTCTACCTACACAAATGGACCATAAGAAAATGTGTAAGTTCTTCCACATTTCGCCACTAACTACATATGAAAATCACGAAGTGTTCATTTTTTATACATTGCAGTAAAGTCAATAGAACAAAGCAGAACCTAACACATCGAAAACATTGCATAAAAATGGCTTAACACAAATAGAAAACATTTGAAAATAGGAATTATTCCTCGAAACGCGTCGTGTAAAATATCAACTAAAAATCCTGACCGGTAGCAGGAAAGTTATTTGTAAACAAACCTATTCACAGTCGCAGGCTTTTAAAAACCATTTATAATGGACAAAATCATATTAACAACTACACTGGATTTCCTAGATTTTTTTAAGTTCCATGACAACCATACAACAAAATCCTACAATGCACAGCAGGTATGTGGCAATTCACAGTCGCAATTTTGTCACCAGAAGAATGAATGAAAGAACGAGTCTGTTAGATACTCGAGGCCGGCCGAAGTGGCCGTGCGGTTAAAGGCGCTGCAGTCTGGAACCGCAAGACCGCTACGGTCGCAGGTTTGAATCCTGCCTCGGGCATGGATGTTTGTGATGTCCTTAGGTTAGTTAGGTTTAACTAGTTCTAAGTTCTAGGGGACTAATGACCTCAGCAGTTGAGTCCCATAGTGCTCAGAGCCATTTGAACCATTTGTTAGATACTCGAAGTGTCATGAACCCAAGAAAAATTAAAGACTGACAGCAAAGATTGTACGATATATCCTAATATTTCTACAACGGCAGTTTACTAAGATAGACTCTGCAGATACCGGGTGTTCAGCAAAGGATATGCTGATTTCTAAATTGAATCTCGTAAACTAAGATCGATGGACGAGTGCAACAGATAGGGTGTTTATTGTGAAAGCTGTAAGAATTTTACACACCAGTTATACAGAAGTCACGAAATAGTTAGAGAAACTGCTAATAGATGGCGCTGTACACCATGGAGCTCGTTCAGTGTCAGCGTGCATAATTTAACTCGTCCAATGCAGGGAGCCTCTGCCATATGATTGCAATCTTTTCCAAATATCCAACACTCCCGGTACGGAGGTGGCGCAAATTAACAATGGAATTTGCCATCACATCCTGTAGAAGCAATTGAATTAGATTCAGATACCACACTGCCGATTGAAGCTCATCAAGCGTGGTGGGATGGTGGTTGTAGGTTGTGTTTTTGAATGTCCCTACAAGAAGTAGTCACAGGGAGTCAGATAGTGTGAATATGAAAGTCAGTCCACATCTGGGCGAGTAAATTTACAATAATCCAATCCAATAACTATTCCCGAAATATTCATCAAAAAACCGAAACACCTGTTTGATGCGATGTGATTTGGCCCTATCTTGCAAGAACCATTCGGTGCCTGTCCGATCCTCCGAATATGGTTGTGTGGCGATAAACTGTTAAATCATTTCTATGTAGCGTTCACTAGTTACCATTTCTCTCATGAAGAAAGCACCAATAATGCCTCTGCTGCATACCGAAGCCAAAATAGTAACATTAGGAAAATACAGTGGTTTCGCTTCTCATAAATGGGGATTTTTCGGAACTCTAAAATCCCGAGTTTTGCTTACTCCAGACTTCTTTCAGGTGAAGTGTGCTTCAGTTGTGAACCATACGCAGCCAACATGAAATCCTTGATTATCAATCATTGTAAGAATCTGGTTCTCCAAATCAGCCCTCCGTCGCACAGCTCGTGCTATATGGCCTGTTGGCTTTGGATTTTTAATGGAAACATGTGTAGGCTCTGTGTCTGTATTTTCTGCGTGCTGGAACGCTCCAAACCTGGCTCTACTGTAGTTCTTCGAATGGATTTCTTTGGATTTTGCTGAACAATTCCAGAAATAGTCACCACATTTAGAGGAGTAACTAGTGTCTGTCTGGCGTCTATATTTCCTTCTAGATCATCAGCGACGCTGCCAGTCCGTTGGAATTTCGTGAAGAGCTTGCGGATGGTTTTCACATCGGGTCCTTTTGTAACATTAAAACGTGTTTGGAAACTTGGCTTTGTTGACCTAGGACAGTGCTCTAACCTGAGGTATTCCAGTACTAGAAAAACGCGTTGTTCAATGGAATGATTTCGACCTCTTCCTTCGGTACGCTAACATCCTTTCACGTTTCAGCGGTAGTACTCATCGCTCTGAGCTGCGGCGCACTATTTATGAGCACTACGTATTGCAATTAGAACGATGTCTGTTGCAGCGTTTCGAGCTACTTCGAAACTTCCGTAAAAAAAAAAAAAAAAAATCTTACAGCTTCCACAATAAACGTAGCATTTGCTGCACTCTTGTATCTTACTTTTCGAGATATTTAACTCTGCCATCAGGGACTCCTTCGCTGGACACGCTGTAACATGGTACACAGTGCAATCTGTTCAAGCATAATCATGGCGATGAGAAAATCTCCGTCAACAGTACTTCGGAATTGCAATGATCAATAACATGACGACAGTCCCTAGGAATATATCGAGAAATGAAATGGATACTGTGAAAGACAGATTCTTACCGAATTACATTTTCCTTCAAATCAATAACCACTTGTTAAGTGTATCAGTTCATCGAAAACTCAGTTACGCAAGATCGTTTGTCCATACCACAGAAGTCAGGGCACATATATTTCTAAGTGCGACACTGCAAACCCAGGTGTCCGCTAGAAATGAAGAACTGGAAGATGAAATATAGAACGGTGATCAACGAACAGATTCCAATAGGTCGAGTTGTTTGTTAGAGTTCAAGAGACGAAAGTGCGAAGTCATCAGTCCCTTCATTCTAAGTATATCGGACCAGGAATAACCTTCAGAAACAGGATACAAAATGTAAGTCCTGAGATGCTCGAATGGAAGGAAGATACAGTAAGACAGAGATAAAAATCATGGAGAACTACGAGGAGAGTGAGAAGTGGTAAGGTGGGCGAGCAGCTGTGTCCAGAATGCAGTTGGAGGTTCTTGGAGCATGGTACGCTGTGGGAGACGCACACTCTGCATCCCACCAGCACAACCTCACCATAAGTTATCCCAAGGAAACGAGGAACACAGGCAAATGATAAAAGCTTATGAAAGATAAAACATTACAAATGAAAGAAAAAAGGGAGAGGGCAGGGGCCACTGCAGACCGCCGAGCAAGGGTCGCCATGGGACTAGAGCAAGCGTGGGATGCCCCTCCAACCTCTCAAGGCGCAGATTCCAACAGGGATCAGGCCATACAAAATACCAGGCAGGGAACTGATAACAATCCGAGAGCGTGCCGTGCAAAGTTCCCCACAATAACAAAGATAAAAAGTAACGTAGGAAACGTCGGTAACATATCCTCTGCAATAAAAATTTAGGGCAGTATCAAGAATGAGTTACATATTAAACTGGTGAAATTTGAACACCCACGAATAACCTACGCAACAGTGCACAAGCTCTATAATTTCGAAGCAGATTCAACTAACATCTACTGACGAACACAGTGTATGGATATAATAAAATGAAGGATGAAGCGAAATCACCGAATATACGAAAGAACGTGGCCTCACTAACAAATACAGACACTAAACAACATTTATAAATAGTGAATCTGACTCACGTTTATAAACATATCGATTTAAATGCGGAATTCAATAAATTAGAGAATAAAAGAATTACACGCATCGCCCTTTGATTCCGAACAATAGGGCGCGGAAAGAATGCAGTGGACTGACTGGTACTGAAGCCAAATAATCTGACAATAGGTCTTTAAGGAATTCTATGACCTATGTCGAAACCAGACAAAAGGATCGGAACCTCTGAATCCACTCAACTTGTATAGGGACCTTGTAAGAGCCCATGGACGAATTTGATTCTAGTCACGACTACCTAACCCCCAGCGCTACGTTTTAGTACACTTCCGACATTGACTTCAGAAGTTTTACAGGTAAGTCCAGAGGGAAGTCCCTTTGTAATGGCTGAACTCAGAGGAGACTGAAAACATGGGAGCTGATTTGTTGTATCATGGAAGCATACCTGGAAAATGGCGAACTTCAGTTACGTCACTGGATCAGCAAATGCAAAATCAGTAGTTATAAACAGAAGTACAACGGTGAACAAACACTGGAAAGTGTAGCGAACATTCGGGTTCTATTGCACTTCGATACCAATATAGCTAATTGAGTCTCGCAAATATATACGCCTAATACCGACCACGTAGAACCCTATATTGGTAAACAAGCAGGGAAGCGGACAGCTACGCGCACAGCAAAAACTTGTTAACAGCAGACATGAAAGCGGAAAGTGCGCACTCGTTGAGCGCACACACACGACTACAAACGAAATGCACTACTCTAATGCATCCCCAAAACTGCCCTCGCATCACGCCGTGCTCATATGAATGCTCTGACAGACTGTGACAAGGCGAGCTAGAAGACTACCTGCCTGTCAGATGTCCTCCAGTGCAACCACAAAGCAGCACGACTGCCCCAACACAAAAATCTTAAGTTCGAAAACCGAGAATTGCTTTACCAGCACAAACAAGCGTAGTGGGAAAGCTGCCTAAGAAACCAGCTGAAGACCGATGTGTGGGATAAAGCACACAAAATATTGACAGGGCAGACCTAAACTGCAGTCGTTCTACCAGCAACAACAGCAGAAATTTACCAGTGACCCATGGATGAAGACAGCCACATACCTACTTGTGAAACTCCTTCCGGACGGTGATCACGACATAACTCCACAGTTAACTTGAATATGCGCTACACAATGAATGCACAAATACTTTGTCACCCAAACCGTTCGCTGAAGGAGCAGCTACAGCCACGATGGAACTGAGAAACAGAAAGCTTCATGGGTAGATAACATTCATAGCTAACTACTCAAAATTACAAATTATTCCATTCCTGTAGATATTACTGAACGATTCTTCAGCACTGGGTAGGGTGTCTACTACATAAAAACTAGAACAAGCTATAATAAATCCAGAAGTTGAGGAACTGACTAATCCTGAAAGCTGTAGACCAATCTGCCTGATCCAAACACTCAAATGTTACAGTCCCATAGGGAGTTCACGGACTTTATCAATGCCAGTTTGGCTTTAGGAAACGGTAACGTATTTATGATGTATTTAACAATGCGATCGAAACAATACTCTAACAAAAAATAAGAAAAATAATAAGAATACGCAGTTGCAAAGGCAATGCTAATGGACACCACGGGAGGTTTTTTCAACTATTTATAGTGGCCCGTGTCTTTATCCATATGTGTGAAATACAGATACCCCAGTGTCTTTACTATAGCTTCATCTATTACTGTAGGGGTAGGGCTGTGGAACGGTTAGCGTGAACAAAAAAGTAGTAAAGGGTGTCTAGAGGGTTCGATTTCTGGGGTAGTATTTTGCGATATGGCTATCGAGCCTCCCGTATTAATCGGAAGAAGATGATTAAGTCGATGGCGTTGTGTCATGGAACCCACTGAGCTGAAGGAAATTACGGCTGAGGACCCTCCCGAACGAAGCAATTGTGCGTGGACGCAAGCACCACAAGGAACTACATACATACTCCTAAAGCGCCAACTTTCATTATGTAGTAATACCACAAGTAGCTCGAAAGTCTAGCTAAATGTTGTAAATAAAACATTTTTTATTTTCTGTAAGGTTCCCATTCCGCGACTGATCGGACTTTGAAGAAAAAAAAAATTGCTTTCATAACTTTTGTCGTATGAATATATGCTGTTTCTGAAAGACAACACATTGAGGATCATTTTTCAATACCGTCGGTACTGGTACAATTTGTCGTAATTAAATGTAAGGTAATGACGTATCGGTGGTTAAAGCCTTGAGTAGATCTAAAGCAAAGGATATGGTCTAAATTTTCATGTGTTCAATGTGGAGTAGTGGATAGAGGCATAGAGTTATGAACTGTAAAGCAGATGGTTCGCGTCCAGATGCCTGAAATATTTTTTATTTGCCTCTTTTACAAGATTCTGGGTCTTTCTTTTTAATTTAATAAAAGTATGTTCTGTAATATTCGATCTTATGTACACGCTAAAGCACTCTCTCCCAGGAGAGAGTGGTCACTGCCAATAATTTACAAGTTAACCATGAAACACGCAAATGCGAGTAGATATTCAAAACGTGTTGATCATCTGGTAGAACAAAGCGCCACTCAGTCGTAACGAAGAGTGACTTTGTAAAAACATTAAGAAAGGTAACTTACTGTCAGCCATCCACGAAGTATAGTAGAAATGTTACAACGTGGTTATTTTAGGCGACTTCTTTTCCGAACAAGAACGCCTTCAAATTAAGTACATATGCAGACGTAATGTATTCCAGTACAGATACAGCAATGTTACTGGTTTTTTTGTCGCTGTTTGTTACTTCCTAGTGGGAAGGAAGAGGGCAAGTGGAGAAGCTGCTGGAAACTGAATCCACTTTTGAGCAGCATTGTCTGAAGGAAAAAAAAAAAGAGGTTCAAATGGCTCTGAGCACTATGGGACTTGAATTCTAAGGTCATCAGTCCCCTAGAACTTTGGACTACTTAAACCTAACTAACCTAAGGACATCACACACACATCCATGCCCGAGGCAAGATTCTAACCTGAGGCCGTAGCGGTCGCGCTGTTCCAGACTGTAGCGCCTAGAACCGCTCAGCCACGCATGCCGGCTGGAAACTACAGATGTAGAAACACTGCACTATGGCCGTATAGAGCAGAAACTATCACTGCTTAAAATACTTCGGATGTATATGTAGAAGAACCATCCTGAACGACTTCTGAATGAGCAAGCCGACTCCACTTTTTGATAATGCCAAACCTCACTCATCACCCAACACAATTCTGTTCAACCGGTTCGCCAGTTACTTACATGTTCTGTAACTGTATGGTTTTATTTACGGTGTTTAGCAACACAAATTAATTTGGTTGATGACCGTAGGTTCTTTTCTATTTATGTTTGTACCGGTATGCATTCAATCTATACCGAAAAAATTATTATTGAAACAAGGGATAAAAAATTTCAGGCTTCAATATTCTGTTTACAAGCAAAACAGTTCTTATTTTCTGCCAAATAGCAAACTGACAAGAAGATTGAACACTTTAATCGTTTATTCCTTGTGCGCCACGCAAGAAAGACCACTTGTTTAGTCAACTAAATTTACCCCATCACTGAGTTTTTGTACCTGAAGAAACTCAGCGAGCTCAAGGCCTGCTGCAGCAACATAACCTCACTCCAGTAAGGACTGAAGCACGGTTCTAGAATTTCACTGCCTTCGAATACAGGACCGTATTACGGTTACAGTAGCCAATTATCTGCGCTCGATTTTATTCCACAACGGGCGCTGCTTCATTCCTTTGCAGGTAAGGAAAGCACTGCCTCACACATCGCACTCAGACGTACCGGAAATGCAGTTGACTTGTCTTGATACGCAAATTAATTTTGAAGAATACATGAAGAACAGACCTTCAGCTCCTGTACATGTTATTAAACTTCCCTTCATAAATTCTAGTGAGGGTTGTAGACGCTGGGAACAGAATGGTTGTAATGGGAGCCCCTGACGGCAGTCAAACCCTCCCGTGCTAATCGAAGAAACCCGTAAAACGGCCGCGTTCCGCTCGAATATATGCTACGTGAAAGTGGACAATAATTTATTGCGACTGATATTTATCACACTTTAGGCAACTAGCCAATGCGCAAACTTTCACGAGGAAGCGCAGCAAATTTTGTGGAACCGAACTGCAGAGAAGCTGGATTAAAGATACACAGCGTGTATAACGAGAAAATTCCATCCCATAAAATTGTGACCAGTTTACGTAAAGAAACCAGCCTGGTGCGAAACCTATTAACCAACTCTTAACGTAGAAAACAAAGTTGACCATGTCACGACCAATGTGATAGCTTTGAAGATTGACTAATTAAACAACCAGTCCGTTTCACGTTAAGGTAGCTTGGGGGCGAACTAGCAATTAAACTGAGCACTGCGAGAACAGCAGTGGATGCAGATTCCTAGCTTTGTACCACGAAGCAACCCGCACTGGTTCCAAGGGCTAGGAACAGTCCGTGTTCCTGGGTACGTATTCAAACCTAATGAGAGATAAAAGAGTATCTACATGCCAATGCACGCCTCTAGTGTGGGAGGTATGGCCGCATAGACGTAAGAATACTACATAATAAATTTTACAGAGTTATCAACCATATACACTGAAGTACTGACCATTAATTTATTAATATTATGCAAGTGTGGCATCTACTGGACCACGCTATTTACAACGAAGGGTATTTTCTGAATTTTATTTTACGTTTTCTTTGGCTCATGTTACTTCCACTCTCTCAGAATGGGCTCTCTTCCGATCGTCAGACCAAGCTGTTGTTGTGTTGTTAGTTTTTTTGCGAAAATGTCTAGACGTCGATTTAATGCCTGGTGTATTAACTTGTGCTATTCCTGATCCTTCGCTGCTTCTTTTACCGCACTGCTGCATTTTGTTTCTATTTTACCTTTACTGCTACCTTCTTAGAATTTAATAATGTTTTTTTTTTGTTTTTGGTTTTAGGGCGCAAAACTTCTATGGTCATTAGCGCCCAGCCCACGACTTAGGAAACAGTAAAAAACCGAAATTGAAAACCAGCAGCAGTGGGAACTAAGTCATAAAATTGGAGAAACTAAAAGCAGAAGCAATGCTTAAAAATCCACTACAGAAAGGGGTTGGTTGTCCCCAAAAAAAGGCTTCAAATGACTGACGTCATTTCACTGTCACTAATAAACTGGAGAACGCGGTCGGCTGAGCGCGTGTCATCTGCTAAAATCGACGATAGATCAGGCGATAGCTGTAGACGGGAGCGTAACGGAGTAAAATAGGGGCATTCAATTAAAAGGTGTCTTACCGTCCACAGCTGAGAGCAGTGGGGACAGAGTGGGGGAGGATCGCCGCTTAAAAGATGTCGATGGCTAAAAAGACAGTGCCCTATCCGGAGTCTAGCTAAAATTACCTCCTCCCGACGACGCGTTCGGGAGGAAGAGGTCCAAGCGCAAGGAAGGGCTTTCACTTCGCGCAATTTGTTATGGGGAAGTGTTGACCAATGCGCGTGCCATAAATGAGCAACTTTGCGACAGAAAACGCTCCGTACATCGGTGAAGGGAATCGACTGAATAGCTGGCCGAGGAAGAGAGACTGCAGCCTTGGCCGCTATATCGGCCGCCTCATTCCCACCGATACCAGCGTGTCCCGGGAGCCAGAGGAACGCCACCGAGACGCCCCCCAGGTGGAGCAAGCGCAGGCAGTCCTGAATCTGGTGGACCAGAGGGTGCACAGGGTAAAGAGCTTGGAGACTAAGGAGAGAGCTGAGAGGATCTGAGCAGATTACGTACTGTATCCGCTGATGGCGGCGGATGTAGTGGACAGCCTGGAGAACAGCGTAAAGCTCCGCAGTATAAACCGAACACTGGTCGGGAAGCCGAAAGTGATTTGGGGTGGCGCCAACAATATAGGCACTCCCTACACCTAACGATGTTTTCGAGCCGTCGGTGTAAATAAATGTGGCGTCCGTCATTTGTGCACATAGAGCAGCAAATGCCCGACGATAAACAAGTGTAGGGGTACCATCCTTGGGAAATCGACAAAGGTCACGGAGCAGGCAGATCCGGGGACGGAGCCAAGGCGGTGCTGTACCCCAAGTTGTCAAGAAGGTTTTAGGAAAGCGGAAGGAAAGAGAATGGATCAGTTGACGGAAGCGGACTCCCGGGGGTAGTAGGGAGGAGGAGCGGCCTGCATACCCTACATCAAAGGAGGCGTCGAAAAAAAGGTCATGGGCTGGATTAGCAGGCATGGAAGACAGATGGCTAGCATAACGACTCAGAAGGACTGCTCGCCGATTGGACAGCGGAGGTTCAGCAGTCTCAGCATAAAGGCTTTCCACAGGGCTAGTGTAAAAAGCTCCAGACACTAAGCGTAATCCACGGTGGTGGATAGAGTCGAGACGCCGAAGGATAGGCGGCCGAGCAGAGGAGTAGACTATGCTTCCATAATCCAATTTCGAGCGCACTAAGGCGCGATAGAGGCGGAGAAGGACCACTCGGTCCGCTCCCCAGGAGGTACCATTCAGGACACGGAGGGTGTTAAGGGATCGCAGACAGCGAGCCGAAAGATAGGAAACGTGGGAGGACCAGCACAGTTTTCTGTCAAACATAAGACCCAACAATTTAGCGACGTCTGAAAACGGAAGGTTGACAGGACCTAGATGTAAGGAGGGCGGAGGAAACTCCTTACGTCGCCAAAAATTAACACAAACGGTCTTACTACGTGAGAAACGGAAGCCGGTTTCGATGCTCCAAGGGTGGAGGCGATCGAGACATCCTTGAAGACGTCGTTCAAGAAGGCTGGTCCGTTGAGAGCTGTAGTAGATCGCAAAATCGTCCACAAAGAGGGAGCCCGAGACATCAGGAAGGAGACAATCCATAATTGGATTTATGGCGATGGCAAACAGTACAACACTCAGCACGGAGCCCTGGGGTACCCCGTTTTCTTGGGAGAAAGTACGGGAGAGAGTAGTGTTCACCCGCACCCTAAATGTGCGCTCTGCCATAAATTCGCGAAGAAAAAGGGGCAGCCGGCCTCGAAAGCCCCAAGAGAACAGTGTGCGGAGGATGCCTGTCCTCCAACAGGTATCGTATGCTCTCTCCAGATCAAAAAATATTGCTACCGTTTGGCGTTTCCGGAGAAAATTGTTCATGATATAAGTGGAGAGAGCAACAAGATGGTCAACTGCAGAACGATGCTTTCGGAATCCGCATTGGGCTGGTGTTAAAAGACCGCGGGATTCCAGCCACCAAGCTAAACGGTAATTCACCATACGCTCCAAAACCTTACAGACACTACTCGTGAGAGAAATGGGGCGATAGCTAGAGGGAAGATGTTTGTCCTTTCCAGGTTTCGGAATGGGAACGACAATAGCTTCCCGCCATCGTCTGGGAAAGGTACTGTCGGTCCAAATTCGATTATAAATGCGAAGGAGGTAACGCAGACTACGGGTTGATAAATGCAGCAACATTTGGACATGGATATCATCCGGTCCTGGGGCGGAGGAGCGAGAAGAAGAGAGGGCATGTTGGAGTTCCCGCATGGAGAAAACACTATTGTAGCTTTCGTGATTTTGAGAGGAGAAAGCAAGAGGTCGCACTTCCGCTGCACGTTTCTTCGGGAGAAACGCTGGCGGGTAATTTGAAGAGCTCGAAATCTCAGCAAAGTGCTGACCCAATGAGTTAGAAATTGCGACGGGGTCCACTAAGGTATCATGCGCGACAGTGAGCCCAGAGACCGGGGAGAAACTAGGCGCGCCTGAGAACCGTCGAAGCCGACTCCAAACTTCCGAGGAGGGAGTGAAGGTGTTAAAGGAGCTAAGAAAGAATTTCCAGCTTGCCTTCTTGCATTCGCGGATGATGCGACGGCATCGCGCACGGAGCTGCTTATAGCGGATACAGTTGGCCAAAGTAGGATGGTGACGGAAAATGCGAAGAGCACGTCGTCGCTCACGTATTGCGTCACGGCATGCCTCGTTCCACCAAGGAACTGGGGGGCGCCGGGGAAATTCGGAGGTGCGTGGTATTGAACGTTCCGCAGCTGTAAGAATAACGTCGGTAGTATGTGTGACCTCATCGTCGACGCTGGGAAAGCGACGGTCATCGAAAGTCGCTAGAGACGAAAGAAGTGTCCAATCGGCTCGGGCAAACTTCCAGCGTCGCGAGCGCATATATGGCAGTTGAGGCTGCAGTCGAAGGACACATGGAAAGTGGTCACTCGAGTGTGTACCATCAAGGGCGAACCATCCGAAGCGCCGAGCTAGCGGAACAGTACCGACCGCAAGGTCCAAATGAGATAAATTTGTCGTGGAGGCAGACAAAAATGTGGGGACCCCAGTGTTGAGGCAAACTAGATCCGCTTGGTGGACGACGTCTAGCAATAGTGAGCCACGTGGACAAGGATGTGGAGATCCCCAAAGCGGGTGGTGGGCATTGAAGTCCCCAACCAGCAAATAGGGGGGTGGAAGCTGACCAAGAAGATGAAGGAGATCAGCTCGTGCCATTGGTGTGGACGATGGATTGTATACAGTACAAAGAGAGAACGTGTATCCAGAAAGGGAAAGACGGACGGCAACAGCTTGGAAGGAACTGTTTAAGGGGATTGGGTGATAATGGAGAGTATCATGGAGAAGAATCATGAGTCCTCCATGGGCTGTAGTGCCTTCAACAGAGGGGAGATCATATCGGACAGACTGAAAATGAGGGAGAACAAAGCGGTCATGGGGACGCAGCTTTGTTTCCTGAAGACAGAAGATGACCGGCGAGTAGGATCGTAAGAGGATCGACAATTCATCCCGATTGGCTCGAATGCCGCGGATATTCCAGTGGATAATGGACATAGCGTGAACAGAAAATGGAGGAATGTGACCAAGGGTGCTGTCAACTCAACGACTGCTCAGAGCTTGCGACCGACAGCACGGAATGGCATTCTGCCGAAGGCAGAAGACCCTGATCCATAGGTTGGTCAGGAGCAGCTCCTGCCACCAGCGATCGGCCGGTTGACCGGCCACCAGCAGTGCGCCCCGGCGACACAGAAGACGGCCGAGGGCGATTTCCGCCAGGTGGTGCTGTAGATGGGACACGCCTTGGCGGAGGAGGAGAGGAACTGGGTTTCTTTGTAGCCTTCTTGGAAATATGATGTTTAGATGAAGGAGGAACCGATGGTTGGGAAGTTGCGGTACGTAAAAACTCTTCACGAGTATGCTCTTTTTTCGAAGACTTGGCGTCTGACTTTTGGGCTCGAGATTTAGCAGAACCCGATGAAGGGTGAGCCATAGAGTGGGCAGGCGAAAGTGGTGAGGTTGAACGGGCGATCTTTGCGCTGGCCGATCTGACGACCGTGGTACTAAAGGTGAGGTCGCAAGTCTGCGTGGCCGCTTCCTTTGTTGGCCGAGGGGAAGCAAGGACAGTGCTGTATTTTCCTGTCTGAGGCACGGTGGGCTGTCGACTGGCGAATAATTTTCGAGCAGCAAAGGTCGACACCTTTTCCTTCACTCTGATTTCCTGAATGAGCTTTTCGTCCTTAAAAACGGGGCAATCTCGAGAGGAAGCAGCGTGGTCACCCATACAGTTGATGCATCGAGGGGATGGAGGTGGACAAGCACCCTCATGGGCATCCTTGCCACACGTAACACATTTGGCCGGATTGGAACAGGACTGGCTGGTGTGATTGAACCGCTGGCATCGATAGCAACGCGTAGGGTTTGGGACGTAAGGGCGAACTGAAATTATCTCATAGCCTGCTTTGATTTTCGGTGGTAGTTGAACTTTGTCAAATGTCAAGAAGACAGTGCGGGTTGGAATGATGTTCGTGTCAACCCTTTTCATAACTCTATGAACAGCCGTTACGCCCTGGTCAGACAGGTAATGCTGAATTTCTTCGTCAGACAATCCATCGAGAGAGCGTGTATAAACGACTCCACGCGAGGAATTTAAGGTACGGTGCGGTTCCACCTGGACAGGGAAGGTGTGGAGCAGAGAAGTACGCAGCAATTTTTGTGCCTGGAGGGCACTGACTGTTTCTAACAACAAGGTGCCATTCCGTAATCTGGAACAAGACTTGACAGGACCTGCAATTGCGTCGACACCTTTCTGAATAATGAAAGGGTTGACCGTGGAGAAGTCGTGACCTTCGTCAGACCGAGAAACAACAAGGAACTGTGGCAACGATGGAAGAACTGTCTGTGGCTGAGACTCAGTGAACTTACGTTTGTGAGCAGACATAGTGGAAGGTGAGGAAACCATTGCGGAAGAATCCCCCATGATTACCGGCCTCTCCGATGGCGCGCTCCTCCCTTGTGGGGGCCCTCACTGAGGGCACACCCGCCTTAGGTGATTGTTCACACCTCAGGTCACACCTCCCGACAAACGGACGGAGGGACCAATCGGCACTTTCGGAAGGTATCAGCTCGGGTAATCACCCCTCCCTGGGCCTAGCCGTTACCAGGGGGTACGTACGTGTCCTACCTGTCTACCCGGGGCGGGGAATTACGCGTTACCCCGTCACCGGCTACGCATGGAAGTGCGTGGGTCAGCCTTCAGACACGCACAGGGAGGAAAAAAGAGAAAGGGAAAGGAAAGAAGAGGGGGTCTCAAACGCCGCAGTGGAGAAAAGGGCAAAGAGAAGAGGGAAGGAAAAGAGAAGGACAGAGGAAGGACGAGGACTTGCAAGTGTAGAAAGCAAGGAATAGGAACAGTTTCGAGCGTCCGTCTCCGGACGTAGGCACAAACCATACTCCCAGAGGGGGAGAAAGGGAAGGAAAGAGCCAGAGGTGAGGGGGGGGGGCGAAGATGGGGGACGGGGAAGGATGCGGAAAGGGAAGAGATGCAGCCCGGAACGGAAGGAGGGCCACATTAGCTCGGGGTCCCGTGCTCGCTACGCACGTGTCCACAAAAGAGTTGTGGACCCCCTGGGGGGAATAATGTGGTTGGTTCCATTAGCCGGCCGCGGTGGTCTAGCGGTTCTAGGCGCGCAGTCCGGAACCGCGCGACTGCTACGGTCGCAGGTTCGAATCCTGCCTCGGGCATGGATGTGTGTGATGTCCTTAGGTTAGTTAAGTTTAAGTAGTTCTAAGTTCTAGGGGACTGATGACCACAGATGTTAAGTCCCATAGTGCTTAGAACCATTTGAATTTGGTTCCATTATTTCAATATACCCACATAATTTTAACCTGTGTTTTCATACCCGAATTTATGTGTGTACTTTTTAGTTTATTTATTTGCTCTTAATGTGAGTGTTACTTCTTCAGCATAATTTGGACTCGACGATTTCTTCATTGTCTCTTTTTATTAAAGTATTTCTTTTAGCCTCATAAAGACACACTAGTTTGAGAAATGCGTTGTATCTCAGTTTTGTGAATTTTTAGATACTTTTTCGTTGACGTATCCGACTGAAGCCTCTTTCCATTTTGTGACAACGAATTTCGCACACCAATTTTTTCCATGTCAGTCTCTTGAATGGCTTATCCTTAGTTATTACGCACTATTATAATTACTATCAGATACGTAGTTGCAGATTCCTACCACAGTAAATTAACACAGCTGGATATTAGCTTCACCTAGTTGAGCAAAGTCCATGTACAAGCAATTAACAATTTGTTCAATTTTGTCATATGATGACATGATGGAGACCGTGGATGTTGTTTGAAGACAAATGTTGATGGTATTAGGACAGCAACCAGCCACAAATTTACTTTCAATTCCTTTATTCAAAGGGTACCGTTACCGGTTTCGAATCGTTGTAATTCATCCTCAGACGGTTTACACGCTTTCTGTATGACATGTGGTGTGTTTTTTACAGATTAATTGTCCTAAAATATAAATAACACATAATGTGTGTGGCGTGTTTATAATTATGTATTATTTATATTTTAGGACAATTAATCTGCAAAAAACACACCACATGTCATAAAGAAAGCGTGTAAACCGTCTGAGGATGAATCACAACGATTCGAAACCGGTAACGGTACCCTTTGGATAAAGGAACTGAAAGTAAATTTGTGGCTGGTTGCTGTCTAAACACCATCAACAATTAATTTTATTAACAGATGTAAAACGACCTGCTGTAGTATCTAGGCAACAGGTCCAAGCTGTTTCCTCAAATCCCATTAGGTGAATACCGAGCAAGGACGATTCGCTACTATCCAGAAAACTATCGGCTCACTTCCACATCACATGAATAACACTACACGCACGCAGTTGCAGTACCGGCCACCCCTTAACCTAACCACGCCAAATCAGCTACACACCACGCCGTCCCTGCAAGGGCACAAGAGAAAGAAGTTGTTGGGTGAAAACAAGAGCAGACTTCGATTCGTTGCTAGCACAGCGGGGAACTGCAGTTCCTGTACGAAATAGATTGCCCACAGAGCACTTCTACAGCTATGACTTCATTACTGCTCGAGTGTGTGAAACCCTGATTATGTCTGTATCTAGGGGCTATCGATCCCAAGAGAAGAGTGGCGCCATTGGTCACAGATTTTGGGGCTGGCTGTATAGCATGCCATAAATTTAGAAAAATCACGACTGCATTTCTAGGCAGAATCTACGAATAACTTTCAGTCCCATACGAATCCGTACTGATGTAAGTAGAAAAACAACAGAGCGCACAGAGGCTTAGAGTCATTCTTCCAATGTTCCGCTAACCGTTCGACCGGGCAGATAAATTAATAGCTAGTGTGGTACAATAAGAAGTAGGCTCTTCCACACATTTCATACTAGCATTGTAAAAGTAAAGACTCAATTTTGAACCTTATATATTCGATATTCCCGTCACTGGAAGTCATTATAGATGAAGCAGTTACACACAAATAGTTTTTTGCCAATATAGCAAGCTGCGGGGATAACCGTACTCTTGAATGCGCATTTGAAGTGTATTCTGTATCTTCTTCAGATTCTTCTTCTCTACGTACTGAGTAAGTCACCAAATTTGTACTGGCATTAACGGTAATTGTTGCACACTGTCGTGTCAAGATAAATCCAGACTGAATCGCCATGCCACTGTCTCATGCAGGGCACTAAAGGCAGACAAGTCAATTCTGCTGTACTGCGCCTGGCCTCTGCACCGGCTAGGGACGGCGATATGCGTTGGCCGGTCTGCGGTAGCTGTGTTCCGGTCACTTTTAGTAGCCCATGTTAAAACCCCCATCAAACGCTGTGGGCTACAGAAAAGATTGGTATTTACCCTACAGCGGAAACCGTAGCCTGTGCAAGGAAGGTAATGGAGGATTATGAATACTGCTGACTTCACCCGAGTCGGGCACGAATTCTATGCGGGAAAGAAAACACAGCCAATGACAAAAAGCAACACGTACTCCCTGTCACTAATGATTTGTTACGCTAAGAATAATAACCTGGAGGAATACAAAAATTTCAGAGTCGGGGCCAAACCGCGTGCTATGAAGACGATATACGATTAACGAAACGGTACTTCGAGACTCGTGGAATATTCGTTATTACACTGCTTTTACATACGGTATATGTAGCTGCAGCACAGAAAGTTTCTTTCAGGATATGGATTATTAATCGGACAATAATGTATCCGACACATGCTACTGAACGTAGTATTTACTGTGAATTGACATACACCCGGCAATACACGCAAGGTACTTCGAACCAAGCGGTGGGTAGCTCGCAGATACACGCGAAATGTGTACATTCTATAACAACAATGTCGCGCTTCCTCAATCATTCAGGGCAATTAATAAGACGACAGCTTTAAGGGGTCACTTGTTTGTGAATTACTGTCACCTGATTCTACAATGACATGGCACTCATTCTACAATTACGCTGTGAGGAGGGGGCGGGTGGACTGTGGTGAGTGGGGTTTTGTATTGTACGCATACACCTTTTATTTCTACGCTCTCTGGTATCGTCCAGTTCTACATGTGGTAATAGCGACAGCGGCTGAGGGTAGTGGTGGTGGCCGTCAGCTCTAAGACAGCTTTTATGTAGCTCTCCACGATAGACTGTCTAGTCCAAGTCTTTTCGGATCTGCCGAACTACTGCACACCGCATCCGTTTTAACATGCTTTTGCATTCGAGCCAGTTTTACTTCCGACACGTCCAACCATTACCAGCCAAATTATTTCGTCAACCTATTCCGTTTTCAAGTTGTGTGATACAGTTCTTTTCAGCCGACTTCTGTAGCGCCACATTTCAAAAGCTTCTATTCTTTTCTTTTCGGAACTGTTTATCGTCCATATCTCGCTACAATTTAAGGCTACGCTCAAGAACTTTCAGAGACGACGGCCATACATTAAATTATCGTTTGATGCTAAAAAATTCCTTTTTTCAAGAATGCTTTTCACGGTATTCCTGTTTGCATTCTATATCCTCAATACCGCTGTCGTCTTCAGTTTTTTCTACCCAACTACAAAAAAGATATATATATATATATTTACTGATTTTTTGTGTCATTATCTGCTTCTACTCCCTCCGTGTTGCCAGATTTAACAGAACTGCATTCCGTTACACTTGTTTTAATTTTGGTTATATTCGCCTTACAACTTTTCATATCACTATCCATTGCATTCAATTGCTCTTAAGTCATTTGCTGTTTAACAGAATTACAGTGCCACTGATAAATCTCTGAGCTGTCACTACTTCTTCCTGAATTATAATTCCTTACCGGAAGTTTTCTTTCGTTTCCTCTGCTGCTTGCTCAATGTAAAAATTGAACAACATCGGGAATATGCTACAAGCCTGCCCCAGGCCATTCTTAACCATAGCCTGCCTTTCGTGACCTTCGACACTCTTAATTGCGGTCTGATTTCTGTACAAAATGTATGAAACATTTTGCCCCTTGCACTTTACCCATACTACCTTTAGAATTACGAAGTGTGTATTCCAGGCAACACTACCAAAAGCTTTCTATAAATCTATTAGTATCAGTATCGCTTCACTTTATCCTACATTTCTCGGAATATTCCCCAAGGTCTACCACCAGTTTTTCCATTCTTCTGTAAATAAATAATGTCAGTATTTTGCGACAATGACTCATTAAACTGAGTTTGGTAACCGATAGCCTAGTTTAATCTGTCTCATAACTTCCAGTAGTCTGTCACAGCTGACAGTGAAAAATGCTTTTCTGTGGTCTACGGAAGCTATGGACACTAATATAAACTTCTTACTTAAGAGTATCTAGCGGACGTAGGTGAATTTCCGCCGAAAGGTGTACGTAGTTCCACTTGAATTGAGGCCCGCGTCTGTGCGTCAGACCAGTGGACTCCTTTTCCTCAGTCTCCCCAAACAAACCGAGGGGCGGCCCCGTGGAATGGCCACACATTTGTGTGAGGAGCGCGCCCGTACAAAACAGCTGCCGTGGGTCGGATGGCCCGTGGCTCCCCACAGGGAGTGCTTGGCAACGCTTTTAGTCGTAGCTACCTGCCCGCTGCCCGTCTCTCCCCCCCCCCCCCCCACCTTACCGCTACCAACAGTTTTTTGCTTTTTTTTCTCATCTTCCTGGGGCTGGCCGGTGAACGCGTACTGTTAGCTTAAGCTGCTCCCTGCCACAGGAACAGACTGACAGGAATATTCGAAACCGCAGTTCTCATCCCTGCTCTCTCTCTCTCTCTCTCTCTCTCTCTCTCTCTCCCTCCCTCCCCTCCCCCATCCCCGTTTGTGTTTTTAATAGGTCACGTGGTCTCCATTGAGAAAATGAAACGACTGGTGCATTTAGCAAAATGATTATATGCCCCGAGCCATTTACTATTTATATAGTGACTGAAGGAGTACAACTAGCCCGTCCGCTGTTTTATTTAATAAATGGCACTCAAGGAGTTCTCCTGTACCGTGCAGGTTCGGAAGCTTCGTATCGATCCAGTTTACAGGAATGAATAATGCATTCCACTATCAAACTGACTGAACAAGGTTATCAATGACATTTAGGAGTATTGGAACGGTCATACCAATCCAGCAAGGGCACTAAACCAAATTCGACTCTATAATTCCACCTGGTATGCGAGATGATTGACGCACGAGAACCGCCCTCAGGCTTGAGGAAGAGTGTAATAATTGAAATGTCAAAGAATGCAGCTGCCATCAGAGGAATATTACCAAACGATCAGTTTAATTGTTATGGTTGTAAAATAATGATATGAATTAATTTTATAAGAGTGCAAAGAATAATAGAAACGAACCTCGGGAAGTTTGGTACCAGAGAAATTTAATTCGCAAGGTAAAATTGACCCTTCGACTTCTGTTTATAGATAGATTAAAGAAAGGCAAAGCTACGTTTATAACATTCGTCGATTTAGAGAAATCTCTGATCACTTTTGACTTGACTAAACACTGAAATTTTGAAGGTAGTGGGGATTGAAAATACATGTAGCGAAATGTTATTTACAATTTTAACAGAAACCGGACAGCAATTATACTTTTATAGGGATGTGGAAGGGATGTTGTAGTTAAGAAGGGAGTAAGACATGTTTACAATCAATCCTCGACGTTAATCTGTACATTGAGCGAGCTGTGAAAGTATCGAAGGAAAAATTTCAAAAAGGAATTTAAGTTCAGAAAGAAGAAATAGTAAGAGATTTGCTGAATATTTTGTCAGAGACTGAGACGTAGTTAGAAGAACAAGTGACTGGAATGGTTAATGTATTGGAAAGAGATTGTATTATGAGTATCGAACGTAAATCAGGGGAACTGGAGTACTGTCTGCTCAATCAGGTGACAAATCACGAAATGGACACGATGTAGTAGTTGAGTTGCTATATGGGCAGCAACGTAACTGATGACGACCAAAGTAACTACCTACAAAATGCAGACCTTTAACAGCAAGGAATGGTTTTCTGAAAGAGATTTCTTAAAAATGAAATTAATGTTCGGAAGTCTTCCCTCGATTTATTTGCCTAAAGCGTAGACTTCTTAAAGCACTGAAACGTGTACGATGAACAATCCAGACGTGGGGAGAAGGTTCTGGAAAGTGGTGATACAAAAATATGCTGAAGATTAGATAGATAGCTCGGGTAGCTCTCAAAGTACTCAATAGAATCGGGGGGGGAAAGATTTTCCGGCCATGGTGGTCAAAAAGGGGAATCGGTTGATAGGGGGGACAGTGCGCCATGAAGATATCGTCAGCTTGACGGTTGCGCGGAATGTTTTCTTGCTTTGGGACGGGGGAGGGGGAGAGGGGTAAAAATCGTAGAGGGGGAACAAATAACGTGGAATGTACTGTGTATCAATATTACATGCACTTGAAAGCAAGAGTTTTGCACTGAATTATTAAAAGACTAATAAGTTCTGACATTTCGAAACGCAGTACACTATAAGGTTCACATGAGTGAGACAAATACAAGCAATGGGAAGTTACAATGGAATATGACGAAATGTCAAGAATTCTTTTACGCTGTGTGATCTATGTCTGTATATTCAGATCACGGGTCATTTGTTTCAGTTCCGAAGTTAATTTGCATCACGCGTATGGTAAAGTTTACGGACTACATCAGAGGTTCTCATTACTCCACTGAGCATTATCTCAAGTCAGTAGAAGACTCTCAAACAAAGCGCTTAATAAGAAGTCCATGGTGTCTATCCGACGCGAATGTATGGGTTGGATGCTCCAGAGAAATGGCGGATGTGAGACTGTGTGATGCCGGTTGGTACTATGTCGAGGCTATCTCTGTCGCGAATCGCAGTGTTTCGTATTACCATCCTAAATGGCACTTTCTAAAATATCAGGAAACCTTTACGAACGGGTTCGGAGGGAACATGCCCAGACCTGTTAAACTGAGCAACGTTGGTAAGTATCCAGTAATACCCAACACCTGACGATGTCATGCACGCATGTGTCGTCAACGCCCTTCGGAAGTTCCAGTCGCATCAGAGACTATGTAAAAAAACACTATCAAAGAAGCACTCTACGACCGAATACACAAATACAAATAATTACTTTTATTTCGAATCTGAGCATAGCTGGGGACGAAAGGTAAAATTCAGTGGTCGGTGTCTGATAGAAACTCTCGAGAACTCTACATCTACATCCATACTCCTCAAGCCACCTGACGGTGTGTGGCGGAGGGTACCTTGAGTACCTCTATCGGTTCTCCCTTCTATTCCAGTCTTGTATTGTTCGTGGAAATGAGGATAGTCGGTATGCCTCTGTGTGGGCTCTAATCTCTCTGATTTTATCCTCATCGTCTTTTCGCGAGATATACGTAGGAGGGAGCAATATACTGCTTGACTCTTCGGTGAAGGTATGTTCTCGAAACTTGTAACAAAAGCCCGTACCGAGCTACTGAGCGTCTCTCCTGCAGAGTCTTCCACTGGAGTTTATCTATCATCTCCGTAACGCTTTCGCGATTACTAAATGATCCTGTGACGAAGCGCGCTGCTCTCCGTTTGATCTTCTCTATCTCTTCTATCAACCCTATCTGGTACGGATCCCACACTGCTGAGCAGTATTCAAGCAGTGGGCGAACAAGCGTACTGTAACCTACTTCCTTTGTTTTCGGATTGCATTTCCTTAGGATTCTTTCAATGAATCTCAGTCTGGCATCTGCTTTACCAACGATCAACTTTATATGATCATTCCATTTAAAATCAGTCCTAATGCGTACTCCCAGATAATTTATGTAATTAACTGCTTCCAGTTGCTGACCTGCTATTTTGTAGCTAAATGATGAGGGATCCATCTTTCTATGTATTCGCAGCACATTACACTTTTCTACATTGAGATTTAATTGCCATTCCCTGCACCATGCGTCAATTCTCTGCAGATCCTCCTACATTTCAGTAAAATTTTCCATTGTTACAACCCCTCGATACACCACAGCATCATCCGCAAAAAGCCTCAGTGAACTTCCGATGTCATTCACAAGGTCATTTATGTATGTTGTGAACAGAAACGGTCCCACGACACTCCCCTGCGGCACACCTGAAATCACTCTCACTTCGGAAGACTTCTCTCCATTGAGAATGACATGCTGCGTTCTGTTGTCTAGGAACTCTTCAATCCAATCACACAATTGGTCTGATAGTCCATATGCCCTTATTTTGTTCATTAAACGACTGTGGGGAACTGTATCGAACGCCTTGCGGAAGTCAAGAAACACGGCATCTACCTGTGAAACCGTGTCAATGGCCCTCTGAGTCTTGTGGACGAATAGCGCGAGCTGGGTTTCACACGACCGTCTTTTTCGAAACCCATGCTGATTCCTATAGAGTAGATTTCTAGTCTCCAAAAAAGTCATTATACTCGAACATAATACGTGTTCCAAAATTCTACAACTGATAGACGTTAGAGATATAGGTCTATAGTTCTGCACATCTGTTCGACCTCCCTTCTTGAAAACGGGGATGACCTGCGCCCTTTTCCAATCCTTTGGAACGCTACGCTCTTCTAGAGCACTGTTTGCAGCGCTTATTAGCCAACTTAATAATTTATGGTTCTAGTATTCCTTCCTGGAATGACAGACCCTCTGAAACCCCGAGAAGAAAGTTGATTTCCAAGTGCACAGTAATCACTGAATTTCGATGGAGCCAAGACAGAACAAATCAAAAAAATTCAGAAAGGAGCCTGTTTTCTGATTAATGACTCTCACGAACACTGTACAGTCTCAATCAAAGGTAAAACAAATGGCAGGCTATGATCATTAGCAGAATACTGGGAAAAGATTGTTTACGGAGTGTACACACAAAACACTTTTGCATGGGTAATAATGGAGTATGGAGGTATTTCTGGTCAGACTAACATCGAGCGTACACGAAGCAGAACAGTGGCAAATGGTCACAGGTTTGACTGCTGGGAGAGTAACGAATACAGGAAAGTCTTTACCGGAGGCTGCTTGAACGAAGACTCCGTACGTCTCGCGAAAACCTGCTTCGGAAACTGTAAGAACAGTGTTGCACAATACCAACTGTGAGTGTTCTCCGGCCTCTCAGATGTATATCTAGTAGAGAAAAACTACGCCGTTCTGGCCTCAGACAGGCCAATCGGGACCTACCGACCGACCACTCCCAACCGACGTGTCATCATCAGCGAAGGGCGTTAATTGGATGTGGTGTGGAGGGCATATAGTCAGCACACTATTCTTCCAGCTCTTGTCAGTAGTGGCACACCATTTTTCCTGCCACAGTTGGTTAGTACAGGTTGGATGCATTATGGGCAAGCTTATATTCGGGGGCAAACTTGACTGATTTGTGACATTAACCTATTGTTCTGGTGAGTTGTTTATGATCCCTGGGAATAAACCGTCACTCTGAAAACCCCCCATCCCTCAACAATCACTTTGGGAAACAACACCTCTTCCCTCCCTCTCGCCGATACAAGCACACATTTGATATCAAATTAACTGAATAATCAATTAAACTGATAAATTAATCAACCCTCCCCTCCCCCCCCCCCCCCCCACTGGGAAACCAACAGCCCTTTCACCCCACTACGATCTGGAAATGTGCGGGAAAATGAAGTCTGTGCTGGTGAGAAAGTATCTCATGACAGGAAATTCAGTTATGTGGCTAAAAATATACTGTTTATTCATAAAATTCGATTTGAATGGGTTGGATCTCTCTTGCTGTGTTGGAAGAGGCAGGTAGTGCAAAATAATAGAGAAGCAATTAAATACATCGCCTTTTTTATTGCGCAAGGAATGCCGTCACGAAATCAACGTCAACGTAACTCACTGCACATAATTACATAGTGTTACACATGTTTCGCACTGGCCACAGGGCACTTTTCGCAATACGCCCGCTCGGGCCCCACCTCCGCTGTCGGCTGCTGCACCGCCAGCCGGCTCGTGCGGTCTGCGAACCGGAAGTCGCGCTAATCCCTGAACGAAGCACCAGGTGGTGGCAGTTCTTTCATACTGATACCTGAGAAATTGTTCAAAACATGCCTCTCCCTCTCCCTCCCTCCTTCCTGTTTTTATAAACCAAAATATGGAAGCACACAGACCAAAATGCCGCCCGGCCGGCTGGCCAGAACTTCTCTTTATACCTAACCGCTTTTCACAGGCTAAGCTGATCTGTGACTTCAGGACACCGGCTACCTCTGCCAGGCACCTGAAAAGCTGCGATTGCAACCCTAATCTGGTGACATCCAACAATGAGCGAAATATCGGAAATAAATCTTCCTGGCGGCTGTGGCTCTGGGACGAATCTCACGTTGAAATATCAACATCTGTATCTTCCTTGTGACTGGACATAATTTTCTACATAAAATCATTCATCCCTCTTACAGCTATCAGTGCACTGAAATCGCATTCTACCGTGTCAAATCCAATCCTCCCTTACGACCAGACAGTCACTTTCTTTGCACATGTCGGAACACTGATGACAGTAACTTTACATCAACAGTTTTACTTTACAAGACTGCTGATCAGAGTTGAATCTGTCACGAACGAGGGCTGTCCAGAAAGTAATTCAAAGACTTTGTTCTTAGTCGAAAACAATGCTACGAATGGGAATCTTTACGTATGTAATATTTGAAGTCTCCTGCGTGAGTGTGCCAAGTTTCCGTCACTTCCGACAGATAGAGTAGCTGCAGTTTCAAAATAAGTCTGTAGGTGATGTGTTTACAAGAAACGTGTCGTCATTGACTTTCTCACTGCAGAGAAAGAGACTGTGGGGAATATTCACAAACGCTTGTACAAAGTCTATGGAGTACCTGCTGTCGAAAGAAGTACAGTTAGTCACTGGGCACGAAGCGTGAGGTCATCAGAAGACGGTTCAGCGGAGCTCCACGATTTGCAGCGGTCGGCGAAAAGATCCACGGCTGTCACTCCTAGCCCCCTTCAACTTCCACTTGTTTGGGCCATTGAAGGATGCTATTCGTGGAAGACATTTTCAGCACGATGAAGAGGTGATTCATAGAGTGAAGCTCTGGGACGTGTATAAGACAAGGATTGGTACTGACAGGGCATACAAGCCCTTGTTTCTCTATCCAAACCGTCGGCCAGTTCTTTCCCCTAGTTACTCACATGACTAGGGTCCTAAAGAACGATAACGAACTAAGCAGTACGATCAAGATACGGGACAACAAGAGCGTAATTAATATTACTGGACAGGAGTAACATCTATCAGTGGCCTGGAGATATTTCGTAGTTCATTACATATGGAAACGCTGTAGTGAGGTCAATATAATAAAACGTAGCTCCACTTTAAGTACACTACACGTTCCCAGGAGAAAATCTTGTTCCTGCTCAGCGGAAGATGTAAAAGCATATCCCGTCCTATCCTTGGTTTTTAGAGCCATCAATGTGAGTAACGGTAGCACCCTGATACTTTCGGTGAACTAAGCGAAACAGACCTCAAAAGATCATGCGGACGACAAACTTTACGTCCTTGAAAGATATCGGTTCTAATTCGTCGTATGGGTAGTAACCGATGGACGATGTACCGGTAAACACGAGGAGCACTTTCTAAGAGGTTTATGAGGAGGTCCCAGGAGAGGGCCTTGAGGCGAATTGGTAAACTCGCTCGAGGGTTGGCGTCAGGGGACTGCTGTCACACGTATGAGGGAACTATCTGTTAGGTTGGATGATTAGGAAACCGGCGAATGGTGATTGTATTAAGTGAGCGTCTCAACTCAAGAGGGAAGGTCCTCACTTCCGACAAGAAAACCGTCCACGGGACTAGTCCGGAAAGTGCTAGTTGCCAGTTTCACTCCACTATCGTCGAATGGATCCAATAGTTTTAAGGCCGGAAGTGCTGCTGAGTCAAACTTGGCAACTACAGCTCAATCGGGCGACGCCAGGGCCCTCTGAACAGCGTGTATAGTAGCACGATCTCTACCCGAAGAGGTGTGGGCAAGACAGCGAAGGCCGTTGAACTTTCGATACAAAATTGTCTGTGGTACGTGTGAAGTTCTGTATGTATGCCGAACTGGAAGAGATTTTCATAAATGATACAATTAACACGTCGATTAATATCACACTAACGACTGCTCGAAATCAGCAACAGCTACCTACGCTTAGAGCACTGGAAACCCGTTACAAGAAATCTGATGTTATGTGGAGTGGACAAAAGTTATCGATTGAACTTTTACGACTAACTAGATATGTTCATATACGACCAGGAGTTTAGAAGTAACTTGCTGAAGTAGAGATGGAAAGCAATAACGTACTTTTTCCTGTAACCTTTCCATGTATATTGGCTTTTTCAGTAATATCATCAACATCTGTACAATCCTGAGCTTTCCCTTAACGAAATCATATGCTTCTGAACACATGTAATGTTTTATGTGATTACTGTAACGCAATCACTTATTTTCAGTTAATATTAGTCTTAATATTAACTGAAGTACGATTTGTATGTTCAACTTCAGTTTTTTTACCCAGTATTATGATCTTCGAAATCCAGTCTACCTATGTGGAGATGTACGTAATGCTAGTATTTTTTTGTGGTCTGTATATTCTGCAAAGACACTACAGAAGTAGAGGTTCATTTACAGCAATGTATGTTGTGTTGGATCCTATCCCACTTTAAATTTCTTACAATAACTGGCCAATAACCTCACTGGTGCTCTGAACAGGAAGAACATCGTATCTCTGGCGTATGTAGTCTTAAAAACCTGTGTTTAGGTCTAGATGTGCTTTTGTTGGCAGCATTCTCCTGAAACGCGTCGTCCCAATGTACATTTTGCTATAAACTTAACTGAAGCTGCAAACTGTGTTTTTGTAAAATAGATGCAGACGCAACGTAACCACAATTCCGTTTCGAAAAAAAGAAACTAACAAAAGAAAAGGGACTACGGGCTGTCACACATGTTAATTATGTTACGAGGGGTTTCGAGGTTTATAAGGAAGGAAGATATGGTTGAACATCTGAAAGCTCATTAGAGA
The DNA here is from genome assembly GCF_023898315.1 of Schistocerca nitens. Taxonomy (NCBI): domain Eukaryota; kingdom Metazoa; phylum Arthropoda; class Insecta; order Orthoptera; family Acrididae; genus Schistocerca; species Schistocerca nitens. Next base: position 315,606,592 of record NC_064616.1, on the reverse strand, counting down.
CGGAGCCAAAGAAGCGAAGACCCGAATAGGACAAGGAAGCAATCACCCCGGAATTTGATTTAACCTATTTACTTAACCACGGAGAACCTAAATCTGGACGACGGGACGGAGACGACACTCCATCCTCCTGAACGCTATTTCATTCCTTCATCACTGCCGCATCTCGCTTGGTCGACATTTGTACTCTGACCTTTTCGAAGACAGTCATCACATTACTGGTATACTGGGTGTAAACGATAACTGGTTATCACGCACCAAAGTGAAGTAGAGGACGTGGAGACGAATAATTTTTTATTTTTATTTTATTTTATTTTTTTTTATTTTTTATTTTTACAGGACGCTTGTGATATGTGAAGTCCGTACGTTATTTATAACTGGCCTACAAGAACCACTTAAGCTACAGCGCCTGCTAGTCGTGCGAGGTTTTCATATTCCCCACCTCTACGTGTGAACCATGAATCCTGCAGAAAAATTAACGGAGCTTTCTCTGTAACAAATCTGATGAACATTTAGTTTAATTTTGTACTGGGACCTATTTTCGTTAGAGGTCGTAGTTTTTGAGTTGAAACGTACAAACATCACGGAAAGAGCCTCATCCGTACGTTCACCACTACCCTCCCGCCCCTACGGGTCAGGATTTTTAATATGTTTTTCATGGCACTCCATCCTAGCATTTCACAAACATTTTGTTCTTCATCGAATGGGCCATTATTACACCACCAGCTTAGTCGTACATTTACTAATCGTAAAACTGACGTTTGTGTAAATTTTACCTCAATTTTGTGAATTTTAACACCATGAAACTAACAACTCGTGTTCTGTGTGTCGCCTTCTGGTGATAAAGCTTCTAGGTTCGTAAGGGTTAACTTTGCATCGAATTTTCAATGTAGTTTCAACACAGTTTTTACAAGAATTATATTTTTCTTTCTATACCATCACGGGTGCCTTTAAATTACTAATATTAACGAAATAGTTGACTATGCTGGTGGGCTAATTGCCCAACCAACCAAGACTTTTTTGCTCTAATATGGGAAGCAATTTGTGCGGTCGCATATATTTTTACAGTTGTAGGACGGAGTGTCATGAACGAAGTACTAAAACCCCTGGCCAGTGTGAGGTGCGTTTGAAGGTTACTTTTGTACGTTGTTCTTGAATAATTCTAGAGCCGTGGCCTCTAGCGGAAACTTACTGCAGTACAAAATTGAACTGCTTTAAATTTACTACAGAAAATATAGTACTCATTTTTTCACTAAGGCTAATAAATTGCGCGAAGAGAGCGAGGTAATACGAAAAATCTCTCACAACGCGCGTGAACTGTAGCTGAAGCGGTTTTTGTAGGCTAATTTCTGATAGTTTTGTGACTTGATAGACCACAAAGATCCTGTATCAAATTCTTTGTGTCCTCTCCCTCTACATCACTGTGATACGCTGCAAATAATTATCGTATGTGTGATACTTATTTTATGGCGTTTCTACTGTCTCCTAAAACACAAATAATAGTAGCTTACTGTTATGTGGACAAAATTTAACACTTCCTTTAAAGTGCAGTAAAGGCATGTTCATACAGTAACTCTTAACTGATGAAGAAACGTTACGGTGAAACTTTTTTTTATCTTAATCCCGTACGGTGGAACTAGACAAAAACCGCCTGCTTCCACAAAGACAACGAGCGGTATTTGCATGCGACTGAAACAGAGATTAATTAAACGGTAGGAGAACAAACCAGGATCAAACAATTTTCTCTTACTTCCTGGACCCCTCAGATTCATCTTTTATTAAAGCAAAAGGGTCTTCAAGAGGCTCTCCTTCGGACGTCAATTTCCTGCGGAATAACTTTGAGTGGCCTTAATTATGCCGTATTTTCTCGTTTGATGCAGAGCGAGGGGGCAAAACTGACAGGAATCCGCCTTCACAAAGAAGCTTCATTCCACGACCCACACAAAAACATAACACACACCTAAAGGAGATGCATAACCGGTAACAAATTCTCAGTGCAACAGATTTCTCATTACAGCTGTTGAAGTATTTAGTTAATGGTAATCCACTGATCAAATGTATATAGCTGCATTTGACTGAAGTACATAAAAGAGATGTTTCAGGAAGCTCATCAATTAGAGCAAAATCTTCTCCAGGAAATCCGAACATCCGCGGCTTCTGTTGTTCGAAAGAAAGACATACATACTATCACTGAATTTTACACATATCGCTCCGTCTGGAATTTAATCTGTGGCTTGTTGCTGGGATTACGCGTGCAAGTAACGAAACTCTGTTTCTTCATTGAAGGACCTTAGACCACTCAAGGAGCGTTGACCCCTATTGTGTAGCTGATGTATGTGAAAACTGCCACTACGCAGTTATGATCAGCTAGCTGATATTCATAGGAAGTTTGTATTGTGAACAATGTGCAGCTTGTGGCTGGGATTGTGTCACTGATGAAAATAAATGTTTGTACATGTCCTATCTAAATTATGCATAGAAATTCGTGATAGTCAGTGAAACGTACTGCCTATGACTGAATATGCAAAACTCGCACCTTCGATCTCATTATTCCAAACATAATTGTTGTACATTACAGAACTATCTAAGCCCTAGAAGCTCCCTCATTTACTGTTATATGTATTTATGCATGAAAGGCGAAATGTCTGCTGGGAAAAACCAGAAGAAAATGCGACGTTACCTACTGGATATATGGCTGAGTAGTAGCTCCTCTGACCAGCACTGCTGCCGAGCAACCATTTGCGACTTTACCTCATGTCGCTCACACCTTAGATAATTGCGCTCTGCACGGTTATGTTCAAGAAATGAAAAAGAAAAGGAAAAGAAAAGGAAAAGAAAAGGAAAAGAAAAGGAAAAAATGTAAGATCGAGCCATGAAGGTCTGCTTTCATGTCCAACTTTCTAACTCGCTGCAAATAATAACCTTTAGCTGTGTTCCTGCCATCAAATTGTCTATTCATTGGCTGGAATTGTGAATTAAAGTGAACAGAAAACCCAAATAAAAAATAAATGAATAATTAATCAGAAGATTTCTATTCTAACGTTAGTAACTGATGTAGACGATGCCAGATAATTCTGTTGAATTATTTTTATTCAATGAAGGCAATCCCAAATATACGGACCAGTGATAAGAATAGCTCAGTATTACAGATAAATTTGAACGGAGCTGACGGCGATAAGCCTGCCAGGAGTGAGTTATTCTGTTCAGGCTTTATCAGGCAGCAGATCGTTTATCTTTGAACTCCGATAATCCATCTCGGCACAACAAAAGGCGGCGGCGGCACCACCAGTCATTTTTTCACCCACTGCTGAACAAATAATTACAAAATTATTAACATATGACGATCTTTATCTTCATGCATCCAAATATTACTGTGTTTTCAGATGTTGGTCTTCTATTATGTAGGCAGTTTTTACCCAGATAAAAACTTTGAGAAAGAATTTCGTCATTATCACGCACTCTATTGCGCAGACAGCTTTATCGTATAATTATCGAAACATACAAAAAATTCCTATACGAAAAAGCTCAGTTTTTGACGGCCTGTCAGTGACACTAAATGTGTAATTCAGTACCTTTTCTCCTGTTTCCGGATATGTGAGATTCACCGATCAGTCTTCAAATATTTTCCCTTGACGTTTTTCAGTATTTCCAAGAAAAAAAGTATTTGTACCGTATGTAATATGTCAAGCTATCACCCACCTCATCGATTATCTGGAAATCTTGTCTGCTGATGTCAGATTGTGGTCCTCATGCTGATTTCAATTTGTACACTTCACGAACCTATTCCGAATATTAAATGGACGCTTCGTTTTGTCTAGTCCATAATCTTGTTAATCAATAAAAGTAGCTTAAAGTTCAGTTAGCCAACTAGATAGAGTTTGTAGACATTTACGCTAGATGGAAAACAGTTTCTCCTATTTTCAGTGAAGGCCAAATAACCAATATGCCAACTGTATATCACAGTTATGCAAAATTTTCTACCCAGCACCACAAACTTTGTACGATTTGAAATCTCTTATTAGTCGAAACCGCCAGTTATTTTTATGATTTAGTTTCCGACCGGCCATTGGTGCGAAAATGGAGTGCTAAATTCGTCTCGCATTTGACTGCTAAAAACTGATTGCCGTTAATTAACGAAAACAACCATGAACACTTGCGTGTGTGAATGCACTATAGTGCTCTACACAAGACTCTGCAGAGGTTCTCTATTTCCATGCATGCATGCATGCATTTTCATGTATGTCCGAAATAACAGTGCATCGTAATTCGGAATAACACATGCACTGCAATGTCTAACTATTTCCAGTTGGTTCATCGACACATACTGTACGCTGATATGACCGACGTGAGACACTACCGAAAACAGATTCAGTTGGACCAGAAGAAGAAGTCCATTTCATGTAAACACATCCCACACCTTTATGGAGCTACCACCAGCTTCCACAGTGCCTTGTTGACAACTTAGTTCCATGACTTCGGGGGAGAGAGGGGGGGGGGGGTGTTGCTTGCGCCATACTAGAGCCGTACCATCAGCTCTTACCAAATGAAATCGGGACTCACCCGAGCAGGACACAGTTTTCCAATCGTCTAAGCTCCAACCGATGATGTCACGAGACCAGGGGAGGCGCTGAAGCGATGTCGTGCTATTAGCAAAAGGCACTCGCGTCAGTTCTCTGCTCGCACAGCTGCACTTCGCCACAGTGCCGTAACAGATGCGTTCGTCGTACATCCAAAACTGATTTGTACGGTTATTTCAAGCAGTGTTGCTTGTTTGTTAGCACTAACAAGTCTAAGCAAACGTAGCTGTTCTCGGTCGTTTCGTGCAAGCCATTTGTCACTGCGTTTTCCGTGGTGAGAGGTAATGCCTGAAATTCGGTATTCTCGGCACACTATTGACACTGTGGATTTTGAAATATTGAATTCCCTAAAGTTTTCTAAAAAAGCATTGTCTCACAAGGACACCATACAGAAACGTTGGTCCAAAACTAAAAATTAAATGGCCTTCGCCATATTGCTTTCGCGGATAAAAAGAAACTCTGTCGACAGCCCGCGCATCATTTGCTAAAACGGCAGATAAATCAGATGGCAAACCCAAGCGCGAACGTAAACGGTTAAACAATGGGCATTCCATATTCCATCAGGAAGTGGCGGACAGATAAAACTTGGGCAATGCTTACAAAGTGGTAGGATAGCACCACTTAGCAAATGACGATGGCTAAAAAGGCAGTGCCCAATACGCAGCCTAGTTAAAATGACATCCTCCCGGCGGAAGGGGCAAGAGGAGGTCGGCCAAGCCGCTGGGAGAGGTTTAACAAGCCGGAGCTTATTCCTGTGAAGGGAGGATCATTGGCGATGCCAAATGGACACCACCTCCTGACGGCAACACAAATATCATTGGAGGGATTATAGGCACTCGCGGGCTGAGGTACGAGTACTGCAACCTTGGCAGCAGCGTTAGCAGCCTCGTTTCCCGGTAGACCGACATGATCAGAAACCCACGTAAACACCACCGTGGCTCCACCAAGAGCGAGCAAGTGACAGTTTTCCTAGACCCGCTGCACTAAGGCATGGGCGGTGTACAGCGCACATAGATTTTGAAGGGCGCCGAGTGAGTGAACAGAGGGCATAAATGAAAAGGCCGTGTCGCCGGATGTACTCTGTGGCCTGATACAAGGCCAACAGCTCGGTTGTAAATACTGAGAAGTGTGCCGGAAGCCGATATCGATAGACACGGGTGCCAATGACTAAGGCACACCCGACCCCACAGTTAGTCCGAGAGCCATCAGTGTAGACAAAGGTACTATCGCGAAGTTCCATGTGAAACTGAAGGCGATACACCAAGGCTGGAGTAGTGCCCTTAGTAAGCGAATGAAGGCCAAGGTTAACATGGGCCACTTCACGAAGCCAAGGCGGTGAAGGGTTCACACCCACCGGGGAAGCTGCAGGTAGTGTGAAGGTAAGCCGCCGTAGGAAGTGCCGAAAGCGGAATCCAGGAGGTAACAGGGAAGAGGGACGAGCCCCATATTGACGACCAAAAGAGGTGGCATAGGATTAGTGGCCAAGCATGGCAGACAAACGGCATGCATATCTGCTGAGGAGAAAGTTACGACGGTAGGGCAGTGATAGTTCTGCAGCTTCAGCATACAGACACTCAACCGGGCTTTTCTGTCTCTGTGTGATGGCTTATCTCAGGTGCTATTGTGGCGATTTTGATACAGTTTTAATTAATAGATAGACTGATTCACGAGACTGATTTTTGTTTGTAATTTATTATCGCTAAGCGACGTATGTTGTCTGGCCGTACATACTTAGTGCTGCCACTGCGAACACGAGGTCGGTCATAAGCTAGTCAAAAACGAGAAGCACAAAATCTAATGTTATACAGTGTTAACTTATTTCGTTAAACAACGAAATTAATTCCGTTGAACATCCAAAATTCTGGACTTTTCAGTCACAGTTATGACGCCGAAAGTTTCCTGCACCGTTGATGTTTAACACTGCGAAGTTTCCAGAACTTACAGCAATCAGTCGCCTTTTGTGTTGTGCTTCAGTTTTCGTTTTCTGTTACCGGGTTCGAATCGCCTTTCCATTCGTCATCACATGGTATATGTTCACTCGATGTTTGCAGCATTGTGTGGGTTCTGTAGCTGTTGCAAAATGTAAAAACTTCATATGTGAGCACCGAACGCTGTGCGAATTATTGATGCTGAACCTGATGTAAAACGTATAGAACAAAACATCTTAAAAACAATAGCCCACACAACGTTTATATCCCAACCACATTTGACGAATTAGGTGCAAAAATACAAACTTACCGAACAGCATCAGCAACACAGTTCTCAATAGCAGAAGAAACTGTACGTATCTCCATGGCTTTCCTCAGTAACATTTCATATCAACTTGATAAACTGTTCGAACCACAGAATGCTACAATAATTTTCCACGCAAACAACGAAATAGAAAACAAAATTAATTGTAATGTTATAACAGCCAACGAACCTTTTCACAAATCTGGTGTATGTAAATTAACATGTGACAACTGCTCCTGCTTCTACTACATAGGGCAAAGGGAGAACGAACTTTGCGTTTCGTTACGAAGAGCTAAGAGAGGCAGTGAATTGAAAAAATAAATTAAGTTTTGCGGCCCTTCCAGCAAAAGACAGTCATTCAGTTAGGGAAATGGAAACAAACCTACTTATTCTACACACTATAGAAAAAAATGAAGATTAATCTCCTGGAACAATTAGATACTTTCACCCATAACAATAAATCACCCCACACCATCTTAAACGAAAATACTGACTTAGCAAAGAAAACATTTTTTCAGTGTGTGTCACACACACACACACACACACACACACTTAAAAATGCCCATATAATGTTAAGAAAATGAAGTATCTCTATGAAGAGCTTTAATGTTTGTTTAATGAGAAATTATAGAAGTCCAGCGTAATTTCAGTACTAAAACTTGGTTTATGTTCGTTTCGTAAAGAACGTGGAACTTTTTACTTGTGGCTAATTTTGTGAAGTGCCGTAAAATTCTCGTCACTGATAAACATACGTTATGTTTTCCAGAACAATGTGTGCACCAACAACAAACCAACACATACTCTTAACTTTAAGTAATGCAACTGAATCGATCTCGCAATGTGAGTAATTCTCGCCACATTCAGTGCTTGCATTTTCCTTTTTCTCCATTTTGCCACAACCACACGACCTCCACAATGCTGCAAACATGCAATAAATATGTACGATCTGATGATAAATGGGTACGTGATTCGAAATCGGTAATGGAAATACAAGAATAAAATAGAAGGCGACTGGTTGCAGTAATTTCTAGTAACCAAACATTAAGTTGTTCTACGAAGAATCTACAGAAGAGTTAGTTCACGATCATTAGATATACTGGCCGTAAATGTGAGAATGGAAATAAGATGGCAGGAGAGCAATCTTGTTTTTCTTCGTTGCCGTTTTTCCAGAATGAAACTGAAGGACTAAATCCGCCCGGATAGTCGAGCGCGATAGCTCTCCTCCCCGCGTCATCTGGTTTCCCACGATCGATTAGTACCAACGTCCTGCCACAGTTCCACGATTCGCACGCACACACATCGTAAATGTTCGCACTTGTCCTGGGAGGGGGGCTGTTAGAGACAAGAAGGGTATCCCGTCATCCTATTTACTACTATCATTTCCAAATCCCGAGTTACATGCCAAAGCCTTGAAGATATGAGCTAAGGCCAGGAAAGAAGAACAAGAAGAACGCAATCAGTATAATGACTGTACTATAGTATTAATTGCGGTGAAATTCTGCGAGCGGACAATTTTGTTAAATTTAATCAGTGTCAACAATAATTTTTCTGCAACTAGCCTAATGATACTGTAATTACTACACAAAAATCAAGGCGGCAACACCAGTGGCAACTTTACCCTGAGTAGCTAGTTAGAAATCACGCTTTTAATTCTCTGCGACATATAAATGCTCATTTGTTTTCATTGTGTACCAATGAAATTAAGGAGAAATTTCGATAGGAAAATAAAGCTCAATGAGAAACAAAAACTTTGAAGTTTGCTGATAACATAGTAATACTGAGAGACAGCGAAGGACTTTGAAGAACAGTTTAATAAAATGGGTAGTGTCTTCAAAACGCGTTATAAAATTAACATCAACCAAAGTGTAACAATCGTAATGGAATGCAGCTAAATTAAATCAGGTGATAGCGAGGAAATAGGTGAGTTTTACCATTTGGGTAGCAAAGTAACTGATAATAAAATCTGGATGATGTAAAATGTAGATGAAAACAGAAAAAAAATTCTGAAAAGAAAGTATTTGTTAACATCTAATCTGAATTGAATGTTGGAAATATTTTCTGAAGGTATCTGCTTTGTGGTGCGATCCACCCCCTCCTCCCCCTCCCCACCACCCCAATCTCCTATGTAAGGTAAACGTGGGTGATAAGCAGTTTAGACTAAGACACAATGTAAGTTCTTGATATGTGGTGCTACAGAAGAATGCTGAGTAATGAATGATAAAGTACTGAATCGGACTGGGGAAAAAACATGGTCCAAACAGACTAAAAGAAGGGATTGGTTGATAGGACACTTCCTAAAGCATCAGTATATTGTCAGTTTCGCAACTGAATTGGGGAAGGAGGAGGGGGAAGGCCGAGTGGTAAGAACTATACAGGCAGAACAACTCATATACAACAAGCAGGTTCAGTTCGATGTAGATTACAGTAATTATTCGTCGATGAAGAGGCTTGCAATGGTTATTCTTACGTAAAGCTTGATCAGTCTGCGGACTCAAGACCATATCACAACGTTCTTTCTCCCAAGCCTCGGGATATATTTTAAAGCGATCGCTTCTTTACGCGACTCTGGCTTCTTGCAGTGCACAATAAATCAATAATCCGAACCTGCAAAGCGTAAGTACTTCCTCTGCGAATACTCACGCTGACTGCCAAGGCCATATGTGGCGCGGCATCTGGCGACTAGCGAGTGCAAGTGCGCAGCACGTCTAAAAATATAAAACTCGTCGCACTGAAAAGCGACCGAAGGAAGGAAGGAAGGAAGGAAGGAAGGTAGGTAGGTAGGTAGGTAAGAGTTTAACGTCCTGTCGAGAACGAGGTCATTTGGGACGGAGCACAAGCTTTGATTACATCGGGCTGGGAAAGGCAATAGCTGTGCCCTTTTCAAAGGAATCATCCCGGCAGTTACCTCGAGATACTTACGGAGAACAAGGAAAACCTACATCTGCATGGCTGAAATCGGGTTTGAACCGTTGTCTTCCCGAATGTCAGGCCATCCATGTTACATTCTCACAGTCAACCGCACTTTAAACCTAAATCATTACCCCCACAATTTCAGAGACGAAACTAAAAATTATCTTCATGCCGGTTGAACGTAGCAGTCTAGGGTCGCCGTCTAAAAAATGCAGCTTAGCGAGACGCATACCGTCAGGTTTCGGAAATCCGCCATAATGTCTTGTCAACACACTATTCCTGGGCGGCTTCTTCGTATCATCATGATACAGACATTCTATTTCTTTCTTGCTGAAAGACTGTACTACCATTCAAAGAGAGTGTGCTACAGTTGTTGTGCAACGTGATGCAGCTAAACAGACTCTGGAGGCTGAATGCCTGAATCAGAGCACAAAAGCGACGAGCCAAGCACCCTTTACAAGGGAAGGACACACTCAACGGCTCATTGAGTTTGCTCGTCTTCAGCACTGTTTTGGCGTGTACGTGGATTTAACAGATGCTGCTGTAGTATGATGCGCTGCTTACATTTATTTATCGATACACTGATGCGTTTATCTCAACGAATAAGTACAGTATTCAAAGCAGGTCCAGCTCGATATGTCTTCAATGTAATACGCGCATGAAAGTATCACTAAATTTATCAATTTGTAACGATTCCAAATTATGTCATTATATATCGCCACGAATGTACGACGAAGACAACTATAGTTTTTGTTGTCAACAGTATTGTTAAGATTGCTGCTTCCGAAGGAACGTGGTTTCTTGATAGCTAATGAAGTGTGTGGTGGAAGATTTTAAGAAAAGGATAAAAGAAAATTGCGCATTACGACTGCGCTAACGGTGTTGTTCAGTGGATGGTGTTACGACTTAACAAGCTTATAAACCTAGCTAACACTGAGGAACAATAAAACGAGATGTAAAAAATATTCCTCTACCACTGACTAAGACCTTTACAGATGACCTTCGTAAACTGTAGGCGGCGCCATGAAACCAAGCGTCTCAGTTCCCGACACCGCACACCGCTTCACTGCACGCCCTGCAACGTTGCCGTGTTAACTTACTGGCTGCTCAGTCGTCACTATTTGCTACTGGCGTGACCGGTAAATCTTCGCTTTGTTCGGTGTGATGTCCCCACTCCGCAATCCAGTGTGGATGTCCCTGATGAGCAACGGCCTGTGCACAGCTCAGACGCCAGTCGCCGTTGTGTACACAGAGACCGAATGGATGTAAGTGAACACGAAATGGAGCAAATATGTATTATCCAATGTCTTCAAGTTGTAGGGAAACTTTTACATAGTAAAGAAGATAGGCGGGAAAATGATTTCGTCCTTTAACCAAAACTGAACGCAGTAGCACACGGATTCTCAGAACGAACGGAGATACATATTAACAGCATCCCAAATTCTCCAAGTGAACATCAACGCAAGTAAAGCAAGGGTAACGGAATGTAGTCAAATTACGTCACGCTATTCTCGAGGAACTACATTGGAAAATTCGACACCAGAGTTAGTAGATGCGTTTCGCTATTTGGGCATCAAAACAATTGACCATGGCCGAAGTAGATATCATATAAAAATTTAGACTGAAAAAAAAAGCGTTTCTGAAGCAGAGGAATTCGTTAGCACCCAATATCCATGTAAGTGTTGCCTCGGCCTGTATTTGTCGTGCCAACTTTACTTAGTCTGGAGGAAAAGTTTTACTTTACGCGTTACAACACAGCTCTGTACAACATAACGCTTTTTCCTAAAATAAAAACGTGATATTTGTGACAGAAATCCTCGCTAACGTCTGACGATGGACTTAGGCTCGAAACTAGGTACGGTAAAATCAATCAACAGTTCATTCATTAAGTCAGTAAGTAGCTGGTTGCGCGTTTGTTCACAGTGGTATTTCTGGGAACACCCGCGGTGTTGAAAAAGTCACGTCTAAAATAACGCATCGCTTTCCCTCTCTTTCAGTGAACTGATGTGAGACCTTGCTCTCTTTCACCTGCAATGAATCAGTGGCAAATTCTGGTTTACGACGTCTTCGTATACCTCAACACAAAACTTGAGAAAGGGCAGTGAGCCGGCGCGGTTAACAATAAATGTTCCGCATTTACGACCGTTTGCTTAATACTACGGCCATCCACGCCACGCTTTTATGCCATTTCGCGGCAGCCATTTACGTCAACACCTTACTGTTTCATCATCTCAGGCTATGAGCTACGCAGAACACGTTAAATTACAAGAACTCAGAATAAAATTCTGCACGTTTGCAGAAAAATATCGACACTTTTGTCTCCTGCGCAGTTTTACATTCTAACAAACAGACAGGCCAACGGAACACTTACAGGGGGTGAACAAAAACGTGGAAACACCAAAAACACGACACAAGTTGTATAGTACGGTGCAGGAAAACGGCTCGCATTCAGGACAGCTTCCAGTGGTCTCCGAATGGATAAATACAGTTACTGTATGATTTTAAAGGGAATCTTGTACAATCATTCCTGCAAAATAGCGGCAAGTTGACGTAACTATGATCGATGTGGATGGAGATCACGCATCATTCTCTCTGAAGTACACCACAAAATCTCAATGGTATTGATGTCTGGTGCCTATGGTGGCCATGGGAAGTGAGAAAAATTCATCGTCGTGCTCACAAAATCAGCCCTGGACGATGCGAGCTGTGTGAACAAGTTCTCCCTCGTCTTTCAACTCAGTACCCCCACTGGGAACAAATATTATACCATGGGACGGACCTGATAATCAGTATGGTCACATAATCTTCGGCGGTAATGCAGTCTAGCGGAGCAACTATGGGGCCCATGGAATACCCCGTTACGGTAGACCAAATCATCACCGAACCCCCGTCATGTTTCACTCTTGGGACTTAAACTCGGCCAGAGGCTGGAACCCAAGTGAAACAAGGCCAATTGACCAAATGATTTTCTTCTAATGGTCCATAGTCCAGGTTTTATGGTTACAGCACCCCATTTTACTGTCACAACATTTGCTTCACTGATCGATGGTTGTGGAATTCCAGATCGCCTTGTTCAAAAATGGTTCAAATGGCTCTGAGCACTATGGGACTTAACTTCTGAGGACCTCAGTCCCCTAGAACTTGGAACTACTTAAACCTAACTAACCTAAGGACATCACACACATCCATGCCCGAGGCAGGATTCGAACCTGCGACCGTAGCGGCCGCGCGGTTCCAGACTGTAGCGCCTTTAACCGCTTGGCCACCACAATCGCCTTGTAATTCGCAGCTTATGGAGCTCCATCTGAAGTATTTGTACTGACAGGGTTCGCGAATGCGACATTCAGTTCTGCAGTGACTTTTGTAGATGGCCGGCCGCGGTGGTCTAGCGGTTCTAGGCGCGCAGTCCGGAACCGCGCGACTGCTACGGTCGCAGGTTCGAATCCAGCCTCGGGCATGGATGTGTGTGATGTCCTTAGGTTAGTTAGGTTTAAGTAGTTCTAAGTTCTAGGGGACTGATGACCGCAGATGTTAAGTCCCATAGTGCTCAGAGCCATTTGAACCATTTTTGTAGATGTAGTTGTCTTATTTTTCGTCACCCTCCTCTTCAACGACCATGTCACAATCGCTCAAAACACACATTCGTCCGCGTTGTGACAGACTGTGTGTTTCTGCTCTTCCTGTATATGGTATAGATCTTGGATACGGTGCCTCCTGAAACGCCGAACATTTCAGGTCTGTTGCTCACGAAATAACCCACCATACGAGCGTCAACAATTTGCCCGTGTACGAATTCACTTAGCTCCGACATAATGAAGTCACGACTACACAGAATACTGTTCTGATCGCAACTGAGACTTTCAACGTATTGAGGGCATTTCACAGGTGACTTTCGTGGTTGAACACAACAGCAGAACCAGCGGGCTTGGTTGTTATCTGCAATTATGTTCACGCATGCATTTCTCGCGGTGTTCCCATACTTCTGTCCAAACCCTGTATGTAAACTGTTTTTCACAACACGGAATATTATCGTTATTATGATATTACTAATATCTCTCAGATCCTTACTGCGAATTTTCTGGATGACGTGTGTACGTGTACGTCCAAAGAGGGTTTTTGTAAAATACTTGCATGATGGTAGGGCAACACTTCGTGAGAATTTTCCCAATAACCATCAGTCGGTTTGGCATCTGCCTTTCCTATGATTAGTTATACGTTGTAGTCTCACTTCCAGTTGCTCCGTGCGCATACTTCCAGAAAGTTAGTGGAAGTGCTTTAAGGGCAATCGTGTAATAAGAGAATAATGGATGTTTTCGACACTTAAGCGCAGTATGTTAGATCTGTTTGTGTTGTGTAAATTGTCAAGCATCGATCCTCTCCACCAGTTGGTGGTTTATTTAGTTACAAATTTCCTGTATTGTTACTTCTCTACAGAGCAGCAGAATCGTTCAGGAACGGCCTCGTGGAGGTTTCGACCATATCCGAAAATAAACTGCTGTCGTTTCCAGCAAACACAGTTGTGATCCATCACAGAGTGCGAGTGAAATAACGCGACAGGTGAAAATGAACTTCAAAGTGCGTGGAAAATTACGATTCTGGTCGCCTAATGGAGGGGGGAGTGGAGGGGGGGAGAGGAGGAGGAGGAGGAGGAGGAGGAGGAGAGAAAATTTCTGTCGCCGAGTAATTAGACTGATAGAACGTTCCGATTGTCATTAACAGAGAATTGGTTACTGTGTCGGAAAACAGACGAATGTATGTATGTCACTTTGAAGTGCTGTGCAGCATTTTGTGAAAATTTCTTTGCCTGTGATGTGTAACTCACTTTTTGAAGTCCCCTTGTTAACACTAACTGCCGTATAACGTTAACATTCCCTTGTGGTAGACCTGATATTTCACGTACGTATGAAGATCTCTCTACGTTAAGAATAAAATGCTGTGTTCTATTTGTGACGAACTCCTCAGTCCAGTCACAAATCTCGTCCGACATTCTGTACGCTCGTATTTTGTTCACTAGATAACAGTGAGCAGTGCGGAACTGTTTAGACAGTTTAGCAAGTTAAGGTTCCTTCGCTTTCAGTGCGTATCTAGAACGCATATAGAATTTTATGCGTTTGCCACCCACTTCTGTGTGCGCCAAAAACGAGCACACGACGGCGTGGAGTGTCGCTGGCAGCACCCTGCGCGCAGTCCTTCCCCGGCTCTGATTTATGATCCCTCTGGAGCCTCCTGACTACGGCCTGGAGGCCAACTACCCACATACCATGTCCCAACACCCGCTGAAGATCTGCAAGCTAGTCTTCACATTAATCCTGCTATACGTTATCTACACCCAGAGTTCTTCAAAATGAGTGGTGGCTATTTATTTCAGTTTGCGTGTTGCGAAGGTGCGAGTATGGTTTCACAGTCCACAGCATTTGTTCTTATCTCACCACACAACAGGGAAAAATAAAGGAAATGGGGCATCTGAATCGAAACGTTGCACGTACCACGCTCCATCTCTCGGAGCTGCTGATAGCAGTCACAGGACTCCCGTGATCGCAAAATTATTTTTAGCGCACATCTGATATACGCTGGAGAAGCTGCTACAGTGGGACTCCTTTGTCCTGACTGGGTGGACCCGTAGGCCATCAAGATAATCGAAAATCCGTATAGCAGGGAAAGTGAGGAAAAAAACAACGATGTCATGAGTTACATTTTATAAACGTGTTAATTTCTATATGAAGACACAGACTGTACATTATTTTCACATAAATTTTGTGCGACTATTGCGTTTTCTACACTAAAATAGTTTCTTTTGCCACAAAATCTTATGTTTATGTGCAGCATAATCGTGTAGGTGTTTCAGCAACTATACACTGAAGCGCCAAAGAAATTGGTACACCTGCCTAGTATCATGTAGTGCCCCGCGAGGGCACTGAAGTGCCGCAACGCGACGTGCCATGGACTCGCATAACGTCTGAAGTAGTGCGGAGGCAACTGACACCATGAACCCTGCAGAGTTGACCGTAAATCCGTCTGAGTAGAAGGGGATGGAGATCTCTTCCGAACCACACGTTGCAAGGCATCGTAGCAACTCAGGATTTGTGGTGTGTCGCCTTGTCCTGCTGGAATTGCCGAAGTCCGTCGGAATTAACAATGGACATGAATGGGTGCAGGTGATCAGACAGGATGCTTTCGTATGTGTCACCTGTCAGTCATATCTAGGCATATCAGGGAGTCCCATGACACTCCAACTGCACACGTCCCACACCATTACAGACCCACCACCAGTTTCAACGGTCCCCTGCTGACAGAGTGTCCATGAATTCATGAGGTTGTCTCCATACCCGTACACGCCCATGCGCTTGATACAATTTGAAACGAGACTCGCCCGACCAGGCAACATGCTTCCAGTCATCAACAGTCAAATATCGGTGTTGCCGGGCCCAGGCGAGGCGTAAAGCTTTGTATCATGCAGCCAAAGGTGCACGAATGGGCCTTCGGCTCTGGAGGCTCATATCTGTTTCGTTGAATGGTTCGCACGCTGACACTTTTTGATGGCCCAGCATTGAAATCTGCAGCAATTTTTGGAAGGGTTGTACTTCTGTCACGCTGAACGATTCTCTTCGTCTTCGTTTGTCTTTTTGTTGTAGGATTGTTTTCGGGCCGCAGCGATGCCAGACATTTGATGTTTCACCGCATTCCTGATCTTCACGGTACACTGGTGATATGATTGTACGGGAAAATCAACACTTCATTGCTGCCTCGGAGAGGCTCTGTTCCATCGCTCGGGCACCGACTGTAACACTACGCCCAAACTCACTTAGATCGGTTATTGCTGCTAAAATGGCAGGTTAGCAATATTTAACAACTCCGATATACACTTCCTATCTTATACAGGGTGTTACAAAAAGGTACGGCCAAACTTTCAGGAAACATTCCTCACACACAAATAAAGAAAAGATGTTATGTGAACATGTGTCCGGAAACGCTTACTTTCCATGTTAGAGCTCATTTTATTACTTCTCTTCAAATCACATTAATCATGGAATGTGGCCGAGCGGTTCTAGGCGCTACAGTCTGGAACCGCGCGACCGCTACGGTCGCAGGTTCGAATCCTGCCTGGGGCATGGATGTGTGTGATGTCCTTGGGTTAGTTATGTTTAAGTAGTTCTAAGTTCTAGGGGACTGATGACCTCAGAGGTTAAGTCCCATAGTGCTCAGAGCCATTAATCATGGAATGGAAACACACAGCAACAGAACGTACCAGCGTGACTTCAAACACTTTTTTACAGGAAATGTTCAAAATTTTCCTCCGTTAACGAGGATACATGCATCCACCCTCCGTCGCACGGAATCCCTGATGCGGTGATGCAGCCCTGGAGAATGGCGTATTGTACCACAGCCGTCCACAATACGAGCACGAAGAGTCTCTACATTTGGTACCGGGGTTGCGTAGACAAGAGCTTTCAAATGCCCCCATAAATGAAAGTCAAGAGGGTTGAGGTCAGGAGAGCGTGGGGGCCATGGAATTGGTCCGCCTCTACCAATCCATCGGTCACCGAATCTGTTGTTGAGAAGCGTACGAACACTTCGACTGAAATGTGCAGGAGCTCCATCGTGCATGAACCACATGTTGTGTCGTACTTGTAAAGGTACATGTTCTAGCAGCACAGGTAGAGTACCCCGTATGAAATCACGGCGGTGAATCGAGGAAGCACAGTACATACTGACGAAACTGAAATGAGCTCTAACATGGAAATTAAGCGTTTCCGGACATGTCCACATAACATCTTTTCTTTCTTTGTGTGTGAGGAATGTTTCCTGAAAGTTTGGCCGTACCTTTTTGTAACACCCTGTATAGGCGTTGCCGACTGCAGCGCCGTATTCTGCCCGGTTACATACGTATCTCTGAATTTGAATACGCATGCCTATACCAGTTTCTTTCGCGCTTCAGCGTATTTTAGCCGCAGTTGTTTGCGACTAGAGTTCCAAATAATGCATAATTTTTTTTAGCTTTGTTGTGTATGTGTCAGTACCTTCGGATTTAAGAAATATGCTGTCAGATAATGCATCATTAACGTCACCGTGTGCAGATGAACCAACGGTGAATATTCCGACTTCAGGAATCATACCGCAACCAGCGTCATTGTTATTTCGCAGCCAGTTATTTTCGACATTAACTCCTCTGTCTGGGCACCCTGGAATCGTTCTAAACGCTTCAGCACCAAATTCAGCAGCAATTTTTTCAACAGTTCTCCTTTATTCGTCCTATGCAGTGCATTTAACTTTTTGTACATAGACACAACCAGCCTCCCTCTCTTTGGTGACATTTTACACTCTAAATTAAGTGGGGCAACACAGTATTGTTCAGTTCAGTGCCAACTTGTTAACTGACTGACAATTTACTACGATCTGTGTATGACTGATGGCTGAAACTCAATTTAAAAATTCTTGTTGTGGATTGTTGCCGATATTATGTCGGGAGTATCAAATACTGTACAGTTACTGTATTTAAGAAATTTAAGAACTGGCCTGGATCAAACGGAGACACTTAAGCGAGATCCGTATAAATGAGATTCCACTGTACTTATGCGAAGTACGTGTAAGAGAGATTATTTTATCAAATATATATCTGACTACACAATTCTGGGTATTGTTTGAGCACACCATATCGCAAGTGTTTCACTATATATTTATTCAAACGCAAAACCTATTTCGTGCATTACACAACCTCAAATGTATGTATACGCTACTTTTAATTTTAAAATTACTCTTTTGGTCAGTCTCTGTTCATCCTGTCTTACTACTGTTATGAAAATAATTTTTAGTATTTGTGTTGTTGATCAACTCGAAGTTGAATTTACGAGAAATAAAGCATGATCGAAGAAAGGTGTAACGTCCTCTCGATCGAAAGATCTGTAGTGGAGATCAGCCGTTCCCTTTGGAAGGAAACCATAGTGGCATTTGCCCTAAGCGATGTGCCGAAATCACAGAAAACCTATATTTGAACTGCCATCCTTTCTGATGAGTCCAATGTCTTACCGCAGCAGCGCCTCGTTCGCTAAAATAAGAGTATAAGCGCAACAAATAACGCATATGTACTGCATAGCGTTAAACATTTGTATTGTGTTATATGTTTAAGATGGTGGAAGTTTCGACAGATGTGTTACACTGCAGTACGTGCGTCCAACGATACAGAAATAAAATTACTAGCACAACCAGCACGGAGATAGATTCACAGGAGCGCTGTTCACTTCAAAATGACGCATGTATGGGGAACAGCTGTTGCAAATTTGGCTTCACCTGTAGACATGGAAACTTTCCCACACAGATTCAGGAATACTTCCAGGCGTAACGTTGTCCTCGCGTACGGAAGTGCATTTATCCAACCTCACATGGCTGGAGGCTCGCTAAAGAAACCATCATTACTTTACTAGCAAACTTGGCTATGCTTCGCAACTGCTAAATATGTATGCGAACAGTATATACGTCCAAATCATCTCATACCCCCCCCCCCCTCTCTCTCTCTCTCTCTCTCTCTCTCTCTCTCTCTCTCTCTCTCTCTCTCTCTGTGTGTGTGTGTGTGTGTGTGTGTGTGTGTGTGTGTGTCCATCCCACCTCCCCTCTCTCTCACCACCACCACCACCACCACCACCACCTCCTCCTATGTGTCTTCTCCTTCCCCCTCTGCACACCCATTTTCTGTTTACCTCCTTATCCCCCCCCCTCTTTCTCATACTGAACGTTATTTATTGTTATTGGCAACGAATCCCTTACTGAGAATTCAAGTTGCTTAAAATGGACGACTAAATCGGTACCTCCCCTGGTACTGGATCTGTGAGGATGGTAGCTTCATTGTAGTAGTTCACTGACGTTGACAACAGCTTTAATCTGCAAACGGATAGGATTACAAAGTTTCCGACGATTCAGATCTCGTAGTAGTATTACAATCGTAAGCCGAGAAGCCGTAAATATAAATTCCCTGCTCTCTGTGAAAACAGACCGCGAGGAAGATAGCTAAACACCACAGTTCTTTACAGAGTTATGAGAGAGAGAGAGAGAGAGAGAGAGAGAGAGAGAGAGAGAGAGAGAGAGCGTGTACTGCATGGGAGAAACAATTTGTCTCATGGTTTAAATGCCCCGCTATTGCAGTTAAAACTGACTCCAAGAAAGAAACCGAAACTGCACATTTCCACAGCACAGCACAACGCAACACAACACTATCTTTCTTGCAGTGTGTTTTAACAGAAAACCTGTACATTGTTGTTCAAAAAAATATTTAGCTTATGCCGTCTGAATATTTACTAAGGTATTGTGTAAAAATTTGAAATAAATCGGTCAGGAACTCAAGACTTTCGGTAACAATGCTGAGGAACGACTCGGCTTTATGTAGCATAGATAAAGTTGCAGCGAAACTTAAGTGGGAAGTAGGACAATCGTTTTGTTTCTTGCGGTTTTTAGTTTGCAGAATAAAATCTGTGGATTGTCTTATCTCATCATTAGCACTAACAATAAATACGTCATGCGTAGAAACTTCAGTGATTACGAGACGTACGACAAGTATTAGCGTACGAAAATGCAACATTGCATATAGCGAATAAACACTTCTAATGCAGTTATAAATTCTTGTTTGGAAAGATTTATTAACTTATTTTGACGCTTTACCAACTTGCATGGTTAAGGAATGCGTAGGCTATCACTCATGTTGAACACTTGTCAGAGCAGTTCTAGGCGCTTCAGTCTGGAACCGCGCGACCGCTACGGTCGCAGGTTCGAATCCTGCCTCGGTCATGGATGTGTGTGATGTTCTTAGGTTAGTTAGGTTTAAGTAGTTCTAAGTTCTAGGGGACTAATGACCTCAGATGTTAAGTCCCATAGTGCTCAGAGCCATTTGAACACTTGTCATATAATATTACAAGGGAAAAAAGAACAGGAAGTACACTCCGCTACGTATTCCTTAACGAGTACATCAGGAAATATACTTGGCACTAAATCCCTCCAAAGGAAGACTAAAGCCATTCTAATTTTTCAGTTTTTTTGTATTTTTAATCACACAAAGTATTATTAATCTTATTTTCAACAATACAGTGATAATTTTGCACGATCTGCCAAGAGCCACTATAACAAAGACTTTACAGACCTCTGACGAATGCTTCGACACTCAAATCCCCTTGTTTTATGTAAATTAAACAGTAACTACCGAAAGACATACAGGAAGGTACTACCTTGAAGGTGATTAATAAGACAAGCAAAGGATATAGGAAAACAGTGCGAAAGTTCAGTTCTCATCGTAGGTCAGTGCTGATCTGTAACTTTGGGGCTAACACGACCTCTCAAGATTCTAAGGAGTAGTATCCAAACTGTATTCGTTAACCGAATAGTCGGTACGCTAGGCTGACTTTTGTTGTCTATGTCAAGCGATTGTTACGTTGGCACGGTCCATTCGCAATGAATAATGAGAGACTTGCCACGGTGAATATTGTTGCGCTGTATAATCCCTCGGCTCCCGCTGTTGCTACCTTCCCTGCGCCTTATCGATTCGTTCTGTCTATGAAGGGATTCCAAATTTGCAATTCTATCAGCTACTTTGAACTCTTCACCGCCTGAGAGGAGGATGTACAGTAGTAGTGGTTCTGCGTTAGAAATCAGGCGGCGAATGACATTTCTCCTTTAACACAGTAACCGTAAATTCTCTTAGTAGTCAACAGCAGTGCCGTAGCCGTGTGATGTTGGCAGCGATGGATAATGACTGTAGAAATGTCGACAGAAGAAGATACTATGGCATTCCTACTTTTCAGTAAACAATGTTTAACGTACAAAATTAATTATACTTAGATTTTATGAATGATAACGGACACGTAACGCTTTACTTGTCACTGTCATGAGGAACAGTTATCCCACGAGCCGCTTCGTTTTAACACATCAGATTATATTACCAAATCAATTAAATAGTTAGAGTCGTCAGTGCAAGTAATAGGAATCCGACGTACTTAATGGTGCGTTGCTGGTTTGGGTATTTCGGTAGCGATTTTCGCATAACTGTAATTTTAACCTCGGAGCATTAGTAATAAAATTTACAGCTTATTCTGATAAGAAAGAAGTAAACAAATGTACCGAAAGTTATGTCCGAATAGGGCTTAGGAATGCTTGGGGATGAGTCACATACGAAAGCTCGGCACTAATCAAGACCGCTAAGAAGAAGGTGTTTGCGACATGTTGCTGCCATAGTAATTATTATGCTTTCTAATCGCAACAGTACGCAGAGCATCCTCGAGGTTTTTTTTAAGAACTACCTCGTCGTGGGAAAAAAAAAAAAAAAACACTAGCAACCCATTTTCGTTGACACACGCTATTTCGCCCAGTTTTACATACCGTAATGTAGCCACAGTATTTTAGACTGTCTAGTCACAAATCCTTTAAGAAGTTTGTTTTTGAAATACGAGACGAACGCAATGTACAGTCTAATTACCATCAAAATAACAAGTAGACTATCCCTTTCAGTATACTGCAAACAGCTCATTCCCACATTCATGCCGTACCGCCTAGAGTTTTGGATATTATTTTGAAAGCAGCCATGACCACCACGGCAAAGAGCCCATATTTCATGTGGTTGTCTAGTTCCGAGTGGATGAATATATCCCATGCAGTAGTCCATAGCTTGTTCCGACAACCAGTAGGGAATGTCATTTTGACAGGCGGATCTGAGTATGGTAACAGCGTACCGGTGCGGTTAACGTTTCGTTCTCCAGAGATTTTTGTACTGTGGTAGCGAAAATATTTTCTACAGAGTTCAACTAGAAGGCCTCCAAGCCAAGTAAGAGGTACTTTCAAAATATTTCTGAAGCACACTTTTTCTGATCTATTGATAAAACGTGTCGTCCACAGTTCACTGTGCCAAAACAGAAGCGAAGGTCCCTAACATCGGGTAGCAATAGGTTGCAGTATTTCAGGTAGCTGAATTTTGACATCGACTTACACAAACAGAGGTTCTGAATTCTGTTACAGACGTAATTTTTCCTATGTCTGAGAGACAGAGACGTTGGATCACTGATGGGTTGGGCTTACTATAGGGCAGCAACAATGGAAGTGGCTGCAAATGGTTTCAGAAAATGTATGATGTATCCTCGTGACAGATTGGTTTTTTCAACTATGGACCTTTCTCCTCAGCAATCTGTAGCATATGCGCGTGAGGCCTCAAAAGGCACAGTAGGGCCATTGTTGACTGTTGTTCTTGGACTCAAGAAACAGCAGTGCCTAATTTTGGCATCAGCGCACCTCCTGTACTTCCACCACCAAACCCAACACCAGGAGAAAGAAAGCAGTAGTGTTGACGTTATCTCCTTTAGAAAGACTTTGGAGGGGTGTAGCTGAAGGGAAATAGAAAGCAAGTACCAAGACTCCAGCGAAGACACCACCTTCAACGAAAGCTACTCCACGAGCTCAATCTCCTGCATCCGGTAGACCAACGTCTGGGACCAACGAAAGGAAGCTGTTCGTAAGAAGGAACTAGAGAGCCACGAAACGGCAGGATCATGGTGAGAGAGACCACGTTCAAGACTGCATGAACCGACGTTGGAAGACATTATTTGAATACGAAGAGGAGAAGGAGCGCTTACGTTGCGACCAACTGTGGTCAGCTGATACCTCTGAAGACACCTGGATTAAGTGTATCGGTTGCTGTCACTGGGCCACGCGGGGTTAGCCGAGCGGTCTACGGCACTGCAGTCATGGACTGTGCGGCTGGTCCCGGCGGAGGTTCGAGGCCTCCCTCGGGCGCGCGCGCGCGCGCGCGCGCGCGCGCGCGCGCGCGCGCGCGCGCGCGCGCGCGCGCGCGCGCGCGCGTGTGTGTGTGTGTGTGTGTGTGTGTGTGTGTGTGTGTGTGTGTGTGTGTGTGTGTGTGTGTGTGTGTGTGTGTGTGTGTGTGTGTGTGTGTTTTTCCTTAGGATAATTTAGGTTAAATAGTGTGTAAGCTTAGGGACTGATGATCTTAGCAGTTGAGTCCCACAATATTTCACACACATTTGAACATTTTTTTGCTCTCACTGGTGTTACGAGCTTTGTGCAGGTGTCGACGCTGATACCAGGTTTTCAAATGTGACTTCTGTATCAAAAAGCACAAAGACTGAGTATTTTTCTTGTTATGGCTGAAAATTCTGCACAGTAACCTACAGCTATGCAGCACTTTTTACTTTCAAAATAACATTTGGTGCGAAAAAAGGCTATGTTACTATTTGAGTTTTACTACACTTCATTCCGAAACCCGAAATTAGGAACCATATTTTCCAGGGATAAAAATTTACATGCTACTGCAGAAAGATAATATATTCCGAAGATTTTTTGCGAGAGCAGTATTTAAATATTCCTTGGTAACAGTACTGCACATTTTACATAATTTAAAGACTGCTAATTTACTGGTAATTTGAAATTTAAAAACAGTACCCGGTAAGAGGGCAATTTCCCCTATTATTTACGTTCGGAGATTGGTAGGTACTTTCAGTATTTACTCCTGCCCCTCCTCCCCTTGGAATAATTTTAACACTAGAGTTCAATCGTTCGTCGTTAATCTTCTGTTTGGGTGGAGATGGGCAACGCTGAGACCTTTTTCTAATTTGAAGAATCATTATTTGGTAATTATATGCTGAAGAAGTGGACCGTAAACAGCACCAGTTGAAAGAAGATTCTTTGAAATGTGTTTGTGTCCACTACTTTCGATCACCAAGGCCGCACGCATCTCTTCAGTTTAGCAACACATGGCACTCAGGACGCTTTAAATCGGCTGTCACAGGCGGAGGACCAATACACACTTAACCATTAAGCATAGTGAACATAGTAACGAATTCAATTCGTAATGCCATTTCACTGCAAATGACAAAACATTACCACGTTTTTGTAAGAGTAATTAGAGTATGTTATTTTATAGCAGAATCATATGGAAGAATATCTTTTCCTTGTCGGTTTTATATTTGTTCATTTGAGGCTGAGAGGGGTTATACATTACAACAAAGAATGCCAATTCATAGTTATCTATTATATAATATAAGCCAGTTATTTCGAGACTGTCGTATCATCCCCATACTTTCCTGTCAAGGCATTCAATCACGTCCACTATCAGATGGCTGCACGAGAAGTTCCAGAGGACGGGTAATGTAGCAGATGCGGCCGAGGTGCCAAAACTGGGAAAGGAGCTATGTATATTGATTCACACAAAGTTTATAGAACGTTTGTCTAGCCAAGCTGGTCTCTGCATTGGTAGCGCACCCACTGCATCGCGCAGTCCTTAAATATGCATCCGTATAGAACTCGTGCCGTTCGTGACTTGTTACGGCACGACAGTGAAAAACATGTAGCTTACTTTCAGTGGTTCACGTCATTTCTAACACCAGCTGAGGAAGAACTTACTAGTTTTTGTCTGAAGCAGCACAGTTTTGTCTTGACAAATGTAAATACAGATAACTCTAGCTTTTACGCTATGGAGAATCCACATCACTTTCACAAGTCTCCTCTGCAAGCACAAAAATTGGGAGTTCAATCTGCAATTGCGTAGCCGTGTCTTCATCACAGTCTTTTCTCGCACTTGGAACCGCGAGCACTACATGCAGGTGATGCAACAATATTTTTTAACACTGAAGACGAAGACTAGCCACAATACCGGGATTTCAACAGAAAAATGCTACTTAGTTCAAACGGCTCTAAGCACTATGGGACTTGACATCTGAGGTCATCAGTCCCTAGAACTTAGAACTACTTCAACCTAACTAACCTAAGGACATCACACACATCCATGCCCGAGGCAGGATTCGAACCTGCGACCGTAGCGCCTAGAACCGCTCGGTCACAACGTCAGGCGAAAATGCTACTGCCAACAATATGACTTCATTGGATGATGATTATGGTGTTTGGTTTGTGGGGCGCTTTACTCCGCGGTTATCAGCGCCCGTACAAATTCTCAACCTTTGCTCAGTCCAATCTCGCCACTTTCATCAATGATGATGAAGTGATGAGGACAACACAAACACCCAGTCATCTCGAGGCGACTTCATTGGACGGGATTTTGGGAGGACTGTTAATGATACTGATCACAAAATTCACTTTCACGGTATTTCAAAATTTCAAATGGAAACTTAACGATGCGTTCCTGCATTTCTTCAACGAATATTGCATATCTTCAAGACCATGTACCACAGTATTCAGTTATGTCGACAGCAAAATGGAGTCCACTTGTAACAACGTCTGTAACTTTGTTATATTCCTACAACATTGTGCTCCGTTTTGAACACCCTTGCAATAAACGCCCCCACGCGACTGCACAGTAAGTCGGTACCTATTTACTGTCCCAAATACATGTATTGTTCTTTACGGCCTTCGCAGCTGCCCATGTTTTGAGGTGGTTGTAACCATTATTCCACCTCAGCTGCGAATTACCTTTTTTGTTTTATGTACGAGACCGCGGCCCCAAATATTGTTAATAGATTATGTCACAGGAAAGAAGCTTATTTGCACTCCGTTGTTAGATATGCGAGTACGTGGTTTCTCTTTTTCCTTTAGAAATACTTCTTTAGACGTGAAACGTCTGAGACGGGCGGGCTACTATGAATCTGCTGTGGAATGAATTCATAACTTTAATCGACCCAACATCCTTGCTCCGGCGATCTTCTGTAACATTGTCACTTTTTAAAACTACAATTATTCGTGAACCCGTTTTCACACTTGAAGCTACGTGTTTCCGTTTATTTTCCCCGTCACTGAGAGAGAGAGAGAGAGAGAGAGAGAGAGAGAGAGACCTCCCCGAGAGACGACTGCTGTAGCGCTATCTCTTGTATGGAGTACGAACTATCCCCGCTTTTTTTTCTCAATTCAGAACCTCTTCAATAATATCTGTATTACTAATGTAATTAACGTGGGATGACTATGGTGTTCTATTATGCACACCACATTGCCCATCATTTAAACGAAACAACTATTAAATCGTTACCGCAGAGTACGATTTATTAATAAAGTTTTAATTCGGAACTTCAGTGTCAGCAGATCTGTAGCTTGGACAGCAAATTCTGCTTTTAAAGGAACCGTAATGCACTATGGAGCGTAATGTTTCTGGAGCGCACAGTTCTTGATTTCTTCCGCAGAAACGAGCAGAAGGCAGTATTGAACATGCTGGGAATTTTATTCCCATGCGGAAGTGATACCATCTTTTTCTGCAAACTGACAACTCAAAAGATGGCATGTGGTACCAATTTGAAATATTATTCAAACAGGCAGTCTAAGACTATGTGAATTAATTAAGTAAAAGGTTTCTCCAAAATTTTGAAACCCCCCCACTTTTGGCGCGCCACCAGATGCTGCTGATTCAAGGGCAGCCGCGATTGTAGTCGTCGTGTTGATAATCCGTGGCGCTCCACACGTAGGCTCACTGCCAATATGGACACTTTGAAACCTCCCCTTCGAAAAATTTATGAATGACTGTGCTGATGAACCCCTTACGTTATTTGATTTTCAAACAGCTTAGCAGAACTGAACGTACTCAGACATTTCGCTCTTCACCTACTCTGATCAACACTAAACTGACACACAATATTATTAGCGCAACGCAATCTGACTTTCAACAATCCCTACCTAAGAATGGCCCTGACTAACAATAACCTGTATTTTTCATGAATCACTTACCTCACAAAAATCTTCGTTACTCTAACTACCGCAATACAGCGAGCGCCAATACTGCCGGCTAAATAAAAGATTCAAGCTACTGAAGGCACTAACTACTGATAGGCATAGTTAGCAAATGAAAGATTTTGATAGATAACAACGTATTTACCTTAATAGTGTTGAAAAGTCGTAATATATATATATATATATATATATATATATATATATATATATATATCTCAGTTCATGACAACCAGTCTTACAAATTTACTGTCTCTGATGGACACACGTCCAGATCATCCGCTCTCAAAACTCCGCTATCTCTCTCCCCACATCAACCACTGCTGGCGGCTCACCTCCGACTGCTCAACGCTACGCGCTGTTCACATCCAACTGCCCAACACTACAATAGCGACTATTTCATCAATGCCAACCATCCACAGCCTGCACACAGCACAGCCAGTAATTTTCATACATAGCGCTACGTGGCGCTAGCAACATAAAAACCTAAACAGCCTACTTACAACTTTTGTTGCTTGGAAGAAGCCAATTTCTTTACTCGAGGTATGTGATATGGGTGCATTAATACGAACGATTCTACTCACACAACAGTCATGGGATGCCGACCGACGAGAGTAAAAATGTCGGTAAGTATCTTGCAGTCTCGATGGGGCACGATTCTGCCACCGCGTAATTCCAAAACACGCTAGTAGCTGTTTCTTTATGTTAAACGAGGCATTACATGATCCGCTCCCCAATTATCGACATCTAAATGCACTTTTAGAATGTAAAACCCGTTACGTAATTTTTACTCATGTACAGAACGTAGAAGGCTACACTCCTACCTTTCTGCGGGGTTGCGGTGAAACGCTCATCGTTTCCATATCCAACCATGTAGTACAGTTAATGCTAATTTGGCATTATCAACATTATGAAGGCGGCATGTAACAGTTTTAATGGATAGCAGTGTAAAACTGTCTAGTAACACGGCATTAAGGGTAATGTCTTGACATTTTCCGTACTAACTATTTTTTTTTTCGGTTGGACAACTTTTAAATCAATGCTGTATTAAGGAATTGTTACTAGTACTCACAGTAATACTTACAGGGTGTTTCAAAAATGACCGGTATATTTGAAACGGCAATAAAAACTAAACGAGCAGCGATAGAAATACACCGTTTGTTGCAATATGCTTGGGACAACAGTACATTTTCAGGCAGACAAACTTTCGAAATTACAGTAGTTACAATTTTCAACAACAGATGGCGCTGCGGTCTGGGAAACTCTATAGTACGATATTTTCCCCATATCCACCATGCGTAGCAATAATATGGCGTAGTCTCTGAATGAAATTACCCGAAACCTATGACAACGTGTCTGGCGGAATGGCTTCACATGCAGATGAGATGTACTGCTTCAGCTGTTCAATTGTTTCTGGATTCTGGCGGTACACCTGGTCTTTCAAGTGTCCCCACAGAAAGAAGTCACAGGGGTTCATGTCTGGCGAATAGGGAGGCCAATCCACGCCGCCTCCCGTATGTTTCGGATAGCCCAAAGCAATCACACGATCATCGAAATATTCATTCAGGAAATTAAAGACGTCGGCCGTGCGATGTGGCCGGGCACCATCTTGCATAAACCACGAGGCGTTCGCAGTGTCGTCTAAGGCAGTTTGTACCGCCACAAATTCACGAAGAATGTCCAGATAGCGTGATGCAGTAATCGTTTCGGATCTGAAAAATGGGCCAATGATTCCTTTGGAAGAAATGGCGGCCCAGACCAGTACTTTTTTAGGATGCAGGGACGATGGGACTGCAACATGGGGCTTTTCGGTTCCCCATATGCGCCAGTTCTGTTTATTGACGAAGCCGTCCAGGTAAAAATAAGTTTCGTCAGTAAACCAAATGCTGCCCACATGCATATCGCCGTCATTAATCCTGTGCACTATATCGTTAGCGAATGTCTCTCGTGCAGCAATGGTAGCGGCGCTGAGGGGTTGCCGCGTTTGAATTTTGTATGGATAGAGGTGTAAACTGTGGCGCATGAGACCATACGTGGACGTTGGCGTCATTTGGACCGCAGCTGCAACACGGCGAACGGAAACCCGAGGCTGCTGTTGGATCACCTGCTGCACTAGCTGCGCGTTGCCCTCTGTGGTTGCCGTACGCGGTCGCCCTACCTTTCCAGCACGTTCATCCGTCACGTTCCCAGTCCGTTGAAATTTTTCAAACAGATCCTTTATTGTATCGCTTTTCGGTCCTTTGGTTACATTAAACCTCCGGTGAAAACTTCGTCTTGTTGCAACAACACTGTGTTCTAGGCGGTGGAATTCCAACACCAGAAAAATCCTCTGTTCTAAGGGATAAACCATGTTGTCTACAGCACACTTGCACGTTGTGAACAGCACACGCTTACAGCAGAAAGACGACATACAGAATGGCGCACCCACAGACTGCGTTGTCTTCTATATCTTTCACATCACTTGCAGCGCCATCTGTTGTTGAAAATTGTAACTACTGTAATTTCGAAAGTTTGTCCGCCTGAAAATGTACTGTTGTCCCAAGCATATTGCAACAAACGGTGTATTTCCATCGCTGCTCGTTTAGTTTTTATTGCCGTTTCAAATATACCGGTCATTTTTGAAACACCCTGTATTTTCCGCATATAGACAGGGTGTCTTACGTCCAAATGAAATTGCGAGGCGGACGCTACACTAGGTCTGCACGAATGCTCAACTCTGCAGTTACCACCTGAGATCGGACACGTATGCAGCAGATATTTGAAGTGTGTTTTATGGACCACGAGTAAAACTCGGCGAGTGAAATTAGGTATTATCGGATGACGCGAATTGCGCTAATTAAGTGTGTATGCATGTCGCAGGAGGGGGCCGCAACTCCTTGCTAATGAGGCTTAGGCACGCACACCGGCCGCGCACTCCACGACACGCACGCTACGACGACACAGCGGAACTGCATATGCCTCGAAACCCACTCGCACCAAACTTGAGTTTCCTTGCCAACACACGAATGAGAAACCCACCGTTCGCAATAATCGTTGCACAGCAGCTGGTGTGGGGAGGGACTGCTGCTGTCGTTGTCGGTAAGAGGTCACACGTTATACTGGCTGTCTAACAGTCGAGTGCAGGATGGTCAACGCCCGCAGTATCTGACGTCATGAAGGCCCTTCGCATCGGACACTATTTACCACTCATTAAGTCGTTCTTCTCTTCACATGACACAGTGACAAACTTTAAACTCTAGTACCGAGTAGGACCAACCGCTGACGCCAGAAAAAAAAAAAAAAAAAAAAAAAAAACGCGTGGTTCAATGACGACTCCTCTGCGTGACTGATCGGCTGCAGAAAATAGTGTAGCCAGTTAAAGGCGCCCATTCATAGGTAACCTGTAGTTGCTGCCAGCAACAAATACTCATCTTAAAGAGTACAAGGAATCTGATTATAACAAGCCAGAAATGAAAATGTTTTCTACTAAGAAGAAAAACGAAATAGCAGGAAGAAGAAAATCGAAATTTCTGAGACTTGGATAGAAATGGAGAAAAATACTACATCCCCAGTTTCCAGGCTTACATAGCCATAATTTACAGACTTTTTCTCACATTCGTAATACGTGAATCACTGATAATGCCGAGTGCGTATATGGAGCCAATATCGTGTTAATTCCGAAGGCTGCTACCAATTCGTACGTGCATTTTATGGCACGTTGGAACAAATAAGTTTCCTACATCGCCTGTCATTTCCATTTAAATTTTGTTTTGCATACTTCAGCGTTTCTACTGTGTAGCCATTCTCAAATAAAATGGCTCTCTGCACAGTACCGAATATCATGGCTAAAACTTTCAAACACGGCCAACCACGAGCTGCCCACGTAAATTAGTGTAAACCAAAACATATGTAGTTAACAGGCCAGGCAAAACGTTTTACTTGAGAATGGCTGCACAGCCTAAACGTCATAGTACACAAAAGAAAATGGAAATTGGTGACATCCTATACAGGAAACATTTCGTTTATGTAATTTATCATGGCTGTGGACCCTGTTGCAACTTAATTTTTTACATGGCGTTTGTTTCTCAAATTTTGGGACAAATGCTTTTCGGATGATGTATTTATTTAAAATGCACTTTTTTGACGCTGTGCTGTAGCGATGTATTCAGCACTAGTTTTAACAAATAAATATTACTGGATTGAAACATGTAAACGCATGATCAGAATCTTAGGTATGGTGGTAATACTAAGTTTTAAAATTCGGGTGAAGAGGCAGAGCGAAAGAAGCCACACGGTATCGAAATCCACAGGAACTACTGCTGTCAGTGAATGTAATTCCATTTTAACCGGTTTCCAAAGAAAAAGAAATTGCTAAGAGAAGTGCATGCCACTGACAATAATTGGTGCCGGGTACATCGCGCAAGGCCAGTGCTCAAGGCGGCAACAGACAAGGAGACCGCGCCTATTCGTCAACACTTATTTTGGCCAAATTTGTAGCATTGCCGGGCTTAGTCAAAAGAAGTTATAGAAGTGGGAGCACCAGATGGCCAAGGGCTTGAAGAGGACGCTGTACGTGAAATTCGTTGAAATTTGACATTTCCAGTTTTCTACACCATAATGCACTTTGGACTTTCCTGAACATTTTGGTATATAATACATTAAAATCAGACAACTGAGAGACCTTCAAATAATATTCTGAATGTTGACGTGTGACTGTCAAATTTCGCGGTTACGCATATACTGCCACAGTTGAGCAGTCATATCTTGAGAACTACGTAGTTTAGAAGGCTGTGAATTGCTTTGTTTTGCGATTATTGCTACGTCTCAGAAGTTGGCATTACGAATAAACAGACCAGCCCTTTCTTTCTGATACTAATTTTCGTTGAAAGTAGTGTGATTATCGGCTATTTTTGTAGTAATCTAACTTCTATTGCTTTTTATACGCAAATAAAATGACTAAGCGTAAAATTAACTTCAAGAAACGCAAATCTGCGGGTAACAGAAATGTGAGACCCGCATTTTCTTCTGAAGTACTTTAAAACACGTGTGCTAGCAGTGAAGGAAACCACGATAATGTTTCTGAAGTGACAACGCCCACTAGTGCATCGAAAAGGAAAGTAACTTCAGAAACCGGCGACATTCTCTACCTTTGGCAGTAATGGAGACAATCAAACCTATTTACAGAGATTTGACAAATCCTGAGCTACTAAAGAAGTGTTTACATGGGAAGATCCTGAACGTAAAAGAGTCCTTCAATAATGTTGTGTAGTGCCGTGTGCTTAAAAATGTATTTGTTGGCCTTATGACTGAAGTTAGCAGTGTCTGATGCTGTAATAACTTTTAATGGTGGGAACTATGAAAGACTTAAGGTTCTGGAGAAGTTAGGGGGTAAGATTTGGACAGAACACAGCTAAAGGACTGTGGGAACTGGATGAGCTTCATGTACGTGAAGCAGAGTTATCTGCTCAGCAAATGACGGAAGAAGCAAGAAAGAAAGAAAAGGAGGAGGCAAGCACTGTGCTGTTGTGACACAGAAGAAGACAGACCATGGGCCAGGGCACGTCTAGTGCATGAAAGACGCATAAATTTAAGTCTGTATACGAATTTGTTCAAAAATAGTTCAAATGGCTCTGAGCACTATGGGACTTAACTTCTGAGGTCATCAGTGCCATAGAGCTTACAACTACTTAAACCTACCTAACCTAAGGACATCACACACATCCATGCCCGAGGCCAGGATTCGAACCTGCGACCGTAGCGGTCGCGCGGTCCCATACTGAAGCGCCTAGAACCGCTCGGCCATTCCGGCCGGCTACGAATTTGTAATAAAGTTTTAAACCTCAATATCTCTGAACTTCATTTTTCTGCAATAAATGACCCGTTTTCTAAAAAAGTACTGATGGTAGAGACATGAAATTTTCACAGCATGCCAAGAGAGAGAGAGTCAACACATATGGAACTAGAATAATTTAAAAAATCATGAGTTTTGTTTTTAAGTTCATTTATCTACAAAATTCTGTCAAAAAAATGAGTGTTTGAAAAGAAAACATGCCCAGAATGTAATTTTAGTAATAATTTAGGTCAGTTTATCTAGAAAGGTGCATTCCATGATTATGGAAAAATGTAAGTTGGTGTTTTAAAAAGTTCTCAAGATAATGGGTCATAAAATTCGATAATTTAACGTTGGTGGCATAGGACACACAATGACCTCCTAAAAAAGTAAAAAAAAAGCTTTGCTGGTGTATATCGGGCGAGGTATGAGCCACTTTCGTTAGTTTCCCAGCAGTGGTTGGCGCAGCGAAAGGAATACAGAAAGGTAATCCAAGGGTCGAGGATTCTAGTCCGCGTGTGAGAACTTTATTTTCTATTTTACGTTACTATTGCAAATAAACCGAAATAATGCTCAACATATTTTGTTTCATGACATCCTGTACACAGGTGAACAAATTTCTTCTCTTAAACGACTCGCGGGGAGCACAAAAAAATCTACAACTGAAACATCCTGGCAGATTGGAACTATGTGCCCGACCGAGACTCGAATTCGGGACCATTGCCTTTCGCGAGCAAGTGCTCTACCATCTGAGCTATCCAAGCACAACTCACGACCCGTCCTCACAGCTTCAATTCTGCCAGTACCTCTTCTCCTACCTTCCAAATTTTACAGAAGCTCTTCTGCGAATCTTGCAGAACTAGCACTCCTGGAAGGAAGGATACTGCGGAGACATGGCTTAGCCATAGCCTGGGAGATTTTTCCAGAATGAGATTTACACTCGGCCCGCAAAAGGCAATGGTCACGAGTTCGAGTCTCGGTCCGGCACACAGTCTGCCAGGAAGTTTCATATCATCGCACACTCGGCTGCAGAGTGAATATCTCATTCTGAAATCTAGAACTGTACGACGAGATTTTGCTAGATGAAAAACTGCCATCGTGCAGTATGAAAGGGATTCCCCCAAATTCTCACCGCCAGTGCAACTCCTACATACATTTTTACTGTCATCTAAAAACTCAAAGATCTTCAAAACTGCTCTATCGCTGAGACAGAAAGAAATCATATCCGGGAAAGACCACATCCAAATCACACACATCCCACTGCACATATTCGGCGAAATGACGCGTTACGCGTGGTTTGTTACCGAACTGTGCGATAAAAGGGAACCTTGTATGAATCTGTGTAGTGTAGACCTTTCTCTAGCCTACCACAAGATGAGGAATAACAACGACTGCCACTCTGTCCAGTCTTTCTGACTGAAAGCGTCATAACTGAAGACATTTCACTTTTCTGACAATAGATTGAAAGTACATGCAAATTTAACCATCATTTTATACGTCACAATGGTGGATCCTAGTAATATTCAGAAATTCGGTAGAATTAATTGTCAATTAACCCATTTGGAACATTTTCCCCGGCAGTCAGATGTCACCGCAAGCTTGTCTAACCAGGACCTGTCTCGTGGGGGCGGAATAACTTTCTGAACTTTGATTCAAATATTCCTAGTGATTTTCAATATGTGGAACAGCCACGAAGACTGTTCGTGCCGTTATTTTGAAATCCAGACGGTGGTTTCTTCGTGGAGGAGGGTCACCAGTCTGTCCGACACCTTTCGGTAAGTTGCCGAGACGCCAGAGACCCCAACTTCAGAACCGAGAGGACAGTGCTTGTAGGCCGCAACAAAACCTAACCGCCACTCTGGTTAGGTTAGTTATGGGCTCCTTTTCTTGCCGGCGGACGCTTGCTGGCTGCGATTCTCTCGATAACAAAACTGACGTGAGCTCTCCTCTCGTCCTCAGTTGCTTACATTTGTTAGGTGGTGTGGGTCAGCCGAGTTCAGCAGCGCAGAAGTTGCAGCCATTCGTGTGTCTTTGTGCTTGCTTACTGTTCTCAGTAGCAGCCATGAATCTTACAACTCCACTTAGTACAGTTAGTACTGTTTCGCATTCCACGTGTGTGTTCATGGAAATATATATGCAAGACTGTATCTTATCTGTCCGACTTCTGATATGTTTAATTCCCTTCTTGCCTCTTACACCGCTGTAATCAACAATCAAAATCCCCTGCTAGCAGAAATGAGGTCCGATTCCAACCACGTTCAAGACAGCAGAAGATTAGCAGTTAAGGTCAAATGTGCCAGTTACCTGCGACTTTGAAGACAGGCAGACATTTTAATTTCTACCACCCCAACACCACGTTAGTTCTTTTAAAAGACGAAGCCACGACATCTACAAATGTAAACCAAGGCTGTTCTTGATTAGTGACTTTAAAGCAATTACATAATTGTAAAAACGCTGCGTGTATAACGTGTGCAAAATGTCAATAAAATTACTACTTTCGCTGTTTTTACGATTAATTTTATCCCGACAAATGTACATCATCAACTATTACATAATAGAAGTAGCTAATTTTACGTAGAACTTCCGCTGTATGCTTTACAAGCTCTTCCTTGGCCTTTGAGTAATGCGTGGAGTAGAATTCCCCTATAATGAATCCATTTGGACTTTGATGTCCATCCTGCTTCCTTGAGATCTAAACTATACTGAGTTCGGTACTTCGAAATACTTTCAGACTGTAGACGAGCCACTGAGTACTACAAGCAGTTCTCCATAATTTCTTTCGTCCATTGTCAACTGAGAAGATTCCCTGTCTTCTGTAAGGCGTCCGGTCTCCCTCACGGGGCACAACGGCGCTACGAGTTGCTAATTTGTGTGTTGTCAAATGATGCAAGGCGTTGAATGAAGTGATGACCCGATGAGGTTGTGTGTGTGTGTGTGTGTGTGTGTGTGTGTGTGTGTGTGTGTGTGTGTGTGTGTGTGTGTGTGTGTTACGGGCTCCCACTGCCGATGTTACCTGCGCCACCTCATGAGAAGTTTAAGCTGCAATGGCCGGAGGCGGTACTGTGCTGATTTTGTTTTCTCGTACTTTGACTACTGCCAACTCATTTAGGTTCCCGTGAACATAAAAAAAGAGGATGTTTATTTCAATATTCTCGGTGATCAATTGTTGTCCTTTATTCTAAGTCAAGAGTATGCTGTGGATACTCTCATCTTGCAAGATGACGACAGCAGTGTTCACAAGGCTGCACGTATAGGTTTCTAGTTTGACGAATCTTCCGGCACCTTATCGTACCTCGGCTGGTCCGAAATGTAATTAGCCTTAATCCCGTAGAAACTCTATGGGACTATTCGGAAAAGTAGGTAGAGAAACATCCCCGCAGTTTGATCGATCTACGGGATGCTATTATTAGTGAGTGGCTTCAGTTGGGTACAATATAACTGAACATACTCGTGACGCTCTTCCACGCCCAACTGATACCAGTACCAAGATGGAGGCGTTGGTACATGGTGTTAGCCTAATGCCTACTGAACATTACGCTGGATGCTAGAGGGCGTTGTGGCTAATTGGGACAAATAAATCGATAAAAATAAAAATTAAAAATGACTTTCCTCTGTCAATGTCACACTTATGAACGTGTACGTTCCTTTCGCTTTCTGCATTGTAAGCTTATCCTGACAGCCCACGTCCGGTTATGTAAATCGTGCTAAGAGTGCTTCACCGGTAGTCTGAGAATTACATCATAAATGTGTGCGTTTGGCGATCGTAAATGGTAAATAAATCCCTTTCTTGAAACTTGCTAGTGTAGTTTTTTAAACTCTACAGGAGACTGAACTGTGTCTAACCATGGACAGGTGAAAAGCTATCAGAACCGGGACTGTATAAAACGCGCAGGACGCCTAGGCGTGGCTTATGGTTAAGGGGCAGCGCTCATACGGTAACCGCAGGCATCCCTGTATAATGTCTATTACGCACACAATGAGACAGCAGCAGGGGGGGGGGGGGGGGGGCGGACAATAAGTTGGCGCCTTTGTTGCGTTCACTCACTGCCACGCATCGAATAATAAAAGGGATTCTTCATGCGCGTTGTCCCTGCTGTTCCAAGACTGGCATTCCCATTATTTAGGGAACAGTAAACTATCTGCAAGCGAAAATCCATTAAGACACCTTAAACCTTTTAGAAGACCGACGTCGCATAGTTGATCTTCAAAAGCGTCCTATGCTGTTTTACGACTCAGAAAACCACTTATCATAATGTAACTATGTAATTTTCACCAGTTTACAATCTAAAAAACCTGGAAACTGGCCATTAATACAGAAAATTTGTAAAAAAGCAGACTTACTAACGTATACCACCTTTGAATATTTATTTGCATGTTGAAGTGATGTACTGGCGTCTTAAACCGCATCTCTCTCCACGCCCCTCTAAGTAAAAACTCACCTATTGGTAAGTACCATTTCTCTTTCCACTCCATTGCAATAGTTATTCCACATACTGAACACTAGTCTCTACATTTCCACACCTCTAAATTCAGCCGATGCGACCCGAGTACCAACGCATACCTAATTAACAAGTTATGTTGAAGGAATCGCGAATATTATGTATGCTGTCTTAAACTAAATGAATTTATAAGTTTGTTACGTTGACTCCTTTTATGATAACTGACCTAATACACTTTTGACCTAAATGTGTAACGACGAAAAAAGGGTACCATCACACCAGGCCAATCGGCTACACTAGAAACAAGCAGCTTCAGTCTTGTCACTGACAACCGAATGAAAGATTGAGAGTTCCCAGGAGACAAGGATGGACCGTGCCGTGGCGGTGGCGAACTGCGACATACCAGGATAAGAATGGAGGGGAATAGCTTTGTGAACCAGCGGCTTGTCTTCCTTTTCTAACCAATTTTCTTCGGTTCCAAAGAGGAGTCTGAAAAGGAAAGAGCATCTTTACTATCGCATTTACCATATAAATAGTGAAATGGAAATACTGCAATGCACCGTCGACTGGCTTTCGGACCTGCAAGGCTCCTCGATGAAGCATGAAAAGGAAACTGGATATGGACTATAAGATTACTCAAAAACTGCGTCGTACTTTTCGCCGGCTACAAGTATTTTTGCAACAGAAGCTAAATTGTTTCTTTCTTCATTCCATTCCATTTTATTTTATTTTTTTAATCTTCATACTGACTGACTGGTATTACATAAGTTCTCCTATTCCTTTGCTGTTTCATAGTTCTTCAGTATTCCACTCCATTTTCTTCCCATGTTGTCTTTCCCTTTCTTCTGTCCATATTCCTGATTTCTTATTTATTCTGCCTTGAAATCCTTCTGAATTCGTGTTATATTCAACAGTATTGTTATTTCCGATTGTTTAATATGTTTCTTTCTACTTCTTTTCTTAATTCTGTATCCCAAGCTACTGCCGTCATCTTTTTCTAGAAATGCAGGAATATTTGTTTCTTTAACCTGTTCAAATTCATTCGGTAGAGGTGTTAAAGCAACATTAATCTACGCTTTGTCCTTACTTCTGATATTTTCTCCGTATTTTCGTTGCTCTCGTTACTTCTCATTTTCCAACAACCTGTAGTTGGTACTGCACTCACAGTCTTTTAAATACTTCTTTTCTGTCCAACAGAGAGTTAACTTATAGGCATTCACATGGATATCCTAGTCTTACGACTGCGACTGTTTAAATTTCGTTTTTGTAGATACTCATTTATTATTGTACCTATTTTTGTCAAACAATTTGCTCTTTCCATTTTATCATCTTACATCTATTACAAATTTTCATAGTCAAATCTCCCGTGTGGAATCCCGACGATATTTAAATTTACTAGCTCGTTCTATTTCACCTGTGTGTTTCTATGTATAGGTTGGTTGGTTGGTTGGTTTGTTTGGGGAAGGAGACCAGACAGCGTGGTCATCGGTCTCATCGGATTAGGGAAGGAAGTCGGCCGTGCCCTTTCAGAGGAACCATCCCGGCATTTACCTGGAGTGATTTAGGGAAATCACGGAAAACCTAAATCAGGATGGCCGGACGCGGGATTGAACCGTCGTCCTCCCGAATGCGAGTCCAGTGTCTAACCACTGCGCCACCTCCCTCGGTTTCTATGTATATTGGCGCATTATTTGTTTTTCCATTTGCCATGAAATTTATAATCTAGAAGATTTGAATAACTGCTTCTAACAGATTTTCTGTAAGTATTGCAAAATCATATGAAGGACCTAAGCACTTTTTTTTAATTCCATCCCATTTTCTTTTCAGAAATTTTATTTCAGTTCTGATATTTTTAGCTAAAACTTTCAAATATTTACGATTTTTTCCTCAAACACTAGTAAACAGTAATGATAAGCCGTGCCCTTGTCGAACACTAGATACTTCTCCCATAATTCGAACTTTAGATATCGTATATGTTGGAGTGCCGGGAATTGTGGTTGCTAATTATGCTTTAACAAAAGAATTTCTAATGCTGTGTCTGGTTTCTCTGTGTACCGATTGCAATGGTTTCTGTAGATCGGTAAAGTTATTATACGTTTGCTGAGTAACATTCTGTGGCGAATTTTACACTAAGTTAAAAATCTAAACTGGACAGCATTTTCCATTTGAAAGTAGGCCCCTCCCTAGTTTTTTTGTCTAAAGTTTCTTGAACTGTATTATTATTATTTCTTTCTATTCTCAGACGTTATGTCTCGTCAAAAATGGAAAGTGACGCGGACCTTGATCAAGCGTGACTTCCTTTTAACTGTACGGTATGTGTTATATTGCATTTAGGAACTTTCAGGTAATTGAACATGTATCAATAATTACGGATTTCTGTAGTTGTATATATAAGTTTGGATGTAGCTGTACTGCATTGATGTACTGGTGGATTTGTGTGGTATGACTCCTGTAGTTGATAGTATAATTGGTATAAAGTCAACTTTATCCTGATGCCACATGTCCTTGACTTCCTCCGCCAGTTGGATGTATTTTTCAATTTTTTCTCCTGTTTTCTTTTGT
Organism: Schistocerca nitens; assembly: GCF_023898315.1. Taxonomy (NCBI): domain Eukaryota; kingdom Metazoa; phylum Arthropoda; class Insecta; order Orthoptera; family Acrididae; genus Schistocerca; species Schistocerca nitens. The sequence goes on along the minus strand of NC_064616.1, from coordinate 315,566,423 downwards.
ATATTTGTTGTATTGAGTATGGATATTTCGATTAGTTGTGTTAATTTCTTCTTTTTATTGGTGAGTATGATGTCAGGTTTGTTATGTGGCGTTGTTTTATCTGTTATAATGGTTCTGTTCCAGTATAATTTGTATTCATCATTCTCCTGTACATTTTGTGGTGCATACTTGTATGTGGGAACGTGTTGTTTTATAAGTTTATGTTGTAAGGCAAGCTGTTGATCTATTATTTTTGCTACATTGTCATCTGTTCTGGGGTATTCTGTATTTGCTAGTATTGTACATCCGCTTGTGATGTGATCTACTGTTTCTATTTGTTATTTGCAAAGTCTGCATTTATCTGTTGTGGTATTGGGATCTTTAATAATATGCTTGCTGTAATATCTGGTGTTTATTGTTTGATCCTGTATTGCAATCATGAATCCTTCCGTCTCACTGTATATATGCCTTTTCTTAGCCATGTGTTGGATGCGTCTTGATCTATGTGTGGCTGTGTTACATGATACGGGTGCTTGCCATGTAGTGCCTTCCCCTTCCAATTTACTTCGTATCTGTTGATGTTATGTGATCTAAAGGGTTGTAGAAGTAGTTATGAAATTGCAGTGGTGTAGCAGATGTATTTATATGAGTGAATGCTTTGTGTATTTTGCTGATTTCTGCTCGTTCAAGAAATAATTTCCTTAAATTGTCTACCTGTCCATAATGTAGGTTTTTTATGTCGATAAATCCCCTTCCTCCTTCCTTTTTGCTTAATGTGAATCTTTCTGTTGCTGAATGTATGTGATGTATTCTATATTTGTGGCATTGTGATCGTGTAAGTGTATTGAGTGCTTCTAGGTCTGTGTTACTCCATTTCACTACTCCAAATGAGTAGGTCAATATTGGTATAGCATAGGTATTTATATTTATAGATTTTGTCTTTTTTCTTGCTGTCAATTCTGTTTTCAGTATTTTTGTTGGTCTTTGTCTATATTTTTCTTTTAGTTCTTCTTTAATATTTGTATTATCCATTCCTATTTTTTGTCTGTATCGTAGATATTTATAGGCATCCGTTTTTTCCATCGCTTCTATGCAGTCGCTGTGGTTATTCAATATGTAATCTTCTTGTTTAGTGTGTTTCCCTTGACTATGCTATTTTTCTTACATTTGTCTGTTCCAAAAGCCATACTTATATCATTGCTGAAGCCTTCTGTTATCTTTAGTAATTGGTTGATTTGTTGCTGCCAGTAGTTTTAGATGATCCATGTATAGCAAATGTGTGATTTTATGTGGGTATGTTCCAGTAATATTGTATCCATAATTTGTATTATTTAGCATGTTGGATAGTGGGTTCAGAGCAAGGCAGAACCAGAAAGGACTTCATGAGTCTCCTTGGTATATTCCACACTTAATCTGTATTGGCTGTGATGTGATATTATTTGAATTTGTTCGGATATTAAGTGTGGTTTTCCAATTTTTCATTACTATGTTTAGGAACTGTATCAATTTAGCATCTACTTTGTATATTTCCAATATTTGTAGTAACCATGAGTGGGGTACACTATCAAAAGCTTTTTGGTAATCAATGTATGTGTAGTGTAGCGACCTTTGTTTAGTTTTAGCTTGATATGTCACCTCTGCATCTATTATCAGTTGATCTTTACATCCTCGTGCTCCTTTGCAACAGTCTTTTTGTTCTTCATTTATAATTTTGTTCTGTGTTGTATGTGGCAATAATTTCTGTGTAATGACTGAAGTTAATATTTTGTATATTGTTGGTAGGCATGTTATGGGGCGATATTTAGCTGGGTTTGCTGCGTCTGCTTGATCTTTAGGTTTCAGATAAGTTATTCCATGTGTAAGTGTATCAGGGAATGTGTATGGGTCTGCAATGTAATGGTTAAATAATTTAGTTAGATGTGAATGTGTTGAGGTGAACTGCTTTAGCCAGAAATTTGCTATTTTATCTTTTCCAGGGGCTTTCCAATTGTGAGTAGAATTAATTGCTTGGGTGACTTCCTGTTGCAAAATTTTTACTTCAGGCATTTGTGGTATCAACTTGTATGTGCCTGTTTCTGCTTGTATCCACCGTGCATGCCTGTTATGTTGTACCGGGTTTGACCATATGTTGTTCCAGAAGTGTTCCATGTCTGTTATGTTTGGTGGATTGTCTATTTTAATGTGTGTGTTATCTATTGTCTGGTAAAATTTCTTTTGGTTTGCGTTGAATGTTTGGTTTTGTTTCCTTCTATTTTCACTTTTTTTGTATCTCCTAAGTCGTTTGGCCAATGCTTGTAATTCCTGCTTCTTCTCATCTAATTGCTCTATCGCTTCTTGTTGTGAGATTTTACCTAACGTTTTTCGTTTTTTTTTCTGACATTTCATTTCTTATAAATTGTGTTAGCTGTCCGATGTCCTTTCTCAGTTTTTCTATTCTGATCTGTAGCCTGTGTTGCCATGCTGGTTTTGTGGGTTTCTTCTGTCTGTTGGTTGGTTCTGATCTCTGCCCAGTGTGTATATTTAGTGTAGTGAGTGCTCCTACATAAACCAGTAGTTGTAACTCTTCCATAGTTGTGTATTCATTTATTTTGTTGTGTATGATTGTGTTGATAGTTTTTATTGTTGTTTCGACTTGTGGGTTATTTGGCGGTCTATGCAAGAATGGTCTAATGTCTGTATTTGTGTCTTTGTATTCTATATATATGTCACCTGAAATTTTTCTTCTATATCTAAGATGTGTGTCACTTCGTGTTCTGTGTGTACTTGTTCTGGTGGCTGTCGTAAGATTTCGTTTTCCTCTGTTTGTTTAATTGATGCGTGTTCTTTGTTTGTTTGCTCTGGGATGTTTGAGTCCATTACTGTATTTTCTTCTTCTTCTGATTGCACATTATTTTGTTCCAGTATTTGTTGTACTTCTTGTTTGATGTTTCCTAATTCTGACTGGGGTATCCTGTTATTTTTGATTATTACACGGATCTGATCAGCTAGTCGTTGTTCTGTTAAAAATTTTAATTCTGGGTATCTGGTAATAAATGTTGTGTATACTTGTGATCTGTATCCAGTTGTGTTGGTTCCTAGGTTTGTTGCTTGGTAATAACAGAACATGAGGTGTCGATTAACTTCATCTGACCATCTCATCCTCTGTCTTTGTTTTCCTTCTAGGGTGTTTGCAGGAAGCATATCCTGCAAAACACCTCTATTTGGATTTAAATTATTTTCCAGTTGGCTAGCAGTGTCATTACCATTGTGGGCGGGCATAGGGTTCAAGCGTCGTCCCCGACCATGACGGCGCTTATCCGAGGCTTCTTTAGTTGTGTCCTGAACCAACTAATCACACTAAAAGGGGGGGTTAGCCCTATTAGTGGTTTGTTCTTTTCGTCGCCTTTTACGACTGGCAGAACATACCGGAGGCCTATTCTTTTCCCGGGCCTTATTATTATTATTATTATTATTATTATTTTCGATTATTCCCATTTAAGAGAGCGTTTGAACTTGAATTCCTTTATGATGATTGTTTATGTTTTTTCTGAGCCCAAATTTTCTTCATGTGTTCACTGTGTTGTTTCTTTCGCTCCGCTGTCCATTTGCATCCTGTTCTCTTCTGTGTTGTGGTGTCAAATTTATGTTTTTTGATGATGTTCCTGAATTCAGTTCTATTTTCTGCATAATTTACTGTTGTGTGCTTGTCTGAGGTCCTCTTCAACTTCTTTTATCCATTTTGTTTTTCCCCTTCCTGAGTTGATGACTTTAAGAATTCGCTTTGAAATTCTGTTTTCATTCATCCTGTGGATATGTCCGTAGAACTGCATTCTTCTTTTCCTTATTGTATCTGTAATCTTGTCTGTGTATTTATATAATTCTGATGTTGGTCTCTTCTTCCAGATTCCTTGCTCTTGTATCGGGCCAAAAATTTTCCTGAGAATTTTCCTTTCTTGTTTCTCTATTTCTTTGATTTTAGTTTGCCCACCTATTTGTGTTGTTTCAGATGCATACAGTGCCTCCGGAAGTACGACGGTGTTGTAGTGCCTCAATTTTGCGTTAATGGATATGGACTTTTTGTTATAATAGTTCCACGTGAGTTTATATGCTTTCTGTAGTTTTTTTATTCTTTCCTCATTGGCCTTTAGGTTGATCCCTGATGGTTGGATGATTTCTCCCAGGTACTTAAAATGTGGTACTTGTACAATTTTCCCATGGGTTGTCACAATAGGCAATTTGTCTTGTGGCACTCTTTCTATGTACTGGGTTTTCTCATATGAGATTTGCAGGCCGGTTCTTTGTGCAATTTCGTGTAATTTCTCTATGGCGTTAGTAGCTTCTTTTCTATTATTTGTGAGGATTGCAAGGTCATCCGCAAAAGCTAAACACTTCACATTGAATCTATTATCTTTTCTAATGCCAATTTGGATTCCTTTGACTTCTTTTTCCCATGTCCTGATAATTTTTTCAAGTATTATAGTGAACAGATCAAAAGATATCACTATGTTCAATATCAATTTTACCAGTAGCCTAACACTTCCTAAACGAATAGGGTTGACGTATCGGCGAATAATCCGTGCAAATCCCAAGACAGTGGATTTTCGTAGCTGGCAGGTAGGTACGTACACTTGAAAATCATTGGCAGTGATAAAATATCTAGGATCTTTTGGCACAATTCCCACTGAGCCGAAAACCATTAAGACCACTTTCAGTCTTTCATATCGGAGTAGTTTTAGTTCAGTTTCGAAGTCCTGGTATGTTATACTTTTTATCAGCTGTTTCGTCGTTTCTGCGATCGCCAGGGGAGACAATGATTCACATTTTTTCTTCACAATTGTGGTGTCTGGTGTATTGTGTACCCTGAAGTCCAACAACAATTTTGCCTCTTCACTCACGACAACTTTTTCTGGCTTGTGGTCCCATCAGTTTATCACCGACAGCTGATTATTTTGACGTAAGTTACAGTCTATCATGGAACAGCATTGTGCCTCTGCTTGTTATAAGTCTGAGCGATCCTTCTGCAACAACTGATGACGTGGTGGATTGTTTCCTACAATTTCTTTGCCGAGGCTGCGCTTCGTGCCTTCTGCCCATTTCTGGACTCTGGCTTTGAGGACTTTAGGCCTGATGCCCTTCTCCTGTTTAACATTAATCGGTTCTAGAGTTTCTTCCTTTATGTTTCGGTTGGTTAGCGAAGACTAGGTTTTTTCATGATTATTTTGCTTCTGTCTTCTCCAAAATCAGCCTTTGCTATCTTTTATAGCTGTATCTGTCGGCCCGGTACTACAGCGCAACTTTTCGGGATTAATTTTTGATTTGCTATACTTCAAAAAGCTTTGTTGTTGACTTCAGTCAGAGCCGACTTTTGGTTATCTTCCATAGTCAGTCGATTTATGATTTCTTCTTATGCTGTCTGACTCACTTATTGGAGTCTTCTCGCTGTCTGTTTTTCTGCGCTAGTACCGCCAGTTAATGTCACTGCGAGGGTGAGATGTCATGATTTTCCTTGTTTTCTTTTCCACATTATCCGGTCCTACTCGTAAAATTGTCTTTTCTTCAATTTTCTAACATTAGGTGGAAGCTAGTTCTCAAAAGATGAAAGTGCAGAGGAATGCACACTTCCACAACGGTCGTACACGAGGCAATTTACAAGGTCACCAATACTTGCTAGGTACTTTAAGAAATAACGAAAAAGTTTACGTCTTTAGTAGAACTTGTTTCGAAAAGTTATATAAAATATTGGCTATTTAGTTAGCTAGGTGATGGACCATCGGCTATGATAAATGTAGAACAAAATTTCAGAATGGCGTACGCGAAATTAACCAAATGAAAAATTCTTGTTTAAAAACAACGCTCCCGTTGAAATTGTGAAAATTCCCTGGGTGATTGCCGCAGTGATTAGGGAAGAAACGATCCTTGCCTTAATAATGGAAATATATTGTGAGCAACTACGAGAGATGTGGTGGAATACGGCATGCATTAAACGAATACGTCGGAATCCGGATTAAAATTCGCCCCATGTTTCACTGCTACGTCAGTTCGCTCAATCCACAAAGCAACTTACGTGCGAGACGAAAAGCAGAAGGGAGGAGTGGCGAAACAGTAGCAGCAGCGGACGCGAGAAGTGCAAAATACAGGCCGTGCGTGCCGCAAGCGATAAGCGGTGCGGCCGCTGGGAGTGGGGGAAGTGAGAGGGGAAGTGGGCTATTAAGGGCGCGCCCCACTCCACCCTGAACCTGAACTCTATCTGATGAGTCTAGCCACACACTACTCGTCACTTCCTATGCCACTTTTCCTGTGGCCGACACGAAAGAGCAACCAGACATCAGGGCTCTAACAATTCGCTTCTTCTTTCTCCGCTTCGCAATGTCGTGAATCAATGTCCATATTGCGGCCCACTCAAGGTTTATGTGACCGGGGACGTTCCGACATTAGTGGCATGTTGCTGGGGTTAGAAGCTTCTGCTGACGTTTTTTCGCCGTGTTTGAGAAATAAATTTGGTTTTTACTACGCATCCTACAGGAATGTGTGTTTCAAATTACTACGGTTTTACCCGTCTTCAGCTTACTGAAAGTTAAGTGTGTTTCACCAGACATGTTTCCCTATTTTAAGTCTCGGCAGTTATCATTCTGTAAATATGGCATACCTAACGTTATTACATTTATCTGTTAGCAGATTAAAAATTTTTTCTTTGAAAATTTTGTGTGTTACGTCCTTTTTGCAAGTCCTGAAACGACTGGTTTTCCGCCCTCGTTGTCAGTGGAGGTTTACGCCGTAAAAAAAGTTTCCATTTCACCTTTGGCAATTTTTCGATTTCAACCTATACTAAAAACGAAGGAAAAGACGTGGACTTCAGAACATCTAAAAAGAAAAAGAATAAATAACCTAAGTCAATTTTAGGCCACATTTATGAAGAAAAACTGTACCTACAAATAGAAAAACTCCGGCACTGTGTGTACTCTTGTTCCAGTATGAACTCTAACGGTGTTCTGTAAATAACAGCAAAATTTGTCTGGTGAAGAAGACTTACATTGCAGTAGGCTTAACATAGGAAAAGAAAACAATAACACACTATAACATGTGCGGCGGGAAATAGCCATGCGAACGAACGTACACTGTGTTTCCCTTTTTATTATTTACCCACGGACGTCTACCTGTATGTGGCATCTTTGGTGCATCTCGTTTCATTTCTGTAAAAAGTATTACCCAAGGTTCGACGTTGCTATTCTGTTTTAGCCCCGTATTTACCGCCAAAAATTAACTATACAACAGAAACAATAAATACAGAAAACGTATCAATACCGTTTTCGGGAAATTTATTAAAAAATAGTAACTCTTTAAGACAATTCTGCTTACTACTTTACAGGTACGAGGTGCATTCAAGTTCTAAGGCCTCCGACTTTTTTTCTAATTAACTACTCACCCCAAGTCGATGAAACAGGCGTTGCTTCTCGACGTAATCGCCCTGCAGACGTACACATTTTTCACAACGCTGACGCCATGATTCCATGGCAGCGGCGAAGGCTTCTTTAGGAGTCTGTTTTGACCACTGGAAAATCGCTGAGGCAATAGCAGTACGGCTGGTGAATGTGCGGCCACGGAGAGTGTCTTTCATTGTTGGAAAAAGCCAAAAGTCACTAGGAGCCAGGTCAGGCGAGTAGGGAGCATGAGGAATCACTTCAAAGTTGTTATCACGAAGAAACTGTTGTGTAACGTTAGCTCGATGTGCGGGTGCGTTGTCTTGGTGAAACAGCACACGCGCAGCCCTTCCCAGACGTTTTTGTTGCAGTGCAGGAAGGAATTTGTTCTTCAGAACATTTTCGTAGGATGCACCTGTTACCGTCGTGTCCTTTGGAACGCAATGGGTAAGGATTACGCCCTCGCTGTCCCAGAACATGGACACCATCATTTTTTCAGCACTGGCGGTTACCCGAAATTTTTTTGGTGGCGGTGAATCTGTGTGCTTCCATTGAGCTGACTGGCGCTTTGTTTCTGGATTGAAAAATGGCATCCACGTCTCATCCATTGTCACAACCGGCGAAAAGAACTGTCGTTGCGCGTCAACATTGCTTGGCAACATGCCACACGGGCAGCCATGTGGTCGTCCGTCAGCATTCGTGGCACCCACCTGGATGACACTTATCGCATTTTCAGGTCGTCATGCAGGATTGTGTGCACAGAACCCACGGAAATGCCAACTCTGGAGGCGATCCCCCAAAACAATTCTCTCTACTTTCTCGATCATGTCGTCAGACCGGCTTGTGCGAACCCGAGGTTGTTTCGGTTTGTTGTCACACGATGTTCTGCCTTAATTTAACTGTCGCACCCACGAACGCACTTTCGACACATCCATAACTCCATCACCACATGTCTCCTACAACTGTCGATTAATTTCAATTGGTTTCACACCACGCAAATTCAGAAAACGAATGATTGCACACTGTTCAAGCAAGGAAAACGTCGCCATTTTAAGTATTTAAAACAGTTCTCATTCTCGCCGCTGGCGGTAAAATTCCGTCTGCCGTATGGTGCTGCCATCTCTGGGACGTATTGACAATGAACGCGACCTCATCTTAAAACAATGGGCATGTTTCTATCTCTTTCCAGTCCGGAGAAAAAAATCGGAGGCCTTAGAACTTGAATGCACCTCGTATGTAAGCTGCGAAGCTATAAAAACTCTTAACAGTAACCATATCTGCACGAATCCTCTTTCACAACTAATGCACATTCAGGTGAGCAATCAAACTACACGTAATAGTTTTGAACCAGCTACGAACTTCTTGCAGATTTATATTTTTATTTATTTATTATTTTACAGCAATAAAAGGAGACCCAGTGTATACGACACATGGGTGTCGGTATTTATTTATAGCAAATTGAAAGAAAAAAACACGTTGTGTTTTGTAGAAAGCGGAATTTTAGAAACCCAAACCTGGTAATGACCAAGTATCTGTACTTCTGTGTTAAAACCTATGGCATCGGTACAGATTCCGTAAGTTGATACTATCGTAAGAAATGAAGTATCAGTATCCAGAGTACCGAATAATTTACAGGAAAAATAATTTCTGATTATGAAAATTATTGCTATTAATCGGTAGTCTTCAGCCCAGTATTTTATTTTTCTGTTTTAGCCTAACGCAGGGCTTAACAACTGGCCGGTTTTGAGCACGAGTACTCGCATCTGCTCAGGCACGTGCTCGCGAGCAGCTCCAAGGTCGCGGAGTAGGGAGGGGGGGAGGGAGGGGAAATGCGCGCGCACGTATGAATAGGACTGCAGCGTGCCTATTGAATTCGCGCCGACTGTGTAACGCTTAAAGTACTACGATCAGCTCTAACAGTCGCTTCGCTGGTTAAGAATCGTGTCAAGTCGCCGTTGTGTAACCCCAACCATGCTTTCGCAGTTCAACCCCCACTGGGAGGATTTGTATCTGTTTACAGAAAAAGATCATGTTGCAAAATGTTTAGTATGTCACAAAACGCTGAATTCTTTTAGGAAATTTAATTTGCAGCGTTATTATATGTCGTACCACGCGAAAGACTACGGAAGTGGAAAATGTGATGGACCAGATCGTGCACAGGAAGTTATTAAACTTAAAAGGAAGCTATCCGAAAAAGATCTGGATGACAAAGAAAAATCAACTGAGGCAGCTCTCAGAGTGAGCTACAAAATTGCTTTGTTTTTAGCAAAATCCCTGCGCCCCTTCACTGATAGCGATTTAATACAAGAATGTTTGGTAGTTGCAGCGGAACATTTGTGTCCATCTCAAGTTGAACAGTTTCGGATTGTGCCATTATCTGACATGACCATTATGCATCGCATACAGGACATGGCAGACGACGTCCAGACAAATATCTGTAAAGATTTTATGGCGCATTCTCTAGCTCTGGACGAAAGTGTTGATATCACTGGAACAGCGCAGCTTGCAGTATTTATTAGAGGTGTTAATAGAGATCTTCAGATGAGGGAGGAGCTCCTCGATGTAATAGCCGTGAATGACACTACAACCGGAGGTGATATTTTAAGTAGCGTTGAAGAAAGTGTTGAAAATATAGGATTGTCGTGGAATTCTTTAGTTTCAGTGTCTACAGACCGTGCACCAGCGATGACAGGGAAAAAATTAGGTTTCGTTGCGCTGTTGAAGGAGAAAATGCAAAAACTGACCGTTCCGAATGAAATAAGGGGCGTTCATTGTGTGACCACCAGGAAAACTTACGTGCAAAGAGTATCACTCTAAAAAATGTGATGAGTGTTGTTTTTCGTACAACCGATTATATAAGGAAGCATTGGCTACAACACAGGAAATTTAAAAGCTTTCTTGAGGATGTAGAAATCCAGTATGGTAGCCTGCCTTTTTACAACGAAGTCCGCTGGCTTAGTCGTGGCGAATTATTAAATCGAATTTTTGCCTATCAGATGAGATAAATATGTTCATGGAAATAAATAACATGTGTGTTCCTGAATTGAAAGAGCCTTCACGGAAATGTGATCTCGCGTTCTTAGCAGATTTAACTAGCCAAATGAATGCTTTGAATATTTCACTACAAGGTAAAGATCTGCTAATTACTCATTTCATAGATCGAATACTAGCTTTTAAAATGAAATTGACACTTTGGGTGAGTCAGCTGTAAACAGGAAATCTAGCTCGTTTTCCTAAATTACCATCCATGCAAGATGTTCACAAAGACTGTGAACGTTATTCACGTAGTTTAGTTGTCCTTAAGGAAGAATTTGATCAACGCTTTCAAGATCTGACAGCACTAGACAGTGATTCTGATCTGTTCTCCTCTCCACATTCAGCGAATATTGAAGATATTCCTCCTGAGCTGCAACTAGAAATTATTGACCTGCAGTGTGACAGAGAATACAGAGACAAATTTCAGAACAAGAAAAACATTTTGGAATTTTACAGACACTTCCCTCAGGATAGATTTCCTCATTTGCACAAATTGGCGGCTACAATAATATCAATGTTCGGTTCCATGTATGTTTGTGAATAACTGTGCTCTGCAATGAAATTTAACAAGACGCGCCTGAGAAACGCATTGTCTGATCGAAATTTAAACTGCACGCTGCGCCTACGATGCACAAGAACCATTACTCCGAACATAGACGCAATTGTAAAGGGCAAAAAGTACAAGATAACAGATAATCCCACACTTCAGTGACACCTTTTATTGTGTAACAGTTAACTAATTAATACGAATGTAGAGGCATACATTAAGCTAATAAAATTATGTGGCATGTGTACATTCTCCTTTATTTGTTTCATTTGTCGCAGTAATAATTCGTGAGTGATATCCCTGCAGGTGGCCGCGGATTTACATTTACTGGCGGCAGCTGTTGTGTGCCCCACGTGACTCTCCCCACTCTCCGCTCTGGTCCGGTAGTGGGGGTAGCGTGCTCGCGCTGCTCCATGCTCGCGCCTTGCTGCTCACAGCTTGCTCCGCGAGCACGTATGTTGTGAAGCCCTGACCTAACGTGTTTCAGGGCTTATACTTTTTACTGAGTTTATTCTACTTCAGTTTATCACCTAGCAGTAAACTAACAATGTACTTTAAGATAACACGCGAAAAAAATTTAACTAAATAATAGCTAATAATAATAATAATAATAATAATCCCTGTGGAGGCCCGGGAAAAGAATAGGCCTCCGGTATGTTCTGCCAGTCGTAAAAGGCGACGAAAAGAACAAACCACTAATAGGGCTAACCCCCCCTCTTAGTGTGATTAGTTGGTTCAGGACACAACTAAAGAAGCCTCGGACAAGCGCCGTCATGGTCGGGGACGACGCTTGAACCCTATGCCCGTCCACAATGGTAATGACACCGCTAGCCAACTGGAAAATAATTTAAATCCAAATAGAGGTGTTTTGCAGGATATGCTTCCTGCAAACACCCTAGAAGGAAAACAGACAGAGGATGAGATGGTCAGATGAAGTTAATCGACACCTCATTTTCTGTTATTATCAAGCAACAAACTTAGGAACCAACACAACTGGATACAGATCACAAGTATACACAACATTTATTACCAGATACCCAGAATTAAAATTTTTAACAGAACAACGACTAGCTGATCAGATCCGTGTAATAGTCAAAAATAACAGGATACCCCAGTCAGAATTAGAAAACATCAAACAACAAGTACAACAAATACTGGAACTAAATAATGTGCAATCAGAAGAAGATGAAGAAAATACAGTAATGCACTCAAACATCCCAGAGCAAACAAACAAAGAACAACACGCATCAATTAAACAATCACAGGAAAACGAATTCTTAAGACAGCCACCAGAACAAGCACAAATAGAACACGAAGTGACACACATGTTAGATATAGAAGAAAAATTTCAGCTGACATATATAGAATACAAAGACACAAATACAGACATTAGACCATTCTTGCATAGACCGCCAAATAACCCACAAGTCGAAACAACAATAAAAACTATCAACACAATCATACACAACAAAATAAATGAATACACAACTATGGAAGAGTTACAACTACTGGTTTATATAGGAGCACTCACTACACTAAATATACACACTAGGCAGAGATCAGAACCAACCAACAGACAGAAGAAACCCACAAAACCAGCATGGCAACACAGGCTACAGATCAGAATAGAAAAAACTGAGAAAGGACATCGGACAGCTAACACAATTTATAAGAAATGAAATGTCAGAGAAAAAACGAAAAACGTTAGGTAAAATCTCACAACAAGAAGCCATAGAGCAATTAGATGAGAAGCAGAAATTACAAGCATTGGCCAAACGACTTAGGAGATACAAAAAAAGTGAAAATAGAAGGAAACAAAACCAAACATTCAACGCAAACCAAAAGAAATTTTACCAGACAATAGATAACACACACATTAAAATAGACAATCCACCAAACATAACAGACATGGAACACTTCTGGAGCAACATATGGTCAAACCCGGTACAACATAACAGGCATGCACGGTGGATACAAGCAGGAACAGACACATGCAAGATGATACCACAAATGCCTGAAGTGATAATTTTGCAACATGAAGTCACCCAAGCTATTAATTCTATGCACAATTAGAAAGCCCCTGGAAAAGATAAAATAGCAAATTTCTGGCTAAAGAAGTTCACCTCAACACATTCACATTTAACCAAATTATTTAACAGTTACACTGCAGACACATACGCATTCTCTGATACACTTACACAAGGAATAACTTATCTAAAACCTAAAGATCAAGCAGACACACCAAACCCAGCTAAATATCGCCCCATAACATGCCTACCAACAATATACAAAATATTAACTTCAGTCATTACACAGAAATTATTGCCACATACAACACAGAACAAAATTATAAATGAAGAACAAAAAGGCTGTTGCAAAGGAGCACCAGGATGTAAAGAGCAACTGATAATAGATGCAGAGGTGACATATCAAGCTAAAACTAAACAAAGGTCGCTACACTACGCATACATTGATTACCAAAAAGCTTTTGATAGTGTACCCCACTCATGGTTACTACAAATATTGGAAATATACAAAGTAGATCCTAAATTGATACAGTTCCTAAACATAGTAATGAAAAATTGGAAAACCACACTTAATATCCGAACAAATTCAAATAATATCACATCACAGCCAATACAGATTAAGTGTGGAATATACCAAGGAGACTCATGAAGTCCTTTCTGGTTCTGCCTTGCTCTGAACCCACTATCCAACATGCTAAATAATACAAATTATGGATACAATATTACTGGAACATACCCACATAAAATCACACATTTGCTATACATGGATCATCTAAAACTACTGGCAGCAACAAATCAACAACTCAACCAATTACTAAAGATAACAGAAGGCTTCAGCAATGATATAAGTATGGCTTTTGGAACAGACAAATGTAAGAAAAATAGCATAGTCAAGGGAAAACACACTAAACAAGAAGATTACATATTGAATAACCACAGCGACTGCATAGAAGCGATGGAAAAAACGGATGCCTATAAATATCTACGATACAGACAAAAAATAGGAATAGATAATACAAATATTAAAGAAGAACTAAAAGAAAAATATAGACAAAGACCAACAAAAATACTGAAAACAGAATTGACAGCAAGAAAAAAGACAAAATCTATAAATATAAATACCTATGCTATACCAATATTGACCTACTCATTTGGAGTAGTGAAATGGAGTAACACAGACCTAGAAGCACTCGATACACTTACACGATCACAATGCCACAAATATAGAATACATCACATACATTCAGCAACAGAAAGATTCACATTAAGCAGAAAGGAAGGAGGAAGGGGATTTATCGACATAAAAAACCTACATTATGGACAGGTAGACAATTTAAGAAAATTCTTTCTAGAACGAACAGAAACTAGCAAAATACACAAGGCAATCACTCATATAAATACATCGGCTACACCACTGCAATTTCATAACTACTTCTACAACCCTTTAGATCACATAACATCAACAGATACGAAGTAAATTGGAAGGGGAAGGCACTACATGGCAAGCACCCGTATCATGTAACACAGCCACACATAGATCAAGACGCATCCAACACATGGCTAAGAAAAGGCATATATACAGTGAGACGGAAGGATTCATGATTGCAATACAGGATCAAACAATAAACACCAGGTATTACAGCAAGCATATTATTAAAGATCCCAATACCACAACAGATAAATGCAGACTTTGTAAACAACAAATAGAAACAGTCGATCACATCACAAGCGGATGTACAGTACTAGCAAATACAGAATACCCCAGAAGACATGACAATGTCGCAAAAATAATAGATCAACAGCTTGCCTTACAACATAAACTTTGAAAACAACACGTTCCTACATACAAGTATGCACCACAAAATGTACAGGAGAATGATGAATACAAATTATACTGGAACAGAACCATTATAACAGATAAAACAACACCACATAACAAAACCTGACATCATACTCACCAATAAAAAGAAGAAATTAACACAACTAATCGAAATATCCATACCCAATACAACAAATATACAAAAGAAAACAGGAGAAAAAATTGAAAAATACATCCAACTGGCTGAGGAAGTCAAGGACATGTGTCATCAGGATAAAGTTGACATCATACCAATTATACTATCAACTACAGGAGTCATACCACACAATATCCACCAGTGCATCAATGCAATACAGCTACATCCAAACTTATATATACAACTACAGAAATCCGTAATTATTGATACATGTACAATTACCCGAAAGTTCCTAAATGCAATATAACACATACCTTACAGTTAAAAGGAAGTCACGCTTGATCAAGGTCCGCGTCACTTTCCATTTTTGACCAGACATAACGTCTGAGAAAAGAAAGAAATAATAATAATAATAATAATAATAATAATTTCTATGGACACATACAGACTCCCTAAGTATAGACTCTCACGTCAGATACTCTCACCCACTGAAAACCTACAAGGTATGACATCGTCCGAACAAGTACCAAGGGACATTACTGATACTCAACTCACCACTCAGGACACTGCAGACCGTAACATCTACAGAAGCAAAATAGACAAGTGGGTAGTCCAGCCAGAGACTAGAGCCAGAAAGACTGGTATGAAGTGGACGGATGAAAGATAAAAAGCCATGAGCGAGAAAATTAATGTCTCATGGAAAAATCGCAGGAGGAAGTGTAGAAGCTTCACGTGATGCACGAAGCGTCTACTACGCGTATAATAATAATAATGTCTTATTTCGTGTACATCACGGATTGTTCATCTCCTGCATTGTAAAAGAAACTTCCACATTCACACTTAAAATAATGCGACATGTATATGGCTATACTACATTGTTCAAATGGCACTAATTCGTAATTGCAGGATGTTTTGAAGAAACAAATGTCACTCTACTATCGATAACGTAATGGATGAAAGCAAACTTTATAAGGGGGGGAGGGAGTTTATATTTACGTTCTTACATAAATACTGTCGTCATAATAAGCTTGCCAGATAATGTAGGTACAGTCCACAGAGGTAAAAAAAAAAAAATGACATTACAACAAGTTCTCGCAACAACTCAGCATCTTTACGTGGAAACAAAACATCATTCAAAGAAAATACAACAAAAAAGCGAAAAAAAAGAACAAAAGACAGAAAACTAGTTCAAAAAATACAAAAAATTAGAAGTTGGTAACTTATGTATTCGATGATGGTGTCCCGTTTCTGCTCACAGCGGTCATTGTATTCGTTATTTATGTAGTGTCAAATGACTGGTTTTAGCATGTCACGTAGGGATTTGTTTTCACATTTCACGTGTAGCGAGCTTGTGAATGAACCGTAGTTATAACTGTCGCTGTCGCAACACAAGCTGCGCCCGTCTGCTCTTCCTGCATAGCCGCGAGGGTCCTCCTCGTTCATAAAGTGTAAGAGATGAAACTATTACAGCAAAACGCTTTCCCGAACTTTATTTTACTAAACTTGTTTCACTTTAAGACTAAAACCTTAATATTAAACTATTTTGGCAGTATATAGAAATATGAGGGTTCTGAAATCGTATCGTAGGACATCTTATAAAAAGTAACAGCCACTAACTGGATGACATTAACGCACTTCATTGTATCTTGCGAGTACCGGTTTCCAACAAGATCATGTACTATGTGACGTTCTCCTAACGTTTCGACGAAGTGAGCACCGATTACACACATCTTAACTGAACAGCTCGAAAGTAGCTTCATGTAGTCAGGCGTTTGACCGCTCATACATTACGGATCTGTATCACGTCTAACTTCCGGATATTTTTGTGCTTCAGTTCTGCTCCAGTAATTGCAACCCGTGATATGTTATTTCTTCCATCTATATCGTACGTGGATTATCTTATTTATTTATTTATTTAATCTGAAGAAATTGGAACCACCAAGGTACGTCTTCATCTTAATAGGCAGTATACACACGCTAAAAAAATACACGAAGGAATTATCCGAAAGGTGTGGAATTTGGTAGATATGATGTACACCTACAGGTAGAGAAAAATGGGATGATTTAAGAAAGAACCTTCCAAACTGAGCATGTCAATGTATTGGTGTACATCTGGCCTTATGTAAGTAATTGCAACCCGTGATATGTTATTTCTTCCATCTATATCGTACGTGGATTATCTTATTTATTTATTTATTTAATCTGAAGAAATTGGAACCACCAAGGTACGTCTTCATCTTAATAGGCAGTATACACACGCTAAAAAAATACACGAAGGAATTATCCGAAAGGTGTGGAATTTGGTAGATATGATGTACACCTACAGGTAGAGAAAAATGGGATGATTTAAGAAAGAACCTTCCAAACTGAGCATGTCAATGTATTGGTGTACATCTGGCCTTATGTAAGCATTTATTCTGCTTGGCATTGATTGACAGTTTTGTCTGTCTCCTTAATAGATATCGTGCCAAATGCTGTCCAACTGGCGCCTTATATCGCCAAAACCCGAGGTGGTTGGAAGGCCCTACTCATAATGCTCGAAACGTTCTGAATTGGGGATAGATCCGGCGACCTGGCGTAAAATATCGTCTACACACCGCTGTGCTTGTAAGTACCGCGGATGGCAACCAGGGGTCCTGTTATGAAAAGAAATAGCACCCCAGCCCATGATTCATCGTCGTCGAGCCGTATGGTGGGTGATCTCTAGCGGAGACGTGTTCGAGCTGAATTCGAAGCGAGATTCATCACCGAAAACAATTCTACTCCAGTCGATGACATTACAGACCGAACACGTGTCTGGAAACTCACCGGACTGTGGTGGGATACCAACGTGACTGTCACCCGCTATACGGCCCGAGAACCAGAAGTGATTACATAGGCCAAAAAATTTTTTTGCTTTGATAGCTGATATTTATAGACTTTTATGAGCTGAATCTAAATGCAGCCTTACTTTTTTGTATCACCCATAGTTTTCGAGCAATATGCTTTTTTTTATTTAACATAAAAATCCTATCCTATACGGTAAACGGGGAAATTAATGAAACGCTTTGTTACAACATAAGCATGGTTTGTATTTACAGTAAGCTACTTAAAACAATGGTATGTATTAATAGAGGTTTCACTTTTCTGCTCGAAATGGTTTGTACTTTCTTTCTCCTTTTTCTTTGAAGCTTCTTGTGCAGCTTTTTCTACGATGACTCGCTTGCTGAACTTCTCGGTGAAGCGACCAACAGTAGTCTCCTATCATGCTGGTGTTCCAGCGGCCTTGGTAGCGTTTTTTCATCATTTTATTAATGTCTTGGTGAAAACGCTCTCCTTGCTCCTCACTAACATCTGCTTCATATTGTCCGGGAAGTAATCAAGGTGACTGTTCAAAAAGTGAACCAGTAATATCAACAATACAAAAGTAGCAATCATCTAAATGATTTCTTGGCTCCCTCCATATCGTAGGAACAGCAAATCTGAAGGCTTTCTTCTATCCTATTTGGACCATTTTCTCAGATCTCCAACATACATACAACATACCTTATGCAGTGCCCAAGATTTATCTTGATCAAATTGAGAGCCATAAATCTTTTTCAAGAAGTCTGTAGTGTTTCTTTGGTGTTTTTTGATCACAAATTCACCACAAATATAACAAAAACTGTCAGCAGAGTTTTTACAACCACGATTAGACATTGTATTGAGCACATGTACAGGAAACGGGAAAGTGAGGTTAGGTTAGCAGTAAACAAAACACCAGCAGTTAACACAAATATAGAATCCACCTTTTGTGGCAGCAAATGTTTTTCATCAGTGCTGCTAAGCTCGTCTACGTTAATTACACCTCCTTTTTAAATTATTTTAACTATACAAAAGCTGTTAAGTTCTTTAAAAATCGCTTAATTTAATAAATTTAACTGTAAAATGTGACGAAATGGTGGCTGATACGGTTTTTTTAAGTATCATTTGGACTTCCCACTCCAAAAACATAATAAGGAATTTTCAGCAAAAAAGTTTCCATCGTTGGCCTGTGTTATCTGGGGCGCCATCTCTCTTCGCGACACCCTAACGTCACAGCAGTACGTCGATGATGTTGCCCTTCACGGTAAGCCTCCTGGGCTTATATTTCAGCAATAAAATTTCCACCCACACACGGTGAGAGTTCCTACTGTGTCTTCGTGCTTGCCAAATCCTACCTCTGTCAGGAAATTCGGCGGATCTGTCCCCAAATAGATAAAATTTGGAGAATTATGGGCAGAGGCCTCCGACCAGCTCGTGGTTTCGACGATCAAACGCGTCAGTTGGACATGATTTGGCACGATATCTTTCAGGAGTATACAGGGTGAGTCCCCTAACGTTACCGCTGGCTTTATTTCTTAAACCACATCAAATACTGACGAACCGATTCCACAGACCGAACGTGAGGAGAGGGGCTAGTGTAACTGGTTAATACGAACCATACAAAAATACACGGAAGTATGTTTTTTAACACAAACATACATTTTTTTAAATGGAACCCCGTTAGTTTTGTTAGCATATCTGATCATATAGACAAATACGTAATCAGTGCCGTTTGTTGCATTGTAAAATGTTAATTACATCCGGAGGTATTGTAACCTAAAGTTGACGTTTGAAACCTCCGAAGTTCAGTTGCGTGTTGTAACAAACACGGGCCACGGTCGGCGAGCAGCATCTGCAGGAACATGTTTACGATGACGACCGTGTTTACGAGTGTGGCTGTAGTGCACTGTTGTGGTTTGGTCTAGCTGTTGCAGTGTCCGCATGTAGCGCTTGCTGCTATTGTTTTTCTACATTCGTCTCCGCACGCTGACCAACTGTAGTACACCGTGTTACCAGACGTCTGTGATAGTGTAGTGTTGTAGGAACTGTGACCATGGTGTATTCGAACTCTGAATAGGCGGAGAGTAATTGAAAACGGAAACCACGTGTGTACGTGTACCTCACCCCTCATGGTAATGTACATGTGCGTCAGTGAAAAAGACCAATAAAAAGGTGTTAGCATGTGGACGTAATGTGCTGTTCCAGTCTCTTCTGTACCTAAGGTCCATCACCGTTCCCTTTGGATCCCTACGTAATTCGGTGCTCTCCGATACACACGATCGAACAGCGGAGGAGTGGTACTCAAGCGTCAACTTTAGGTTACAGTATCTCCGGATGTAATTAACATTTTACAATGCAACAAACGGCACTGATTACGTATTTGTTTATATGTTCATATGTGCTAACAAAACTAACGGGGTTCCATTTAAAAAACGTAGGTTTGTGTTAAAAAAACATACTTCCGTGCATTTTTTTATGGTTTGTATTAACCAATTACACTAGCCCCTCTCCTCACGTTCGGTCTGTGGAATCGATTCGTCAGTATTTGATGTGGTTTAAGAAATACATCCAGAGGTAATGTTAGGTGACTCACCCTGTATACAACAACGGATCACTCAACGCCAAGCCGAAAGACTGCTTGCGTAAAGGCCAGAAGTGCACCAACACGTTACTGACTTGCTCCAGTTGTGAAGCTGTTTTTGTTTAACATATCAATTTTTCTGAAATCTAAATCATTTGTTTGGCTGTACATGTGCATCAAGTTTACGTATTTCCGTCTTATTCGGGTAATTCCTTCATGTTGCATTTTTTATTAACTTAGAGTGTATTTTACACGACGGTCAACACACTGTAAATAACAGCTAATGTAAGCCCAGGATGGCTTGCCACGAGGGACAACAAAACGAGGCAAGAATATAACATCTAGTATTCGATTATGGTAAGTAAAAAAGAGGACATTACAGGAAGGTAGATTTAAAAGTATGAGCGATGGCAGCAATGGACATGAGAAGAGATGGAAGTGGATTAAAGGAACGTGATGCAAAAGAAGGAATCACGACTAAGGAGAAGAAAAACACATAGTAAATGAAAAAGTAAGTAGCGTAAATTGGAGAAGATGGTATCACTGAGTTTATTGTTTAACAGAAGGAACAACTGACCATATGCGTAATTTTTAGGCAGAAGTTATGATGCTGACTAATGGAAGTGCTTCGACTTCTTTAAAACAACAGAACACTGAACTGTGCACAGAGTGCAGGGTATCTTGCTCCGGAGATGACCGGCAGTTGCAGACAAATAGTTTACGAACAGTTTTGTCTTTATAGAGGGACATAGCTAAGGTCTACGTAACAGTCACATTTTGTTTTGGTTATGATGAGACGAAGGTATAAAAGACAACACGTTGCTATCTGTTTCAGAAGTAGCGTGGTGCCTGAAAAATTTTGCTACATTTTTTTAATCAATGTATCACAGGTGACAGTGTCAAATGCTCAGCTGAAGTGTGGCTGTGTGGCCTCACGTTTGTCCAAGGCGTACTTAATGTTACTGGTTACAATAGTTAACACAGAGCTTGTGTGAGGTGTCAATGGACTTGCCGCAGTGGTACCAAGGATTCCGACATACCACCGAAGTTAAGCGCTGTCGGGCTTGGTTTACACTTGGATGGGTGACCGTCCGGGTCTGCCGAGCACTATTGCCACGCGGGCTACACTATGCCTTTTTGAGGCCAGCTGAACAGCTGGAGTCGCTGCTTGTCGATCAAGTAGTCAGGAAAGATGACAGTGCTCGGTTTGCTGACCACATGATCCTCCATATTCGCATCTAGTGATGCCTATGGATCGAGGATGACACGGGAGACCGACAGTACCGTAGGTCCTTTGAGGCCTGATCGGACAGAGATGGACGTTCACGAAGCCGGACTAATATTCGTCGTGCGAACTGGAATTTTTTAACTATTCAGTAATTTGATCGTGAACAAATACTGTTTTGGCCTTTGTTATGCAATGTGCGTGGATTCATTCTGATATTCACTGCAATTAACTGAAGGTATGGTAGCTTGCTTGCTCGAAAGATGCAGAAGGCACGCAGGTCATAAATACTCCCCACGGGGATTCCACCGGTTTACTCTACTGCTGAGACGTGAGAAGACGGGCCCACGGTGAAGTTCTGGCCACACTATCCTCGCCTTTGAACACGACGCTACGATCGGCTGAATATAATTCCCTTTTCTCCAAGAAGACACACACCGGGGGGGGGGGGGGTACTGTTAACCACTTTTCACGGCAGGCTTAAGCAGCGCGCTGAACAAGGGGCTGAATCGAGTATCGAGTAGTCAGCTTTCATTCGGCGACACGTCCCTATTTCCCCTAGGAATCTGGGACAAAAGTTATACAGTAAACACCCTTTGCTTGTCATTTGGCTCCACGGATAATACATTCACGATTTCTTTTTTCGGACGCTAACGCATTGTTGCAGGCTGTGTGTCTTATCATGCGAGCAGCGCACAGCATGTTAACCAAGGAGATACAATACCATGGAGTGGCAACACAGACATTTGAGTGAAGCAGCTGGAACAACCGTCCGCCATTACCATGTTTTCTGAACGCAAAAGAAAGGGGTACGATACATGATACTGGGTAAAGAAATTACATGATAGCTTCAAACTGTTAGCGTTTAGCAGTTACAGCCAAAAACAGTGTCACCTCATTATATTGCGCGAGCTTATATACATCGTCTCTCAGCAGTGTCAGCAGCTTTCATATAAATACGGAAACCTCAGACTGTCATTCGCAAGTACACGACACGGAATTTAGAATTTAGTTCAGGATCCATCTTCGTTCGTTCTGGTACACCGTTTTCCTCAGAAGACTTTATAACAGTAAATAGGTTTCGAAGACAAACACTGTACAGAAAGTTTACGTTGATTTTAATTGTATGTACCATTAAGTTTAAAAAATCTCTCCTGACCGTTGTTGGCTTTGTGGCCCTAATAAACCACATTTGTTTTCCGTTTCGATCATCACGCTCTTTTCTGAATTTGAATATGAAGTATCTGCACATTGTACACTTTTGTTTTCAATTAACTGTCTCACCACACTGCCTGCTGTGAATTCAGCACCATTTTCACTGTACGGTGGTAACGTGCTATAATCTTTACGACGGTCATCACTATTGCCATTGTGTTGTTTGTAGTAAGGAGAGCCTTAGATCCCTTTCCTTGTAGGTGACACGAATTAAGCAAATCAAAACCCAAATCAGTATGTTTCATGAAGTTTGCTGGACCCTCAAAACATTCAAATCTCGTAACAAATACTACTTTTCAAGGTAACACTACATCGGTAACTGAATTGTTTAGTGTTTCTGCTGCTAATGAAACTTCCATTCTCTGATTAACTGAAAGTGTTGCTTACTTAATTTACTTGCAGAATGTAAACATTTCTCCACCTGCAATTCTACTGACGGTTTCAGGAGAATCACTTTTGTGTTGTTGCACTCAGCAGTGACTATACTACCAACAAGATTATGCTTTTCAGCAAGTGAATTCCTTATTAATTTAAGCATGTGAGCGGCATCAGCAAGGCGCATTTTCTTCCCCTCATCTGAAGCACTGTTTATATACACGGCCAGGTAAAAAAAAAATTAAAAAAAGGCAGCCAACCATTTGCAAATAACAGTTTATTGGAACCCTTGACCTAGGTATTAACAGTTTTAAAACTGTCTTGAGAAAATATAATGGACGATAAAGACTACGTTAGTGGTTACAAAAATATTTTAAACAAAACAAAAAGGTAACAGAAACAGACAAACATCTTAATATAAGGGTGTTACTTTCTTACATCACATGCTGGTATCACATGCTGATTAAATATACTGAATAAGGCCAAGCAGCTCGTCATGTGATTCATTTTGCCAAGAAAAACAACACATGAATCATGACTGCAGCAACGTAGTATTTCAGGTGTGAAGACTAAATGCCAAGTGTAAAGGTATATTAACAAAATGCTGTTGAAGTACAACTTGACTTCTATACATTAAAGCACAATGACGGCACCTGGATAATAACACTGTGTTTATGAGAAATGGCAAAATCGATTGCCCAAATGTACAGCCTCTAGCTCTAAGTGAAACTACATGCAGAGGGCGCTAAACATGAGCTCATAACAAATATGCCTGGATTACATTGAGTAGCTTGTGAAAATTTAAATAGGAAAGAAAATCTGATCTTGTGTAAGACCGCAGTTGATCTGAAACGACACAAAGTTGAACAGATATAAAGTTGAACAGATATAAAGTTGAACAGATATAAAGTTGAACAGATATAAAGTTGAACAGATATAAAGTTGAACAGATATAAAGTTGAACAGATATAAAGTTGAACAGATATAAAGTTGAACAGATATAAAGTTGAACAGATATAAAGTTGAACAGATATAAAGTTGAACAGATATAAAGTTGAACAGATATAAAGTTGAACAGATATAAAGTTGAACAGATATAAAGTTCGTGTAAATATGGAATCCGGAAACATTCTTGTAACTGGGAGACTGCAATGACATTTTACCGTGAATGTAGTAAGTGTTGTTAAAAGCAGTAATTACTGTATAGCAGGGGGGGGGGGGGGGCGTGAACTAAGTTAAAAGCTACTTGTTAAAATGGAGAAACTTCCGCTTACGATTACGGAGGTTTATCAACAGCAGATGAAGCAGAACAGCCAACTTCAGATTAATCAGAAAAAATTGCAGGAATGTGTCGAAAAGGGTAAGAGTAACGCTACGTTCATTTAAAAATTACCTTAAAAATGAACTGTATTAAACTACTGCACTAAGTATTCTGAAGGAAACGACATGTTCGCCGAAACTAGCGGAGACCGGTAGACGCTTGCTATGCGGCCGTGAGCAGCGACTTTATGTCATTGATGTTCTTACTTGCTAACTGCAGCTGATCATTTAATAGGTCACCATCTCTTTAAGCAAAATGCTCGAATATTTCAGGTCCTTCAACAAACAACTCTAATCTCCACCCTTTTACCTGTTTACGTAAGATTACGTCTTCTTCACTTTTCGTCGGAGGATTATGATAAATAAGAAAATGTTCTGCAAATTGCAGCAGTTACGTTTTAATAGGTTTTAGTTCATGTCCCCTCTCCCCCTTCTGTACTGCATTTACTATTGTTGCAAACACTTTTACTACATGCATGGCAAACTGTCGTTGCAGTCTTATTCTGTTATAAGAAAGTTTTAAGATTCCGTCTTTACATGGACTTTGGTATCTGTTTAATTTCATATCGTTTCAGGTTAACAGTGACCTTACACAAAACACGATTTTATTTTCTATTTTACTTTACCTAAGATACTCAATCCAGTCTAGGCGCATTTCTTACGCACACACGTTTAGCACCCATATAGTTTTCCTTAAAAGTTAACTGCCCAAATGTAACTACTAATTTAATTTTTTGGGTCCATTATATTTTCTGAAGAAAATTTTGAAATTATCAAAACCTAGCTTAAGGGTTCCAATAAACCTTTATTTGCAACTAGTTGGCTGATTTTTTTTTCAACCTGTCCAATTTTACCACAGTAGATTTACTTAATTTGCAGCCATGTTACTATTTTAAACTTTTTGTTCAGCCCATTAAACCACGTACCCAGCATCCTAAACATAATTCTGTTGTTGCTGTCCTATCACATACCACTATATTGCCACCAGGTACATTTAATTTTTCGAGTACTTAACTGACAACTGCTTGAATTCCATAAATCAAACAATAGCCAACAGGTATTTCCAACATTCTATTTAATGCAGTGAACATAAAAGCACCCATGAACTGACAACACAGCAACAAATTTCCTTGACATCCCATGTTAAATCATCTTTTATACACTTTTCATCAAAGACCATTCGGAAAAGTATTGGGTCTTAACTGGACTTTATTTCTTCTCTTGCTAACACTTTGTTGCTTCAAGATTTCCACGGAATGTTGTTTCCCAGTGACGAACATCCTGGAATGTGCAAGCCTAAAGAACCGATCGAATAAAAGTAATTTAAACGCGTACTTTGAAATGGCACCTCGCCTGAAGATTCAACCGTTCTTTTACAACCCCAGTTAAAGAATGTAGCACCATAGAGCTTCAAAATTTAGAAAGCCTCTTTTGAAGCCCTGTAACTATAGAATTATATTTTTGACTCTTCCTCTGTCTTCCAGCTGTCTGACGAACTCTTACTTCTTTCGCAGAGAATCCAGTTTCTCAACAACTATCATATTTACGTTTCATTTTGCGAGAACTGGGCAGACAACAAGCGTGGTGATGTCCAGTGTATCTGGCATTACCTACAAAGAAACAAAATTAAATAATTAATTACAGCATAAATGAAAATGCGATGCAATAGACTAAGAAGATATGCAAGAACATTTCCATTTCGTTGCAATACGCGTGGATAACAAAAACGTTTTCTGTTTACCACAATAATGTTGAAGAACGCAACACATACTACATTACATTCATTTATGATTTGTTTGCGTCTGATTCTACAGGATTGTATAAAAGCTGTTATGAGAGAGGCTTGCAGTAAGCCATTTGTACCTTCTGGTATCTAAATAATTGTCAAAAGAAGAATGCTTTTCCACTTTATCTTGTTTCACCATGTAACCGCATTAAATCAATAGAAATTCAAAAGAGATGATAGCATCTGTACTATCACACGAGCGAGTTTATTTTAAGTACCAGTACAGATGCTTCAAAAAGATGGCATCTTATTTCTCTCAGAACCAAGTGCTTTGGTGTATACTACCGAAGGACACAAATTACATACAATGAGATGATCAAACACAGACATTCTGTTAGAAAATAGAAATTAGTAATAAAGAGTCATCCATTATAGTATGTAAATATATAAGTAGATGAAAAGAGTTGAGGACATTCTTGTTAATGTACTGATGCGTTCTGTGAACGGGATGAACAGAATTTCAACACGAAAATGTGACATTTACAAACACTTACGGATACAAAAAATATTAACTTGCAAGATACATGTAATATTGACAATGCTTTGCATGTTATCACAGTGGCTTGAGTTTCCTGCAAACACCTTTCGCTTGATCCACTTTCCGTACGTGGCAACCTATGCCCAGCCTCTTTTTTTTTTTTTTACAGATAGTTGGATAATTTAAAATACCACACACGGCGTTGTTATACAGTATCCTTTTGTCATTCACGTTATACATACATTTGGATACAAAATGTGAAGACCAAATTCCACTTTTGTATTTGAAGCTAATTTTTTCTTATCGCAATAACCTATTTCTTCACCAGCTTCCTCTTCAGTGTAAACAAAGTAAAATTGATGTGAAGTTAAACATGTTAATCTCCTTTGTGAGCTGGTGAGCAATAATAAAGTGTAGAAAATCACTCACAGATAGTATTTTCTATTAGTACGCACTAGAAATACGAAGTATTCGTAGTTTTATTACTTCCCTGTGTGCCGTTATACGCTGCGCACACGTTAGGCATGAATTCGGAAATAAATTCATGGAGTGTTTATCTTACAATTTCGCACACATACTACCCTGCTTTCAGATACAACGGGGGAATGACTCCAGAAAGAATGGCGGAACGTACTTCTATTACGTTAACAACGAAGTGGCAGGAACTGTTACCAATGAGAAGATCTAAAAAAATTTGCATATAGTACGACATGAGCCTACTTCCTTCAACTCAACGTTTCCACGTCTCTAATCGCATGACCATGATTAGCACACGCAATTCTCAACAATGTTATCTTTTACCTTGCGATATCCTGTTGCTTTCTCCACCGATGTGTCACGAAATGGTGATCACAAACATGTCTTTGTTGTTCTTGGTAAGATTTGTTATAACTACCCAATACGTAGTTTTCTTGAAATTATCTACTGTCATACCACGGAGGTTGTTAACACAGAAACATGAAAATCCGAAATCTAATATGGGGTCTGCAAAGTTCATTTTTTGACTATCCAGTTATTCTGAAGTCACTTTGTGAGGTCCGAATGGCATGTGCCACTAAATAGTCCCCACTAAATACTCACGAAGTTGGTTGGTTGATGAGGGAGGGAGGGAGGGAGGGAGGGATCGGACAAACGAGCCTTGCCTCCACACTGACTGCCGTGCGGTGAGAACTAATTCCACTTGCCTCCTGCTTCCGCCAAAGCGGAGGTCATGCACGGAGGTAAAAGTAACCTAAATGATGTTCGTAATCACAAATGAAACCGTGTCACGTACAGACATGTTTCGTATACACCGAGTAACAAGTTTCCGTTGTCAGTTTTTTTCTGAAACTGTCATTTTCTCACAATGTGTCGCATAAGTTCGAAATTTGGTTCGATGGTGGCCGCAACATTCCTGCGTAACGGCGACGAAGCGTGGCGCGCTGCGACGTCGTCTGTGGGCGTCAATTCGAACACCAAGGTATCGACACATACGAAATTGTGTCAGAGCTGAGAAAGGCATTTGAGGTTTAAGGTGGGTTAATGAGGTCACATTTGCACCAAATTTCACCAACATTATTCACAGCGTCACTGTGGGCGCATCACACAACCCTCACTCCCCTTACATTTCACTTCTCGATACCTCTACGACGGAGGTTAGAACCTTAACGCCCCGCATTGGCATTACGCCCTTTTTTATTGATGGCCGAGGAAAACGTTTCCGACACACCGCTGCTCATAACTGACACAACAAGTCCCGAGGATGTGACGAAGAGCGTGAACGAGTTCACCTATTCCTTTGGGTGTTCAATTTCACGTATTTCCTGGTAAGAAACGACAGTCTGCAGAGCGATGTGCAACTTTACGTCCCAACCTCCTTGACAGCCTTGGAGACTAGTGAAACCCTGCATACCACTTTACACTTCTCTAAGGATACCATCGGGCTCCAATCCCACCCTGCGCCATTTCACCTCTTTGGAATGTGGTGTGATCAAGTTTTTCTCTGTGACAGAGGCTGGAACCACTACAGACCGTTCAAAACCACTCCAAATTTGGACGTGATTCAAGACAGAAAAGGGTGTTTATGCTTTTTCACTCTCTTTTCGCGCTCTCCTGTGGTTTATGCATGGAGCATGCGACATTAACATCGATGTAAATAAAATTGCAAAGGGTCTTTTTAAGACCCCTGTTCAACACTCTCTGTGCCACTTGGACACCACTGTTGGGCACTTCGAAGATATCAATGTACAGAGATATCTATCCATCGATCCCTACCCGCCGGTTAATCACGCAAACTCTTCGACATCCCTTAGATTTCACACGAGGCCAGCACATGCCAATATCGACAGAGGTACCTGATATTTTTAAAATGGCCACCAAAGGAGAATGGCTGGCACTGAGGGTTTGCTTAACTTTTGGGTCATAGAGGGAACCTTTGCCCTGTTTTTCAAGTGCTGGTCAATGTCATCCCCCTCTCCCTTCCCGAAAGAAGGAATAAAGAAAAAAGATCATTGTCGCCCTGTGAGAATGTTCAAATTTCGTCGAATGATTTTGAGCGGTCCCTAGTGATCTCACCCTGAAGACCACAGCAACAATTTGCTGTCACGCTAAATTGCACCTTAAACGGAGATGCAGCCTGTGAAGTCCATGCAGAAAGGTTGAATAGTTCGCCAGTGACTGCGAAACTTAAAAAAAAATGAACGCCCCAAGATGGGAAGTATCATTTGCGCTCTTTATGACACCACCTCAAGCCTTTTTGTGTCAATTCTGTACAAAGGTAGGTGTGTGCGCGCGCGTGCGTGCGCGCGCGCGCGCGCGTGCGTGCGTGCGCGCGCGCGCGCGCGTGTGCGTGTGTGTTTTCCTCGGCTACCCATACCAAACCGTGGGTGTCACGGTTCTACGGTTCTGACGTCCATCGTACGCGCATACAGGAATGAGTGATGGGTAGATAGAGATGTAACCATCTGCCTATGATGTGACAGGTCCACAATGGACTTTGATAGAGTTGTGGAGTTAACGCACTTTATACCTCATATGAATTTCTGAGTTCTGGCTCTTTTTCTTTTTGACGTGTTGACACCTAACTGGTTGAAGCGTCGCCCTGCCCAAGGACGACGTCGCAGGGCACCATGCATTTGTAACACACAGCGCTGAGTTATAGGCACCTTTGAGCATAATTTCAAACTTATGCGTCGCAATGAGACAATTACCGGCTTTCGAGAAAGTGACCCTCCAATTTTGTGTATTTAGTTTTGCGGTAAACGATGACTTACTTTTGTGATATGACAACTGGTTAAGGGCACACTTACTCTTAGTCAGTATCCATTCTACATTACTTAATTTTAATTTACTAGTTTAAAACAAACTTCTTTTCACACTTTGGAGTGTACTAGATGGTTGAATTGCTGTTTTTGTTGAGGTGGAAATTTATCAAACACTCTGAAGTGTAAGAACTATATTACTAATTTTACAATCTATAATTTTATGATATATGGAACTTCTCGAAACCTTTTTTGTTAAGTATATGATGGGATGTTTAGACTGGAGTCAAACTTGTTCTTACAATCGGTTTAAGGTGCTGGTTTATGACTTCTTCCATGAGAGGCTGTAAATGCTGTAGGACTATACAATTTGTTATAGATAGAAGTTTTATTCGCAGTGGGAATATTATGATGTGTTAGTGCCATGGCAGACAATAGTCCAGGAGGATCAAATAACCCTATATAAGCTTCGAACAATCCCTCCGTGTCCTCTGTGTCCCATCCCTCTGGATGTGTTACCTTCTTGCCGAGTGCAGTCAAAACGACATTCTGTCGTGGCGTTGCATAGAGCGATATGAAGTACCTACCCAAATCTTACGCGTGCAGCTTTCAAGCTGGCTATGAGAGTACCACATAATAGCTTCACCTCTTCAGAACTAAAGTCATGAGTGCTAATAAGCACAAATCTGCTTCCATCATTTTCCCCATATACGAGGTGCGGCTAGAAAAAAACCGGACTGATGCTGGAAAAAACATTTATTTACAATTATTTACAATTTCATGTTATCTCCTTCAATGTACTCTCCTCCTCGGTCTCTACACCGCTCCATACGAATTTTCCACTGTTCATAGCAATGCTGCAGATCATTTTCGGTAAGTCCATACATTACTTCCGTGGCTTTTTCTTTTACTGCTTCAACAGTCTCAAATCTAGTTCCTTTCAAAGCTGACTTGACTTTAGGGAAAAGAAAAAAGTCACAGGGGGCCAAATCAGGTGAGTAGGGTGAATGATCTAAGATGGAAATGTTGTGTTTTGCCAAAAACGTCTTCACTGACAACGCACTGTGAGCTGGGGCATTGTCTTGGTGAAGGACCCATGACTTTTTTCTCCACAAAACGTTCCGTTTTCCCCGTACTCGCTCACGCAGGGTAGCCAGGACGCTAATGTAGTAATGCTGATTCACTGTTTGTCCCTCTGGTACCCAATCAATGTGCACAATCCCTTTGATGTCAAAAAAAAAAACAATCATCATTGCCTTGAATTTTGATTTTGACATTCGTGCTTTTTTTTGTCGTGGAGAACCAGGAGTTTTCCAATGCATCGATTGGCGTTTAGTTTCGGGATCGTAAGTAAAAAACCACGATTCATCGCAAGTAATAACATTTTGTAAGAAGGTGGGATCACTTTCAATGTTTTCCAGGATGTCAGAACAAATCATTCTTCGGCGCTCCTTCTGTTCAATTGTGAGACACTTTGGAACCATTTTTGAACACACTTTGTTCATGTTGAAGCTTTCATGAAGAATCTGCCTAACACTTTCCTTGTCAACTCCTGTTGACTCAGACACTGCTCTGATTGCTAAACGGCGATCTTGTCGAACAAGTTTACCGATTTTTTCAATGTTTGCATCAGTTTTTGCTGACAATGGTCTGCCAGTGCGAGTGTCATCACTGGTGTCTTCGCGGCCATCTTTAAATCATTTAAACCACTCAAACACTTGTGTTCGCGATAAACAATCATCGCCGTACACTTCTTGTAACATTACAAACGTTTCACTTGCAGATTTTCCTAGTTTGAAACAAAATTTGATGTTAACACGCTGTTCTTTCTGTACACTCAACATTTTCCGACGCACAGACAAAACGTCAACTACTTAAAACAGACGCCACGGGCAGACTGAGTGCAGGAGGCAGATGAAACTCTAGCAGTAGGCGGAGCGAGAGTCACGTGACAGGCCACGCGACTTTCAGCCTTATTGCATTCGTTTTATTGTTTCACCAGTACTAGTCCGGTTTTTTTTCTAGCCACACCTCGTACTTTGTGTAAAACTTTGAGCTTTGGCTAATTCTTCTTTCTCATGCAAATGCTCAGCTATACTCTAAGAGCTAACCAGCACATCAGCTCCTACGTCAAGCAAGATTTATTTTCCCGTACCTTTCGATATGACATCCCACGAGCTGACTCTCAGGGATCTCGCCAAGAGTTTAGCCAGTGTGATGTCTAGTTTGAGACATATTCACAATTCTTCGATACTGTCGGGCATTGGTAACTCAATTTAAAAAAATTTTATGTTCGTATGAAGCTACACCAACTAATTAATTTTTCCACACGCAACAATTTTATCATAGCTTTAGAATAATTTTTAATGGTTTAACGTAAGAACCTTTTAATTTACTAAAGACTGCACACTATTTACCAGTTTATGTCTCTGCGAACAATGTGAACCTCCTTGCTTTAAACGTTATATTTGTACTAGTACTTTGCGAACACTTTACGGGAAGTTGTGTGGTTGTGGAGGTAAGTCGTGTTTTGTGATTTGGTATAAAGCAGACACTGTAGTTGGCTTTGAAAATTCATACAAGCGAATGAATATCACATTGTCATTCTGATGTCTGAAGAGTTAAATTACAAATATTAGAAGTGCAGACATTTATTTAATTTCGGAGATAGGGACTTACCAGACTTTCAGAATCCTAGCACTATGGGATGTTTGTACAAATCAGATCTGCAGCACATCATACCTCTACAAATAAGAAGCTAACGAAGCCAATTTCGAGACAGTCAGCTAAGTAAGAACTATTTTTAGTTAAGTGAATATATCCTTCAATGCACCTTCATCCAGAACATCCGTTCTATGGAAAATTCACTATATAGACAGTATTTAATGTGTGTATTAGAGCAGCCACCTTTGGCCTTTGAGTATCCTTGTTACAGTAACCGTTTTCCAAACTTAAGAGCGAGATGAAACATACTCCATACAGTTCTACTTTACGTCGTTATAAGTCAACTTTGGTATGATGCGCAATCAGCAAATCCCAGCCGAGTATGACTTCGTATCCAATGGCAACCATAGGGAGAACTACATCAGTAACTCAAAGTTAACCCCCCCCTCCCCCCTCCCCCCCCTCCCCCCCCCCCCCCACACACACACACACAATATTAGCGCTGTCGAATCGAGTGAATCAGCATGACCCCAACCGAAGCCGCTTAATCTCTATTCTACTTTACCAATTATAGACCTACACTTTGTAGGAGTATGTACACTGTACTGAAGTTTTAAGAGATCTGATCCAATGATGGCAGTTACCCGAAATGCATTATAGAAATAGTGAAGTATAGCCACAAATGGAAAATTGTCTATGTTTGCACATTGTTATGGCAACTGACTTCTACAAAGATGTCCTGTCTTATTTTTACATTCCTATTTGCCACAGACACTTCAGATCCAGTACCAAATAAAAACAGCTGCAGAAGAGCTACTTTATTTTGCTGATACTTAATCGCATCCTGAACTGGAACCTGTTTAGCCAAATTACTTGCTTACTACTACCACAATTATACAGTATGCCCAAAGTAACGAAGAAGAAAGGATACGAAAAACAGCCATAGAGGCATAAGGAACCCCAAATTCGGCACATATTGCTGCGTAGGATGTTGCTTCTGAAGAAATGGAACAGGCTGCTTGTTTTCTTCTGGTTCTCGTCCACTATCTTCAGTAGTTGTTTTCACAGCAGTTATAACGGCGTATCTAGGTGTAGACAGTGATCCTCTACCGAAGACGGGCGCAGGTACAGCGCAGACGACAGCCCGTAGATAGAAGAAACCGTTTATTTCTGTTTGTTTACATTCATTAGCTTTGACGCTGCCTTTGTCGATGGCGAGTGCGGCAAATACTCCAACCTCCGGCCCGTCCTCAGATGACAGCGTTGACTGGGCGCTAATGATGTGTCAAAAGTCTCGTACCACCGGCGCTTAGCGTGGTCGGCCCGGCGAAGATTGCTGTCACTGTGAATACCTCAGACTGCGTCTCGCCCGCCCACAGTGGTTCAGGACTAGTACGCCCCTCCGTTGATAGCACGGCAAAAGTGAGGACGAGTTGATCCCCTGCGTCAGTCCCACAAAGGCAGCAGAGTGCCCTGAGCTGGCCTAGCGCTCAGGTGGTAAGCCGGCGGACAGCAGTTCGAGGCCCGGCGACGGTGGTGACTACAGCAGCAATGGCATGGCATTGACAAACACACACAAGCTGTTCGACGATGTGCTAGCGGGGGAGGATTGTAAATGTAGTTGCTCAGGGCTGAATGCGGAAGATGCCACGTTTATGGGTCCCGCGGAAATGTCTGGGCCAGAGGCTGACGACCAAGATCCGGCCGTTGTAACGCAGTAGTCGGTCAAATCGTAGAAGCCTTCTGAACGCTGGTGCACTCCCACGCCATTGACAAGCGGAAATCTGACCCCACAAAAACAGCTGCATCTGCTGAGATGCTGAACACCCCGGGGCACTGACCGGCGGCTCTCAGCGCTCGGTTCCCGTCCTCTGTCGTTGGCTCGGAGCATTGCTATGGTCCATCTAGTTGGAAGTTATACCAAGTATCACCGGACATTCTGAACACCTCATATGCGTTAGGCCTGATCTGCCGTTTTTTTCAGTATCTAAGAGTGGTACATGTTAAGTGCACTTCCATCGTTTTGAGTGTTGAGTTGTTGTTTGGAACCATCTTCCCTTGAGTCTCTTCATTCCACCTTGTTTGTCCTCAGTTTATGTTTTTTGTGATATCGTTCGCTCATTCAAAACATTCACTTCTCTTTATTCGCAAAATTTATTTTCCGTTGAAAGCTGTGTTCTTGGAAACGGTGTATTTAAACGCAGTCAGTTAGCGGATGCCATGAACTCTTGGAATAAAAAGACTTTATTAATACTACAGCTAAGCAGCTCTAATACTCTTATCAGTTGAGCCCTATGTTGAAGTCAAATATTGTTCTGGCTATAGAAGTACACAGACAGCACTTGCAAGTCTAGTGTATTTTGTCAGATATTTCCGAGACACCGAACTGATTATTATCGAAAGAGAGCGCCCCAAACAGCTCGTTTGAAACTCTAGCGATAAAATTTAACTGTAGTTCCAATTAAACTACCAAGAACTTCCTTAATTATGGTCTTACGCCGGATGAGGCAAGGAGAACGTTCGTTGGTATTGTAGCACCGTAACTCAAGGCACATGAATACCTAAATTCGTATTATTTGCATACAGAACTTTATGATGTTTTCAGTGACAAAGCAAGATAAATCGTTGTGGCGGCTACATACTGGTCATTATTCAAATACTCATTCTAGGTGTAGTTAAAAGGAGCTCCATGTAGGACGATAGCGCAACGTAATGACTAGTACACCTTTTCACCATGACATACTTTTGACTCCATGTTACATAGCAAGACTCGAACTTAGCCCCTTAAATGTAAAGCATGCTGTTCAAGCCACCTCGAAAACTATGTCCTTTAATAAATTCTCCATAGGTCGCCAGACGTACGACAAGGGAGAGCCTATAGTCGGAAAGATGGGGGGTTTCGATTTCTCCGCCGAGCTTAGATTACGTGTAAGACTTGGGAAGTATTCGCTATTAGAATGGGAGAGAGAATAAAAAAAGTGGGGCGGGGGTTGTCAGACATCTATATCTGAGTAGGTAACATTTGTCTTTTACCATACCTTCAAGTTTGAGACTAATTTCCAGAGCAGTCTTGAGAGTACTAGCCATTGAGTCAGAAACACTGCCAGGTGCGCGCACGAGATTTACCAATTTGTTGCATTTGGTTAGTTGAAACCAAATAACTTTTATATAATTACCATGTGTTACAGGATTGGGGTCAATGGAGACAAGAACTTTTCAAATAAAAAGTATAAATTCAGCTATCGCCATGCTACCTATCCTTTCTCGCCGTCTGTGATATGCAAACCTACCGCTAAAATGGTCGACTGTTTAGACAGTAATGACACGCAGTCTTCTGTTTTAAGTTACCCGCCTGGAGATCCGTTTAGACAAGCATACGGAATGGAATGCCGTGGCCTACTGAAAGTACGCTAAATTAAATCAATTTCTCAAAAATAGTCGCTGCAGACTGTCCTAATACTACACTCCTGGAAATTGAAATAAGAACACCGTGAATTCATTGTCCCAGGAAGGGGAAACTTTATTGACACATTCCTGGGGTCAGATACATCACATGATCACACTGACAGAACCACAGGCACATACACACAGGCAACAGAGCATGGACAATGTCGGCACTAGTACAGTGTATATCCACCTTTCGCAGCAATGCAGGCTGCTATTCTCCCATGGAGACGATCGTAGAGATGCTGGATGTAGTCCTGTGGAACGGCTTGCCATGCCATTTCCACCTGGCGCCTCAGTTGGACCAGCGTTCGTGCTGGACGTGCAGACCGCGTGCGACGACGCTTCACCCAGTCCCAAACATGCTCAATGGGGGACAGATCCGGAGATCTTGCTGGCCAGGGTAGTTGACTTACACCTTCTAGAGCACGTTGGGTGGCACGGGATACATGCGGACGTGCATTGTCCTGTTGGAACAGCAAGTCCCCTTGCCGGTCTAGGAATGGTAGAACGATGGGTTCGATGACGGTTTGGATGTACCGTGCACTATTCAGTGTCCCCTCGACGATCACCAGTGGTGTACGGCCAGTGTAGGAGATCGCTCCCCACACCATGATGCCGGGTGTTGGCCCTGTGTGCCTCGGTCGTATGCAGTCCTGATTGTGGCGCTCACCTGCACGGCGCCAAACACGCATACGACCATCATTGGCACCAAGGCAGAAGCGACTCTCATCGCTGAAGACGACACGTCTCCATTCGTCCCTCCATTCACGCCTGTCGCGACACCACTGGAGGCGGGCTGCACGCTGTTGGGGCGTGAGCGGAAGACGGCCTAACGGTGTGCGGGACCGTAGCCCAGCTTCATGGAGACGGTTGCGAATGGTCCTCGCCGATACCCCAGGAGCAACAGTGTCCCTAATTTGCTGGGAAGTGGCGGTGCGGTCCCCTACGGCACTGCGTAGGATCCTACGGTCTTGGCGTGCATCCGTGCGTCGCTGCGGTCCGGTCCCAGGTCGACGGGCACGTGCACCTTCCGCCGACCACTGGCGACAACATCGATGTACTGTGGAGACCTCACGCCCCCACGTGTTGAGCAATTCGGCAGTACGTCCACCCGGCCTCCCGCATGCCCACTATACGCCCTCGCTCAAAGTCCGTCAACTGCACATACGGTTCACGTCCACGCTGTCGCGGCATGCTACCAGTGTTAAAGACTGCGATGGAGCTCTGTATGCCACGGCAAACTGGCTGACACTGACGGCGGCGGTGCACAAATGCTGCGCAGCTAGCGCCATTCGACGGCCAACACCGCGGTTCCTGGTGTGTCCGCTGTGCCATGCGTGTGATCATTGCTTGTACAGCCCTCTCGCAGTGTCCGGAGCAAGTATGGTGGGTCTGACACACCGGTGTCAATGTGTTCTTTTTTCCATTTCCAGGAGTGTAGATCGTATCATATCTACAACATGCTATTC
Source organism: Schistocerca nitens (assembly GCF_023898315.1). Lineage (NCBI taxonomy): Eukaryota > Metazoa > Arthropoda > Insecta > Orthoptera > Acrididae > Schistocerca > Schistocerca nitens. Next base: position 315,528,860 of record NC_064616.1, on the reverse strand, counting down.
GAAGGGAAGGGACTGTAGACATGACAGTGAACGTGATCCGTACGACGTAAACTTAAGCATCCAATGAGAAAAATGTGAATACCATATGCATTGTCGACCGGTTAATCTCCCGTATTCGGAACGGCTTTTCGCACTATTTGGGCATTTGTGAGAAGTGACAGTGCCGTACTTACGACCAAGACGACGACACCCGGTGCCGACATATGATATGCACATTTTAATACCAGCAAAGGAGCCCCATCCGAGGGAAAGATCATGATATACGATATGTTCTAGATTAGACACTGCGTTGAAGTTTTGTATTTAACTCAATGCAATGGTGCCGAGTGATGATCGGACATCATATGGCATCTTCTCTCCCATTTCACGCCCGATACTGGTACTGAAATGCTCCATTATCTAACTTCTAACCAACTATACCTGCCTCGAGGGCCACAAAGGAGCGTGCGTTCACTACCTCCGCTAAGGCGTCTGCCTCCAATGAATACTGAAATTTATATGCAATGAGTTCACACTGTAGGCGGGCTTGCCGTTACAGGGAGTCCATATAGTGATACATAGGAGCGCCCTTATTTAACATTTTGTCCTGAAAATACCTACGATTATGTTCACTGTCGTCTATGGTACTGTGAAGCGTAATCTCCAGTAACTTACTGAACATGACACCGCTATTCTACCACAGTCACCATGACCGAAGTGCAGCATTTTACACCATGAAGCACCAGTTCGATATTTATCATAATATGAGGTGTTCATCCCATAACGGAGAATAAATTATTGAACCTTTATTCCAACATGAACTGATGTCCACCATCATCAGTATTATCAGCATGCAATGAGTCCCCATAGGCATGAATACACTAGTATTTGTCGACAAAATGATTCTGGGAAGTTGATCGCATTGCCAACATACAGAATTGTCGGACGTTTCGGCCAACGTTGTAAATGGTCTACCTCAGGGCTTTGTGATGAGCTGACATATATTGACACTGTCAACAGCCCTGAAGAATTTTATTGACAGTGACAACGGCAGCGGAAGCCTACACTTAAACTCCCGTATTGGGTGTGGCACGGGAGCCAACAGCTTCCGAATGTTATCTCGAGCAATTTGTTGCCATGCCTGAAATACAATCTGCATCATTTCATGAGAACTGCTTGATAGAAACTAATATTTTAGTGTGTCTTCCCATCGCATCCCAGCATCCCATACATGCTCTATGGTTAACATATCTGAGGAGCGGACAGTCCAGTCAAGGGTGCATATATTCCTTAACATTGTTGTGGTGTGTTGTCTTTAGATATCCTGCTATAATATGCTATTTGTAACCCTGGCCATGGCGAGTGTGCAACGCAGTTCACCATTAATGTCACATACTGACGAGCAATCTGTCTCTCTTCCACAAGTTCTGAATCAGTTCTGTTACATCCAATAGCTCCGAACACCACCATTCTTACAGTTGGAGAGGTGTGGGCCTCAAAAATTACTGCTTCCCACGAGTTTTCACGGGTCGTCTACGGGCACGCTGGCATCGATCTGAACTCCATAAAGTAAAATCGATGCTCGTTGAACACGACAGAATGCCACTTACTATCCCAGTTGATGGGCTCTACACCAGTCACACATGTTGTCTTCGGGATGATGTCAGCAGCCAGCAATGCATGTTAACAGACTTCAACTCAGCTCACTAATCTGTTCCCGATGGTTCGTGGTAACATTCTGCCTGTAACTTAGCTGTTGTCACTAGGCTATTCGTCAGAGGCAGTACAGCGATGTTCTCGCTTCCATGATGTCCCTTGCCTATTCCTCTTGCCACACTCTTCTCCTGGGTCACCAGTTAGCCTGAAGTCATTACATTATAGCCTATGGTCTGTGTGACGTGCTGGCATAATTTTCCCGTGTCCTCATTCCAATGATTTAACCTTTCTCTAACAAGAAAACCTCAACTAGACCTCATATTTTATGGAAGCAAAGAATTACACTAGCAAGATATTAGCCCCAGCACCGAATTCCGCGCGAAGATTTGGGGCGTAATTTTAATAGCACGCCCTTTTGGCGATCTGAACGTACCGCCTTTTAACATGCGCCCGATCCGATTTCCATTCGCCCCGCCCTATTGCACCTGCTCAACGTCGGAGCGCGAAGTAGTGTACAGTGGAGTAAGAGAAACTGTGTTTACAATAGTAACATACGTTGGATTTTGTCAGTGAGCGGTTTCTAACGTGTAGCTAGTGCCAGAAATTTCTCTGCTTTGAACATTTTTATGTTGCTGCTCACAAATGCAGTGTACAAAAATGAAACGGGTGAGTGCCATTGAAATAGTAGCGTAGAGCTATATAATTATGAACATCGCTACCGTACATTATTTCTTTCTGATTTTGCTGCTGTTAATATTATAGAAAGGGAAGAGGATGTAGATGAAGATGAAATGGGAGATATGAAACTGCGCGAAGAGTTTGACAGAGCACTGGCAGACGTAAGTCGCAACAAGGCCCCGGGAGTAGACAACATTCCATTAGAACTACTGACAGCCTTGGGAGAGCCAGGCCTAACAAAGCTCTACCATCTAGTGAGCAAGATGTATGAGACAGGCGAAATACCCTCAGACTTCAAGAAGAATACAATAATTCTAATCCCAAAGAAAGGTGTTGACAGATGTGAAAATTACGGAACTATCAGTTTAATGAGCCACTGCTGCAAAATAGTAACACGAATTCTTTACAGACGAATGGAAAAACTAGTAGAAGCCGACGTAGGGGAAGATCAGTTTGGATTCCGTAGAAATGTTGGAACACGTGAGGCAATACTGACCCTTCGAATTATCTTAGAAAATAGATTAAGGAAAGGCAAACCTACATTTCTAGTATTTGTAGACTTAAAGAAAGCTTTTGACAATGTTGACTGGAATACTCTTTCAAATTCTGAAGGTGGCAGGGGTAAACTACAGGGAGCGAAAGGCTATTTACAATTTATATAGAAACCAGATGGCAGTTATAAGAGTCGAGGGACATGAAAGGGAAGCAGTGGTTGGGAAGGGAGTGAGACCGGGTTGTAGCCTCTCCCTGATGTTATTCAATCTGTATATTGAGCAAGCAGAAAAGGAAACAAGAGAAAAGTTCGGAGTAGGTATTAAAATCCACGGAGAAGAAATAAAAACTTTGAGGTTCGCCGATGACATTGTAATTCTGTCAGAGACAGCAAACGACTTGGAAGAGCATTTGAACGGAATGGACAGTGTCTTGAAAGGAGGATATAAGATGAACATCAACAAAAGCAAAACGAGCATAATGGAATGTAGTCTAATTAAGTCGGGTGATTCTGAGGGAATTAGATTAGGAAATGAGACGCTTAAAGTAGTTAGTGAGTATTGCTATTTGGGGAACAAAATAACTGATGATGGTCGAAGTAGAGAGGATATAAAATGTAGAGTGTCTATGGTAAGGAAAGCGTTTCTGAAGAAGAGAAATTTGTTAACATCGAGTATAGATTTAAGTGTCAGGAAGTCGTTTCTGAAAGTATTTGTATGGAGTGTAGCCATGTATGGAAATTAAACATGGACGATAAATAGTTTGGACAAGAAGAGAATAGAAGCTTTCGAAATGTGGTGCTACAGAAGAATGCTGAAGATTAGATGGTTTGATCACATAACTAATCAGGAGGTATTGAATAGAATTGGGGAGAAGAGAAATTTGTGGCACAACTTGATTAAAAGAAGGGATTGGTTGGTAGGACATGTTCTGAGGCATCAAGGGGTCAGCAATTTGGTACTGGAGGGGAGCGTGGAGGGCAAAAATCGCAGAGGGAGACCAAGAGATGAATACACTAGGCAGATTCAGAAGGATGTAGGTTGCAGTAGGTACTGGGAGATGATGAACCTTGCACAGGATGGAGTAGCGCGCGCACACACACACACACACACACACACACACACACACACACACACACACACACACACACACACTCACTATGTGTGTACGTAATTTCGGCCTCAGGCACTTATACGTTCTAAATTATATTATTGGTATTGTGCAGAGATATATATATCTGCACAATACCAATAATATAATTTAGAACGTATATGTGCCTGAGGCCGAAATTACGTAACACAGTACTTACATATTTTTCATGTATAAAAACATGTGTTCTCTAACAAGATTTCTCCTCCCTGGCTTCAACATGCCGCAAATAGGAGGGTTCTGGTTGTCACCCCTCTTTATAGTATTTCAGGCTCTGCCATTACGCAGCTGTAGTGGCGGCGGAGCGAGCGACAGAATCAGTACGCGCGAAGGCCGTGACAGAGTACTGTTAGAAGTACGGTAAAAATTATAGCACGGGATCCACTGCTAGCGCTAGTATTTTTCAAGTGTACTTTTTCTCCTTAAAATACGCGGTCAAGATGCTGATGTTTTCCTCGGAGCCCGGAAGACGTCGATGAGCTGCAAGTGCATTTACATTGGGATACTGTGTAGTGATCTTCATCTGAGAAGTTCCAGTAACGTTAGACAAATGGCCATCGTAGCCATCATGTAATGGCGCAATTCCTTATCTCTAGAAATAGCTTCTTCATACACTAAAAATAGCGTCGGCTCAAAACAATTTCTTTCACTTTAATTCAACACATGGTACCAATTTTTCACGAATTTCTTCTATGTTGTAGAAGTCGCTAAGAGACAGCCATTCCAATTTAGATTTGGAATTTCCTTCGCTGCTTGTCATCGATCCGACGTTACTTTGCAAATGATCGAAGTATTGTGGCTGCATTTTCGACACGTCTCTGGGCCGCAGATAGTTTTAGTGGTGAGTAATGAATGTTATTTTTTTCCAGTACTGTTACTCTTGACACTTCTATTCAAAGCTATAACATTTCTTTAGTGAACACACATTGCAAAAAACTAAATTGTATTACTCTTTGAAGAGACACCGAAAAGGGTAACAGTAATGTGTTTTAACCCCTCAATATTCTGCCTTAAGACACTAATGACTGGGCGTACACAAACTACGTTAAAATGTTTATTTTACCGTTTTATGAAGTAAGAACGATGCTAAAAGCACAACATGTAAGAGTTGGCCGTTTGAGGAATTCAGAGGTTTTCCAGTCGAAATTATGAAATTTACATCTACAAATTGCATACTGGTTCGAAGAATTCCACAGGTCATTGTGAAATGTCTATTGAAGATCCCCATCGTAAGACTTCAACACATCTTTGATAACCTAAAAGTCTGTTACTGACTATCTGGCTCGCAGCTAGTTACTTAGCATACTTGAGAAAGAAAAGTGGCGGAATTAATTTCCAGATTATTGGCATCCCTTCGATGGGTATTACAAAGTGAATTGTATCTTAGATTTACGAATCATATAAATTGCATCTCTGGAATGAAAAGTGATTTTTCTGCACTGGAAATTATCTCGCACTGATAAAATTGGGTTACGTGTGTTGAACTATCACCTTTGCAGCGTTACAAATTAGTGCTGGTTCCAATATACTGTTACCGTTTTTTTTTTCCTATGTTTGAGATAGAGCTGACGGGAGTCTTCACAACGTGGCATCGTCTTCATTTGGCGATCATCTTCGCATTGCTGCGCAACGCAGTATTTTAGCCGACAACTAGCGACCGCGCGAAGGTACACGTCGGGTTGTAAAGATACCTTATGTTCTTTACTGTACAGGTAAAGTAAAGGAAATAACTGATCGTCGTAAACAGAATGTGTAGTGTGATGTAAAAAAAATGAAGAAAAGAAAACTTCAACATTCGTCCGTCAGTCGAAAGATACTGATCGTCCACTGTACTGCATCTAGAGTGGTGAAAGCGCTTGCATATAATTAACTGAGATACCAATTAACTGAAGAAAAATAATATTTTTCTGAAGAAATTTGTTTTATAAAACTGAAAAAATGATTTGATGAAACTACTGATTCGTATTTCTAACAAATTGTCACTTCGAAACCACAGTGATGTCAAATCCGAGCCAGGGTCAGCAATGATCCATGGCACTTAGTAGTGAAGCCATGTTTATTACCAAAGATCAACGTACAAACGGAACAGGAATGACAACATCGACAGTACAGCCGATCAATATTCCAGAACGCTGATATTTATACATGCGCTGAAGATTCCGGACTATGCAGACATTACAAACGTAATATATTAAGAAACTTTCAGGAATGATAACTACTGAACAACATATTTCTGGTGGTCGGGCTTGAACTGACGATCCGCAGGACGCCAGCCAGCGACGTCGAAACAGCGACCACTACACCACGCTGCGTGCACACCAGCTCATGGCAACACATTTTATGTGCAGTAATATGTAGAGACGTGTGGCAGTTTATTCACGATGAAGATTTATGGAATTTTCTTCCCATTGCTATAAAATGGTCTTTTTGTATATTAGTCTTTATTCTGAACCAACGAACTGTAATAAACGTATGTTGAAGAAAAGAAAGCAATATAAACTTTAATGCATTAAATACGAGAAGAAGATTTATTTCACGTTGTGATAGCCAAGCGGCTTCCCCCCCCCCCCCCCCTACGTAAGGCCATTACATATACAGTCAATGGAAAATCGTTAAACGATATTCACTCCACGAAGAGAAGGTATATTAAGGAAATCAGCGGGGATACGTACCTTTTAACACTGACATACGTTCGCTGGAACAGCGCAGACAAAACTTTATAGTTGTATAGCTCGTAAATAAATTTGTGACTCCCAGCCTGTTGCAAGCTTATTAACCAGATACCACATGGACGGATTGCGTGTCTGTGCTGCTGATTTGCACGAGCAGCAACGCGTGTGAGCTCACGAGGTTGAGCTGAGCGTGCCTGACCTTCCTACCGCAGAACGATCTGAGGATCGCTAGGAATGGAGCACGTGGCCACTGTGTCAGTAGGCAGCGACCGCAACCACAGGCCCAGGCTTTGATTACGTGATCGCGTAACCGAAGTCGCCATCCTCCGACCGCAGTTGTTACTTTCCGTTTGGCTCATTCCCTGCTGCAGCTGGATGCCACATCGCGGTGCACAGCGTTTCTGACGCGGAAGGTGTAAGACAGAACGATGTCTGGCTCGTTCTAACATTCTGCGTGGTGTCTGTCTGTTCTATATCGTGTCTCCCTACCACTTTCGCGCAACGACGCTCTGAGCGTGTTTTTTAGGGAATTGACTGGTTTGAACCTGGGACCTGTTGCTGGTAAGGAGACGCCAGACCACACATGACATGTAGAATTCAGAAGAGTTCAGTGAGACTAGCGATGATATAACCAAATACTTGATTTCAGCGTCAGCTCCACTGCACTCCCTGTAAAAGAATCTTAATACTAACTAAATTTAGTGGAAGGGGTTCAAGGCTTTCCTATTTTTAGTTAGCTGGTAAAATAACGTCGAAAAAGCAGTTAAGTTTACCATTGGAAATTTTATTCTACTCACAAAACATCGTTTATAAATTGCACTATTGATAAAAGGAAATGTTTTAATACAGGATGGTAAAAACCAACTGCGTTCAACAAGAATGTGAACGAATATTCCCTGAATGGGTTTCCAAGTTCTACAATGGATCGAAGGATGACCTATGCCATATCACATCTATAATCTAGGTTTAAATTAAGTTTCACAAAAGAGAAAACTATCAAAATGGCCTACAGTGACCCTCAATTATCTTTAATTACTTATCTAACTTGTCGTCAATTACAGTGGCTGATGTGGCTTCTCAATAACTACACTCCTGGAAATTGAAATAAGAACACCGTGAATTAATTGTCCCAGGAAGGGGAAACTTTATTGACACATTCCTGGGGTCAGATACATCACATGATCACACTGACAGAACCACAGGCACATAGACACAGGCAACAGAGCATGCACAATGTCGGCACTAGTACAGTGTATATCCACCTTTCGCAGCAATGCAGGCTGCTATTCTCCCATGGAGACGATCGTAGAGATGCTGGATGTAGTCCTGTGGAACGGCTTGCCATGCCATTTCCACTTGGCGCCTCAGTTGGACCAGCGTTCGTGCTGGACGTGCAGACCGCGTGAGACGACGCTTCATCGCGGCCCAAACATGCTCAATGGGGGACAGATCCGGAGATCTTGCTGGCCAGGGTAGTTGACTTACACCTTCTAGAGCACGTTGGGTGGCACGGGATACATGCGGACGTGCATTGTCCTGTTGGAACAGCAAGTTCCCTTGCCGGTCTAGGAATGGTAGAACGATGGGTTCGATGACGGTTTGGATGTACCGTGCACTATTCAGTGTCCCCTCGACGATCACCAGTGGTGTACGGCCAGTGTAGGAGATCGCTCCCCACACCATGATGCCGGGTGTTGGCCCTGTGTGCCTCGGTCGTATGCAGTCCTGATTGTGGTGCTCACCTGCACGGCGCCAAACACGCATACGACCATCATTGGCACCAAGGCAGAAGCGACTCTCATCGCTGAAGACGACACGTCTCCATTCGTCCCTCCATTCACGCCTGTCGCGACACCACTGGAGGCGGGCTGCACGATGTTGGGGCGTGAGCGGAAGACGGCCTAACGGTGTACGGGACCGTAGCCCAGCTTCATGGAGACGGTTGCGAATGGTCCTCGCCGATACCCCAGGAGCAACAGTGTCCCTAATTTGCTGGGAAGTGGCGGTGCGGTCCCCTACGGCACTGCGTAGGATCCTACGGTCTTGGCGTGCATCCGTGCGTCGCTGCGGTCCGGTCCCAGGTCGACGGGCACGTGCACCTTCCGCCGACCACTGGCGACAACATCGATGTACTGTGGAGGCCTCACGCCCCACGTGTTGAGCAATTCGGCGGTACGTCCACCCGGCCTCCCGCATGCCCACTATACGCCCTCGCTCAAAGTCCGTCAACTGCACATACGGTTCACGTCCACGCTGTCGCGGCATGCTACCAGTGTTAAAGACTGCGATGGAGCTCCGTATGCCACGGCAAACTGGCTGACACTGGCTGACACTGACGGCGGCGGTGCACAAATGCTGCGCAGCTAGCGCCATTCGACGGCCAACACCGCGGTTCCTGGTGTGTCCGCTGTGCCGTGCGTGTGATCATTGCTTGTACAGCCCTCTCGCAGTGTCCGGAGCAAGTATGGTGGGTCTGACACACCGGTGTCAATGTGTTCTTTTTTCCATTTTCGGAAGTGTATACAACAGAAAAATCATCGCATTTCAGATTTTTACTTCAAGTGGCAAATGTGAACACCATGAGCTTTAATTGACGATCGACATTAGTATTACCCAAAAAGGGGGTGTAACAGATGAGACTTCTGCAGTTCTGAGTGAAGCTTTATGCGCTGTTATGCGGCATCGTGTGCGTTCATTACCTTGTCGGTGTTCGTCAGGGGGCGACGGGCAGCACAGCTCCGCTCACCTCGCCGTCGCGGAAGCAACTCTCTCCTAACTTCTCCTTTCTACAATTTACCGAATTTAGCTTTTTTAAACCATCTGGCTGTGTTTTCATCTGACCAATCAGGGTCTCAATGTTAACCTTAAGCTCCGCCTACAAAAATTCTGTCTATCCAATGAGAAACGTTATACTTTTCGTGGTGGGGCAATGTTTTTAAAGTTTGCAACGTAACAGAGACGCGAAAAAGTCTCACGCTAAAACTTGCGGCTGGGGTGGCCCTTTTAGTGTTATCGTAAAATCTATACTGTTCTTCTGGAGGGCTCTAGCTTTTAACATGGGCTGCGGGGGGGGGGGGGGGGGTCCTAGCGGTTTGCTGGCCACGTGGGTGTCCGTCCCTTATTGTAGGGCCCTCTAGCTTAACACGGTTCTGCCCTCTGCTCTTGTTCTCGTTTCTCCCCTCGGAACTGCGTCTGTCTCACGGTGGGAAGGTATGACATGCATTTACGCATTCTTGTGTTAGTCTGTGGTATTCCATTTGCTCACTCGTTACTCGTATTACTTTGGTTAATTTAATGTCACGATTTATTCGGAGCTATGTGACATACTACTGGATTTGCTTATGTCAGGGTTTTCATGGAAGGTGTTGGATTTGCCTGACACCTTACATCGTTGGTGCGGGTCATGTTAACTCAGGCGCTTCGTGAGCACCAGTCGGCACTGGAAAAAGCACCGGTCCCCTGCTGTAGCGCCGGTGGGGTGGGGGAAGGTGAGTGTGGCAAACGAAGCACTGTTATGACACTGGAAGGAGAGGAACATGTTACGGCATCGCTTAGCGGCGGCAAGTGTTGTGTTGCTTGGTGAATGGGACTGGGCAAATCAGCGCGCGTCAGGAGGCTTACCGATATTACAACGAATAATAATGCCAATTTTGTTTACAGACACTAGTTTTATTGCGCTCCTTATTGTGCACTAATATTCTTTTTCCTCTTTGGAATCGCTTTGATATTTGGAACAATTGTTTTTGCAGTTGCAATTCGAAGTATAGCTTCCAACGCAGCATCAGGCGAACTCGACCTCGGTTTTGTTAATATTCATGAATACATTTCAGGGCAAGGGCATGAATCTTCGGGAATTCTTGCTGATCAGTGCTTTTATAAAATGAAATCAAATCATCATTGCAATGGTAATAACGGTCTGTCAAAATTGAAACGCACTGTAGTTTTATCAGCTCAACATGGAGACTTGACTGGGGCATCCTCTCGGGCAAGCACTCGAGTTGGCGTGACCTGCCTGCGTTTACCCTAATGCGAAGTTGGTACCGTTGATGGGGAAGAAATGAGGAGAAGAAAAAGCAGTTCCGATCCATACTGAAACAAAAGCAAAGAGGCACAATGCCTGTCGCCGGGCTTAACGACCCAACCCGACGACGATTCACCATGCCTCAATCCATATACTGTACATGGGCACCTGCTGAATACATAGTTGGTCCAACATTGGAACGGTATACAGAGGCGATTAGGTGTGATATGGATTCCTGAAGTCCTAGGTACCTTTCCGGGGCATGTGACATGAGATGCCTATGTACAGGTCACGAAATTCTGCATATACATACATACTCCAGAAGCCACCATACGGTGCGTGGTGCAGGGTTCCCTTTAATACTACTAGTCATTTCCTTTCCAGTCCCACTTGCAAACACAGCAAGGGTAAACGACTATATATTCCTCTGTATGAGCCCTAATTTCTGGTGTCTGATCTCCATGATCTTTACGCGAAATGTACGTTGGCGGCAGTAGAACCGTTCTGCAGTCAGCCTCAAATACCGATTCTCCAAATTTTCTCAATGGTGTTCCTCGAAAAGAATGTCGCCTTCCCCCATGTGCACTCCTGAAGTACTCTGCTACCCGAGCAGATTCTTCTTTTATGTAGCGCACCCCTCACCTAACAAGAGGAATCCTGTAACTCTCCACCCGATAACGCAGGTCCAGAAATCTGTAGCCAAGACCGTCCCGTAGTCGACGAAGCTTTTGGCTGAGACCCTCCACTTGGCCCCAAACCAAAAGTTCCCTATCAACTCCCGGAACAGTGCTACAAACTGATCTCTGCTTGCACCCCGCATGTGAGGCCAGCAGCCTTCACCACCTGCCGTACGCAAGGCCACCTCCACATCGCGGATGAGATAGTGACGTACCAAATGCACACTCATTTCTTTGCAGTCCTGAAAGCTCCTTAAGGCGCTCCATAACGTACCTAACATTGGAGCTCCCGGTAACTAGCAAACCCTGCCCATGTGTGTCCACTCGGACCCTGCTTAACGAACGGTTTGTCAGAGGGCGAATAGGCCACGCCAGACGACCGGTCTCTACTCTGGCCCGCCGCCTCGAGAGACGCGAACGCGTTACCACCCGCCACTCACCCTGCTGTGAGGGCGGATCCACCGCGTCAGGCACACAAGGAGGTGCCGTGCTTGTAGCAGAGCCCGTGGGACAAAATCGACACTTGAGGTGGCCCATGCGACGCCTCAGATTCTCCGCAACCGCTACACCCAGAGGCACCGGCCTCAAGGCGGCTGATCGTAGCCAAAAGCACTTTCAGCTACTATCGAACTGCGGCCAGCTGCCCCCGCGTCCGCACGCAGCATGCACACATCCTACCCATCCCAGCGAGAGTAACTGAAGTAGGGAACTATAAAAGCAGGCAGTAACCTGTATATGCAACTTGCTACGCCCCTGATTTGTCACCAATGAATGCCGATGCCTTAATGAGCTGTGCTGCTAGTTGCTCAGAAGAAATGAGAACTGCGCTACGGACTTCCTACATTTACAGTTAACACGCGAGATTACACCTCTTAAATAGAAAAAAAAACGGAATTTAATAACTGTACTTCCCCCTGATTAAGGGCCGATTGTTTGCGGGCACGTAGCTGACGTCCGTTAGTGTCCCGTATGTGTTTCATCGGGTTCCGATCAGACTAACTTCATAGTCAAAACATCAACGAGTTCACTGTCATTTTCCTCAAATCACTGCAGTACGATTCCAGCTTTGTGACATGGGAAGTTATCCCGCTGAAAGAAGCCAAGGCTGTAAGGTAAGACACGAATCCTGAAGGGATGACGCAGCTCGCCGTCTATCCTCAGTCACGGAGCGGATTAGTCTCCGATCTCCGTCGTGTGACGAGTAGTGGGCGTCGAACGTTTTGTCGACTATCTGTGGTTACCCCACCTTCAACCACTCCCCATAGACGCTCAAGGCAGTAGCACGCCAACAGACGACTGGCTCTGCCGTTTCAGAGAGGCTCTTTCAGGTGGCGAGCCGTAGGAATCACTGATGTCTGTAGATTTCCGCACGTATCGTCGTTAAAATGATTCCTCATTCGTTTCTGCTTCGCTTATATTACTACGTTACTGCGTAAGGTGGCCGGAAGGATATCAGGCGTCATTCAGTTCCGCGGTGGACCGTGTGTCTACGAACAACTGTTCAGTCCTTTATGGAGGGTACTTCTAACAAATATACGTGACTATTAATTCTGCGTATGGTGTGGCAATGACATATTCCGCGCCATCGTACGACAATAATGTCTCTTATCGTATTCTTACCGACCCAGTAAGAAATACAGGGTGGTGGTCGCAGATCTTTTTGACATTCTTCCTGAAATATCGGTCCTCTAACTTTATCCACTAGAACGTCACCTTTCTTCCACATATTCTCATTTTATGTAACTGAAAATTTCCACTTCATCTTCGTGAGAGTCTCCAAATACTGGATTATTTCGCTAGTACATTGTTTTCTTTACAGAAGCAACGCACTTCCAACCAGTGAAGTCTTTAAGATTTTTCTTCTTTCGTATTACAGATTTGAAGTTTTGTTCTCATTTCACGTGGCTTGTCAGTACTGTACCTCAATATTTATACGATGTGATGTGGTGGCAATACGCAATTTTGCTATCCACGATAGTCTGGTATTTTCTTTGTAAGACCGGGTCTCCGTATCGGAAACAATAGTCAGCTTTCTGGACCACCCAACACGTAACATCCCGACCAGGTGGTCAATGTCCACCATAATGGACCTCTTGCTACTAGTCAAGATGGTTTGGGTCTTTCAGTGAGAGCTCACGCACTCTGAGTGGCGGGAGATTCTAATGCAGATTGTGACCTTTACTGTCCATGAGGGAAATTATTTTCTTAATTTACGTGACAGCCTGCGGCTACACGTCGAGATGGTGCTGTCCACGGACTGTGTAACATTTTCATGTTACACCGTTTCTTCTCATTGCTCACATTCCCTTCTCGCTTGTCCGAGCCATACAGCACTTTTCTAATAATTACGAGAAATTCATTTTGCACCTTTTTTATTTTGAACTGTTCTGCTGGCAACCAGTGAAACCTGATATGCAATATCGGAGTATGCTTTCTCCTGTTTGCTTAACAACATCAATATATTCTGCACAATATATTTCAGTTATCGAGCCAAATTTGGACTCTTCCACGTGTTACGACTGTCGTGCAGCATCCCCGTTCACGTTTATCACCATGAATATCGTCTGTTCATCTGTCAATGACTGCTTGATTCAAGCCTTGAAGTGGGTGGCGTGCGATGATTGCGAGGTTACACGGTACAGATTTTCCTTCCTTGGCTTTTACTTGTTAGAGGAACCTGCCATTACCGCACATAACAAGTCTTCACTCACGACATCCCCAAAATAAGATACAAACCATTTATTTTAATCTAGTGTTAGTAAAATACGAGCCATGACGAGAATTAAAGTTACTGTCATTTTATCACATTACCTCACTTCCAGAATTAACCTAGAACTTGGGCGATACAACAGAACAGTGCATCAGCACAACCTTCACTACAACAAATATGAGCAAAAGAGAAAAAACTGTTAGTGCTAATAGAGAAATGTTTTCTCTTCCTCCTCACTCAATGGTCCCTTCTCATGCGGTGTTTGAAATTATGTCGAAGTGTAATATGATCGCACCTCAAGTTTACCGCAGTCAGTGAGGGAAGGTGGCGAGGGGAGGGAGGAAGGGGCGAGGGACACTAAGGGGAAAGTGCATCGTGCGGATGCAATAGTGAAGTTCTTGTGGTGACCAACAGCCCTGTCAGCGTGGCAGATCGTCGATGCTGGTAGTTCAGGCTTTTGCGTCGGGGACCAGCTGACATGTCTACAAGCTGTTGTATCTTCTCCTGGCGTGGGATATGGGGAGGCGGTGTAGCGGGTTGGATGGGGGACTGCGGAGTGTCACTGGGGAGGGGAGCACGAAACCGAATCGGTGACACAGAGCCGCCTACTCTACAAAAACACAAAACGTACCTCCGAACTTACAGGCGGTGCCAGACGCGCGACATTCGGCGAGCACCGTGAACTGCTCTTCCAGTTCGGAGAAGAGGCAGAACCCTAGCCGAGATGTCAAGGAGTTCTTGTAAAACTGAGAACGCTTTCGATCAGATACGCGCAGCCTACCTTGCATCAATTAAGCATTTCTACAGAATGGAAAGCATTTTCGCACTTGTAATCAGCGCAGCTAATTTTGTCATGCTGACATGTGGTAGGCTATTAAGAAGCAAGTGGACGGTATCAAAGCAGAGAAAGTGAAGTATTAATTATTTACAGCAAATTTCTGTTCATAACCCACTTCTTTAATGCTAACTTTGTCAACTTCACTTTTTGTGAACTTCAGGATTCTACTGATATTTTTTGTTGATTTTGTTTTAGTGGCAAAACCTTAGTGGCAGACCTGCTGATGGAGCCATCTGGAAAATTCTAAAATTTCGGCAGAATTTTCTGTAAGATTTTAGCGACGTTAATAATAACTAACTGTACAAGAATCCAGAAACGCTTATTTTTACTTCAGATCAATAGCTGTCTGAGCATAGGCTTCTTACCTATTTTAGTAATTGTTTAAGTATCGTACTGATGGATGCCGCCAAATTTATTTCTGGAACCATGTGTGTGGAAAAGAACAGGGAACACCTTCTACCACACAATGGACAGTTGCTTGGGCAGCATGTGTATGTGGATGTAGACACATGTAAGTAAGAAGAAATATTCAGTCTAATTGGATGGTGAATGATAATTTCAGAACTGAACAAGATTGCCTATGAAGAATATAACCAATAAAATACAAATAAAGATTGTTGTTTTGTTACATAAATATACTGATCACGTTTTCATGAGAAATGAATACATTAACGCATAATAAGGTCGATGGACAACTGAATACCTAGGAAAGCTTGCGAGCGGAGGACAGCTTTCAGGAGTACGTCTGGACTAATATTCGTCTACTTTGATGTGGCAACGAGGACTGAAAGGAAGAGCACCACATTTGCAATATTATATTAAGGTGGAGGGGGGCAGGGGGAGGGGCGTGCACCGATCATTGGCGCTCGAAAAGCAGCTGTCAGCCCGTCTCCACTACTCTGAATTCGGCGAGCACTCTCTGTGCTAAATTGAAAATTTGTGGTCTTATGGGACCGAACTGTTGACGTCATCGGTCCCTAAGGCTACACACTACTTAATCTAACTTAAACTAACTTACGCTATGGACAAGACACACACCCATGCACGAGGGAAGACTCGAACCTCCGACGGGGGCAGCCGCACGGACCGTGCAAGGCGC
Organism: Schistocerca nitens; assembly: GCF_023898315.1. Classification (NCBI taxonomy): domain Eukaryota; kingdom Metazoa; phylum Arthropoda; class Insecta; order Orthoptera; family Acrididae; genus Schistocerca; species Schistocerca nitens. Next base: position 315,512,889 of record NC_064616.1, on the reverse strand, counting down.
CTCAGACCGCGCGCCTACCCCGCGCGGCATTCTCGGTGCTAGTCCAATGTCTTAACGCCCCCACCTGACGCTCGAGGTAACTGTGCTACGTGCCCTCAGTCCATCAGATACTGCGAGAAAGTGTTGCATTTAGCTCAGGAAATTAGCAGGCAGTCCTTTAATTCATCACCAGAATATGAACCTGTTACCTCCTACTTGAGTGCCGCCGCATAGACGTGTGGTGGCGACCTCGATTCCAACAGCAGTTACAGACTCGGGTGGAACGCCAAAAATTATCACTGCACGGCCCAATAAAATTCTATGAATAACGATACTCCGCAAATGAGCCGTATATGTAGCCACCTCGCAGACAGACAGTTGGTCAAACTAAGAAGGTGGAACAAGGGTGTTTATAGTACGCAATCCCCATCAGAAACGCAAGCCTCGCACGGTGAGCGACAACGTCCCGCTGCATCATGAAAGACGCAGGCAGGAAGGTCGTTAGCTAGTGGCGGCTTATTAAGACGTCCCGGGGGGGAGCGGCGCCGCAGCGCGATCTGGAGGCATCTCTGCTAAATGAGCCGCTGTCGCGTATGCTGCCAAGCTCCCATTAGCACACGGCCAGCGTCACGCACGCTGCACATGGCACAACCGCGCAACAGGATTAAGTATTTAGCGAACTCGATAAATTAGCGCAGGTGCGAGCACTCCCTCACTCCATACAGAGCGGACACGTGTTTATTAAAATTGAGCCTCTCGCGGCTGTCACAAAGTGGGGTGGCGCAAGGCAATTAACACTACTCTCGCAGCGCCATATTTAGATTTTTATCACTTTCTACTCTCGTGAACGAAGCTCGCTGAATGCAGACACACAAAGAAGAGGACGTTTATTTACAATTACACACACTGTTAGTCGTTTCTGTGAGAAACTAATCGTGTGTGCATCGATATATGTAGATCACAAGGTTAGTTCATCTCTGCAGAGCACTTGAGTAATGATTAGCCGCTCCAGTTTTTTATATGTTCTTTATTAGAGTCCACGATCGATTTTGGCTTTTATATCAAATCTGTTACGGCGTAAAGTCAAGCTCCGGCACGACAGTCGGGAGCGAGATAGCAGGGGGGGCTGTGAAGAGAACTTAAGTCAATTGCACGCTGACTGACCCCTCTCCAGGACAACGCGACAGCAGCGGCCTCTATGCGAAGAAAACATAAGGCCTGCGCCGGACGGGTCGTGGCCCAGTTCAAGAACAGCTTCGAGACTTGTCACATCGCTTGTAGTATGTAGCATTGTCTATACTGTAGATACTTTCTTATTCTGGATGTCGCTCTTTGCTTGCGATACATCTATGTAATTCTCAAAGTTAAGTAATAAAACTCAATAATACGATTCGATTGAATTGTCTTGCGGTCCGAGAAAGCTGGTTTCCTAGACACCACATATTTGACGAGTAAGCAGGATTCAACGTAATCCATTTCAAGATCCACCAGAAAATGGCTTCAATGTACGACGGCCTGCTGTAAACTCATGACTTCACATTTTTCCATATGAAATCTCTTACAGATTTGGAATAGAACAAATGTTATTACCAACCCACATCATCATTCTTTATGTCTACATTTTTACTTCTCAACACTGTCGCCCAGGCGACGAAAACGTGTCTCCTGAAACGTCCCCTTAGAACAATTTTACATGACTGTGCTTAAACTGACACACTATATTTTTAGCGCAACGCAATCTGACTTTCAAAAACCCCTACAAAAGAATGGCCCTGACTAACATTAACCTATACCTTTCACAAATGACTTACCTCACCAAAAGTCTTCGTTACTCTAACTACTGCAAAACAGCGAGCGCCACTACTGCCAGCTAAATAAAAGATTCAAACTACGGAAGGCACCAACTACTGATAGGCATAGTTAGCAAATGAAAGATTTTAATAGAGAACAAAAATGTATTTACCTTAGTCATCAAAGGTCATAATATATATAACAGTTCATGACATCCAGTCTTACAAATTTCAAGATTCAGCCATTTCTCTCCCCACATCCACCACTGCTGGCGGCTCACCTCCAACTGAGCAACGCTATGCGCTGTTAACAGCCAACAGCCGCTGCCTAACACTACAATGGCAGACAACAATGCAAACTGCACACAGCAGAGCCAGTGATTTTCATACAGAGCGCTACGTAACGTCGCCAATAAGAAAACATAAACAGCCTACTTACACTCCCGACGACAGACCATTTGGCTGATACATTCGCAATCCATCATATGGTGCGTGGCGGCGGGTACCTTGTACTACCGCTAGTCATTTCCTTTCCTATTCCACTCGTGAACAGAGCGAGAGAAAAATGACTCATCTATGACACCACACGAACCCAAGTTTCCTTATGTTGCGGGTCATTACGCGGAATCTTTCTGCTGCCAGCTTCAAACGCGGGTTCTCTAAATTTTCTCAATACTATTACCCGAAAAGAACGTCGCCTTCCCTCCACGGATTCCCATTTCAGTTCTAGAAGCATCTCTGTAATAGTTGTGCGTTGTTCGAACCTATCGGTAAGCAAGAAGTCTACTATTCGCCTTCCCAACTACAGTCCTTACATGTTCGTTACACTGTATATCACTTTGCAATGTTACGCCTACATGCAATCTAAAAGAGGAGGGGAGAAGAAGAAAAATCGGTAGATGTGAAGTACATCTACAAAACAAACATGATTACCATTTCGGAAAATTTGAGTGATTTATTCAGGAAAAAGGTCTTCACAAAATTGATCAAGTCAAGAAAGTCTGTCTCCCTCTCTTTCTAATGGACGCAGGTCTTCAGCTTGGCATTGACCGACGGTAATTTTACGTCTATCTGAGGGATATGGTGCCAAATTTCGTCCAGTTGGCGCGTTGATCGTCAAAAATCTCGCGGCACCCTCACAGCACAGCGGTACGTCGACGATATTTTATGCCAGTTTTGATGCCCTTCATGGCAGGCCATCCTGAGCTTACATTTCAGCAAGATGATTCCTACCTGCACACGTCGAAAGTTTCTACTCGTTGTCTTCGTGCCTGCCGAACACTACGTTGGCCAGCACGGTCGCCGGATCTCTCCCAAACTGAGAACGTTTGGAGCATTATGGGCACGGCCCTCCAACCAGCTCGTGATTTTGACGATATAATGCGCCAATTAGACCAAATTTAGCACCATATCCCTGAGGACGACATCCAGCAACTGTCAGTCCATGCCAAGCCTTGTAATTGCTTTCCAAGGGCCGGAGATGGACCAACGCGCTACCGACTTGGTCAATTTGTAAAGCTCTTTCTATTGAATAAACCATCCAGTTTTTCTGAAATTGTAATCCTTTGTTTATACGTGTACATTACGTCTACAGATTTCCGTCCCATTTGGGTTATTCCTCCGCGGTTTGTGTGTGATGTTTTCTTCGAGTCTATGCAGTCGATGTAACTGCCTAGCAACACACCCTGCTAATGCTGTATTCGAACATTATGGGCTTTTTTTCTACTAGTCTGCATTAACTTACAATTTTTATTGATACCGTCACTAGAGAATGTGACTTGTTGACTGAATCATAACCTCACCTCTGCTTGCACTACTTAATCACTATGTAAATGAAGTCCTCGACGGTGTTTTTGAGGTTTTGGAAGCAAATGAAAATCGAATGAGTTCCTGTCGGGAAAATGTGGAGAATGATCGATGACAATGAACCCAAGGCGTCTGATTGTGGCAGAAGAGTGTGCTCTCAATGTGGACGAACTATTCGGATTCGTGCTTTTTCCGGTGGCTATCTTGCACACCGACATAGTTACGCTACAAATCGCTACATTACACGCTGCAATTATGAGCACTCTAGCGGTAGAGGGTTGCAACTTGAGTCAGCTAAGCGGCAAAGCCATTGGAATAATGGACATGACATGTAATACCTCAATCGGTGTTAAATACAGAATAAAAAATTCTGAGTCAATACTTTTCAGCACGCCCAGGTTAATGACGAGAAAGTTCGAAGACTAAAACGAAGAACACATTAGCAACTGGACCTAATACTCATTGATTAAATGCCGGCCGATGTGGCCGAGCGGTTCTAGGCGTTTCAGTCTGGAACCGCGCGTCCGCTACGGTCGCAGATTCGTATCCTGTCTCGGGCATGGATGTGTGTGATGTCCTTATGTGAATTAGGTTTAAGTCGTTCTAAGTTCAAGGGGACTTACGACCTCAGATGTTAAGTCCCATAGTGCTCAGTCATTTGAACCATTGATTAAATCACAATACTGATGTGACCTCTTGAAATTTTGTACATAGCCTCAGAACAAAATTTAATTTGCCCCAGATCTTCAGTTCCCTTCATCAAGAACGCCATTCTCCATAAATACACACAATGAGGACATCAAGTACCCGGAAGTAAAGAGAATTCTCAAAAAAATAAAGTTACGTTATTAATTTTCCGTCACATAGTTTTTACCATCTTCAGAAAGCTAATTTTTCAAATTACATTAATGTATTCGTCAGCAGCATACCTTCTGCTCTCGCGTCCCTGAAGTGCATTTCTGTATTTGGCGCCACTTTTTACGCTGCGGGAATAGTAAGAACTGTCCGACCTGCCTTCGTCTAATTAGGTATCAGTTTAAACAATATTATCCAGTTACCCATGTTCTTGTGGACGGCCTTTCATCTTATTTTTGTTCTTATGCATCTTTTTTTCACGACTATGTCCAAACTTTTGCAGTTCAAACCCAACTCACATTCTAAATAAATCACTGTGGCACAAATAAGCTTCATAATACTGTTCATATTAGGTTTAACCTCAGACGCGTAATTTATATTTGAGGTTTTTGTTCACAATCCCAAGACCATCCAATAAGCAAAGGTATCACTTTTTCGTATGACCTAAGCATCTCTGTTATAAGATACATGCAAAAAGAAAAGAGCCACAAATTGTAAAATTAAATCCGCCGAGAGGATCGTGATGTCACTGCCCGCGGAAGAAGGTGCGATCCCTATATAAACTGTCGTGTCACAGACACGCGTAACGACAGAGCGAGCAGGGGCACACGTCGATGGTCCAGTAGACGGAGTTGGGCGTGCAACAGTGAAATAGAGGCTTCAACAGAATAGCAAACGGGTGTAGTGCGTTTCCCGACTGCGGGAAGAGTGCGAGGAACGGAATCTCGTCTGGGAATGACAGAAGGTTACTACAGAGAGCAGTAGATTTCCGTTGCCGAAGTCCACGTTTGGCGCAAGCGCTTCAGGGAAGGACGGATGTCGTTGGCCGAGCTTGTCAGCGATGCACGGTCTGGAACGCGACACCGCATTACTGATACTATTCCCAGCAGCTAATACCAACATCACTGAAGACCGTGAAGTTACAGTAGCAGCATTTCCGCAGAGGTCTGACTGTGTCTGAAGTGATCACGCCATTATTAAGGACAGCCTGAATTTTCGCGAAGTGTGCGCCGAATGGCTTTCTTACACTCTTCAACCAGCACAGGAATCGTGTCGAATACGAAGCTCTCAAACTTCTACAGCGCTGCGCCAAAGAAGGCAGTGAGTTCTTGCACGAAGTGGTCGCTAGAGACTAGATATTGTGTTATCACTTCGAATCCGGGTCAAAACTACTATCTCCAGTCCAAGTATGCAGTGTGGTCGCCTCCCAAAAACTCCAATACTGTTCATACAAGTTCGGAACAGGAGATTCTCACCTTCTTTGCTGAGGACACCGTTCTTATCGGCATCCTGCGGCATGACAACGGAGAACGCGTAGCGATACTGTCACACGTTTATCTCCTTTCGTGAAGCGATTGAATCTAAGCGACAACAGTACGTCACCGGCGGAGTTATTCAGCTTCACGATAATCCAAGGCCCATGCACCAATGCAGTCCCAAGAAGCCCTTTCAGATACGCAAAGGTGATCCAACTCAGTCCGAACCTGCCTCCCTACGATAATGCTGTTTTTGATTAGCTAAAAAAGGCTTAGAGGCAAACGGTTAGTCTCGAAAAAGCGTCAAGCAGTAAATTATGTTAAAAAAAGTTCACATCACCACTCCAGAAATTTTACGAGACAGCCATTCACCGCCTTGTGGTGAACGATGTTAATCGCGTCCGCAGCATACAGTCAGTTGTGCCGCCGCCGCAGTCCTATACACATGGCAGTCTTTCCCTTGAATACCGTAGCACGCCGCTAGAAGAGCCGAAACGAACTGGCGCAGCCCAATGATGAGGTAGAGGTGGACTACGCCATTTTGTTTGGGCTCTCCTAGAGGCTGGACACGGTGCTGTGGCGCGGGGTTTTCCATGTGTATCAGGACTGCAGAAATATACCCCCTAATACAAAAAACTAAGGATTTTTTTTTGCGGTAACAGCAAAATTTTACACATACTCTTACCCTGTTACACATACAGTTCATTAGAATTACAATAGGCTGTTTCAGAATGGCTATCAGTGTTCATTAATGTTGACACCACATAACGATGTTACAAAACTCAGCCGTGTCTCTGTATACAAAACGAAAATTAATGAAGCCGACAAATTGCAGGGATGGATCACTTGCTGGAAATGGAAAAAGGTCCTATAAGCATGTGTCCGGAAATACATCATTGCCACAGTAGATGGCGCTGACAAATTAAAGTTCCTCTGACAACCTTCTGTGTTTCTTGTGTGTCGCACGTTTTGTGATTGATGCAGCGTACTGTAAACAGCGAAATGGTCTGGTATTCATGTTGTGAACAAACCGAGATGGTGTTTGTGTACGGCCAAGCAGATGGAAACGGTCGAGAAGCAGCTCGGGTATACGAAGTACCCTCTCAGACATCAACCACATCACACAGCATTTAAAGTCCTTTTTGGGTGTTTGTGTGATCATCGGTCCTTTCAGACAGACGACCGTGCAGGGAGGCGGCGGACTGTGCTTACACCAGTTTTGGAGGACCAGATTGTAGAGGATATCGAGACGAACCCTAGTACAAGCCCCAGGCACGTGGCCCGCCAAGGATGTTTAAGGCAAAGCACGATTATTTGTATCCCGCATTGTGACAGCTACTATCCGTATTGCCTGCATTTCGATGGAGACCACTATGACCATGTGTTGTGACGTGAATGTGATTTATGGCTGTACTGTGTTCTGGGATGATTTTTGTCGTTACACGCATATCTTCCATTCCATTTCAGGACACATGTTCATACGATCTTGTTTCCTCCATTTCCAGTCAGGAATCAATCCCAGCTGTTTGTCAAAAATGGTTCAAATGGCCATCAGTCGCCTAGAGCTTAGAACTAATTAAACCTAACTAACCTAAGGACATCACACACATCCATGCCCGAGGCGGGATTCGAACCTGCGACGTAGCGGTCGCTCGGTTCCAGACTGTAGCGCCTAGAACCCCAAGGCCACTTCGGCCGGCCAGCTGTTTGTCGGTTTTATTAATGTTCACCCCGTATAATGGGCGTGCGTTGCAAAGTATGATTAGTTAGCACTGGAAAGGACACAAAATGCCCCGTGCCCTTTAGAGACCTTACCAGCACACGCAATCTGAATGACTGACTTATCAGGGGCGCCCATTTATGGGACCCAATAGGGGCAGCTGCCTTAATGAGAATTTTTTCTTTTACAAATATGAGAAAGGATGTGTAGGCCTACTTGCATGGCGCGGATTTTTATAATTTGAAGTAGGTGAAAAATTATTACTAAAATAACCTGACAATCTCGATAAAATGACGTAAATTTATGTAAAACATATAGAACGTAAATTATAAAATGAACTGGAGTAATGGAAACTTTTGTAGCTTGTTCCTTACGAAATCTCTTTCTTTGAAGATGTTCGAAAATTGTTGTACAACCACCTTAGAACTATTGCTGTGGTTAACAGCATTCAGAGGTTCTGAAAACTGTGTGCACAGCTGCTGTGCAACACGTGTTTGTAATTAGAAATTCTTTCAGCTTTTGTTGAAACAACAAACGTGCACTTCGATATTATACTTTCGTTTCATAAAAAAGTGAAAATCAAAACGCGAATATCAGTATTTCACGAATGGACATTTTACATTTGTTAGAATGTCAATACAAAATATCAGTATTTTTGTTGTAACATCCGACTGGTCCATGTTAACAGGAGGTAACGCGACAATGACAATAAGCTGATGAGCAATCAAGTTATATTCGACATTCCCGAGTACATTTTTGGGCAACATTGTTACACTTTTCCTAAAGACTCACGCAATTTTCATTCTTGAAAATATAAAAAAAATCAATTTTTATGTCATAAATGGACATCTAACACAAACATGTAAAATGAAATAAAATCTTAAAATGTACAGTTTCATGTAATGCATTATCGCACTGGTTGTATGTGAATAAAAATACGACGTAGCTTCCCATAAATCTATTCGAACATTTTTAATGAAGTTTGCTGTAGAGGTTGAAAAGCGCATGGTGTGATGACGTTCATACGAATATTTTAATGAGAGATAAACCATTAATTGAGTGAACAGGGTATACGACGGGAACGACAGGAAATAACGTAAAACGGTAAAATCTGGGAATGTAGAAATAAGTTTTACTACACATACCGTTTGCCTGTTGAAACTACTAAGAGGAAATGACGAGCAGGTAACCGTGACTTTAAAATTTGTAAATTGTATGTGTGTAGAAAATGTTCTGCTCCAAATGACGTGAAAACGTGCTGGTGCCCATAATTGTGACACTTCACACATGGCCGGATAGTCGCTCCTAAAAAGAAGTTCCTCTTCCCAATCTTTATTGAACACTTATTTTCTTTCTCGTTTGTGCTTCTTAGACAAAAGAGTTACTATTACGGCATCAGAAAAAAAAATTGATCACTATGCGACTTAACATCTGAGGTCATCAGTTCCCTAGACTTAGAATTACTTAAACCTAACTAACCTAAGGACAGCACACACATACATGTCCGAGGCAGGATCCGAACCTGCGACCGTAACAGCAGCGCGGTTCCGGACTGAAGCGCCTAGAACCGCCGGGCAACACGGCCGGCACGGCATCAGCAGTCCCAGTTTCACTTAATGTTACTGCACAGTGAACAATGATCACGTTACTCGCCAAATGGATGACTGACTACTAACTGTCGTGTACAGAGTTGTCAGAGCGGCTAGAAGATGGTTTGTGTATAGCATCGTCACGTTGACGAGAGTGAAACTAGATGGAGAAAAACGCACGCGGCAAGCGATCCACGTTGTGGCCACCCGTAGTCAGTAGCTGAAGGAGATTGGACATTACTCCGCTTTTAGATGAGCGCCAATATTTTCTCGGGCGGTGAGTCCGGTAAAAAACATCGCGTCTTCTGCGGAGAGGAAGTGGCAACGACCAGCAGTCGCAGCTGCCGCGGGTACGCACGCCTACGCAAGCGGCGCGTCATGCGTCAACCGCCGCACCGCAGCCGCCTACTGGCCTAGCGCGACCTTTGACGGCGCCGCCCCCAGATCTTCGCACGCTGCCGCCTCTACCACAGTGCCGGCCATCAAAACTCGTGCAGTGCAATTGACCATTAAGACGTCTTAACAGTACAACATCGGCTTTAAACGTTTATCAGCAATATTATTTTCCGTTATAATTTTCGAAACAAAGGTACAATGAAGTATATATCGAAGTAACACGGCAACAAGAATTTCCAGAAAGAAATATTCTGGACTGTTGTCGTTTTCATGTGGTTTTACAGCGGAACTGAAAACCAGGTATTGTGATCTCAATGTCTGTATCACAGACGTTCCGAGCAGTCAGCCCCTGTCTGCTTTAAGGTTATCGCTGATAATTGTGGTGGCTGATTTAGGGAACAGTCGGGAGAAAATTGAATCTCCAGGAATCAAGAGTGTAGTTCATTAAATCTGTATTTCCTGTCTTTGAGTGTAAGTAACGACACAAATAGTAAGCAACTGGTGCAGAGAGACTGCACAAAAATCCTATGAAATGTAGGGTGCTACCAGAGTTAACGACGGAGAGGCGAGACACGAAAATGAGAAATTCTACATCCCTGGTTGTAAACTGACCGTCACAGGATCGGTGAATCTGTAACTGAAACCGAGAGTGGTGTCGGTTCAGAAAACACTGTTTTATAGGCTAGGATGTCTTCTCCGCCTTCCCCTGAATTGCGGACAGGCGTCAATTCCGAAAGCGTTACGGAACTATTCAATTATGCTAGTCTTCCTTCGTGTCTCTCCTTGAAGGACGGTACCTTACCGTTTCTTCCCTATAAATAATACTAGCGACTGTCGGCTGTGCGGCGATTAGTGCGAGTGGGACAGATTGCTGCAACTTCTCGTCTGCTAGAGTGGGAACCCCTGCTTGAATGGCTTTGCACACCGTTTCCAAGCCTAGAAGACTGCCCGTTTATGAGTTCGTGTAAGTGGAAGCTAGCCGCCATGGGTTCACAACAGCGCCTCAGAACTGTGTCACTGGAATACATGACCAACGAAGGCCTATCGTTTTTCAGGGTAAAACCTTTTTTTAGCGGCTCTGGCCAGGTGAGTGTGCAAGGCAGTATCCAAGGATTGAATTGTAGTCAGTAAGACACACAGAAAGAGCGCCTGCGTATCTGCCGTTTCTGCACCTACATCAGTTCGAAATTCTGGTTTGAACTCTTTCTCCTAGGTTAATGCTGGTGGTGGTTGTCGCAGATCTCGACGAAAGGAGTGTTCCCATTTTTTGCGGCTCTCAGCATAACTTATTATTACTCACGTCGAGTCCAACACCGTATGTCTACACGCACATTTGAGACAACAGCGGTGTCTCTCTGTGCTACATAAAGCGACTCACCTGATGTTCCTTTCGCAGAAAGACCACTGTCGCTCTGATATGGGTTGTCGTCTATGAGTAGTTAGCCTCAGCGTTACTACCCGTTTAGTTCACAGAACGTAGGTTTTTAACAGCTGATGTTAGTGTTTTATTTGCTTGTGTTTGTGAGCACATTACTGCTCTCACTAATCCTGTAATGAAAGCAACTCTGAATTGCTCCTAATTCTATCTTCCGCACTGATTCCTCTGAAGATTATGCCGGCATTGATTACGCTCACATCAATGAAATAACATGCTAGGCGGTGCAAGACGGCCGCTGTGGCCGAGGGGCTCTAGGCGCTTCAGTCTGGAGCCGCGCGACCGCTACGGTTGCAGGTTCGAATCCTGCGTCGGGCATGGATGTGTGTAATGTCCTTCGGTTAGTTAGGTTTAAGTAGTTCTAAGTTCTAGGGAACTGATGACTTATGTCCCATAGTGCTCAGAGCAATTTGAACCATTTTTTGCTATGCGGTGCGAACATTTAACTTTCATTGTCACTTGGTAATTCTCCAATAGCCGATGTAAGTTTACACTTGTCAGGCCAGTAGCAAGCACATTCCATGATTTCATGCTTGGGAGTAAGAGATGACCATCTTTACTTGCCAGTGGTTACAGACCAAAGCCACACACTCATGTTATTTACTACACACTAAAATGAGAGTTAAAGTAATGTAAACTTATTTGTTGTTCTAGATCAACGTAATCCACTTCAAAAGGGTTCCAATTGTACATTCTACACTTTAGTCCCGGAAACATTTTCGGGGCAGCTTTTATGTCTCTCAGCGGTGCGTCTTTAATTGATCTGATCTATGCCCGTGTCGCACTAACACTCCACAAGTACTTCTATCTAATCAACTTCTATACGATCATTTTTACTATAGGGTTCCACATTGGGACAAGTCACCTTCAGCACAATCGAGTGAGCCTTTTGAAACCTCCGAACAGGTAGCAGCAACATTAATATAAATATGAGTAGTAACTAGCAGTTAAGAATTCAAGACTCGGGGGATTTCTCAATATCAGTAGAAGACGCCATAGTGATACTGAAATCAGTAATGAACACAATTTTTCAGTAATAAGTAGCCGTCTCATTGTAACCCCGTCACCCATGAAACCTTACGAAGATGTACAACGATCGGTTCCAAGTTATAAAGGCATTGGTCTTAACATGGCTGGAGCTTGGGCCTACGTAAGTATCAAACGAAAGAGTCGAGGAGGTGGCCTATCTCACTTCAAGATGCAATGCAACTGTGATGTTTAACTTTACTTGTACATAAATTTAACACTGAACCGTTTACTTTCAGATTAATATTATAGGTCTTTTCAGCCGTGTAATTACGATGGTTCTCTATATTTTGTGTCTTTTCGTTCACACTGTAATGTCATCGCCAAGGACGTAAAGCTGAAGGAAGACATTATCCACAGAAGGGGTTACATATTCCGAAGATTAGCATTGCCAGTTACCAACCACACTAATTTACGTATGTCATTTGGGAACAACTGGGCATCGGGCGGAAAAAGATGTCGCACGCTATGTTGGAAGATCATTGCAACGTAGCGTCCGCAGAACACGTGAAAACGTCCATGCGTTATGAAATAATAGAGGCTGCTTTACCAGCGTGTAACCTTAATAGGTACGAGGAACTTTTACGTAAGACATACATTGTGAGGGTACAATTAACGGCGCACGTTAGATATGACATCCTTAAAACACCAGGATCGATACTGGCACCGTTATGGTGTTGTCTTTAATAGTGTTTAACTATTCAGCGCATCGCGCGTCCGTTACCCAAGCTTGGTGACGCTGTCAAGTGGTAACAACAACGCATTATGGTGGCCATGGCAGATTGCAGCGGAAGTTCCGAGATACCCATCCTTTTTCCGATCTCCATTATAATTGTACAGTTTCTTTCCTTGCCTTCGATACCTCTTAAACATTTTAACTCTGCTATCTGAATTTTGCCCCGTTTCATATTCGTTGTAGTCCATGTAAAAGATATGAATATGCTGGAATGGATTCGTAATAAGTTCAATACGAAACATTTTTACATTTATTCGGGATGTATGTTGCACAGAATCCTCCTTCCCCCATCTCTCTCTCTCTCTCTCTCTCTCTCTCTCTCTCTCTCTCTCTCTCTTCCTTACGTGTATTTTCGTACCGATACGAAACTGTCTTGAATATAAATTCAGTTTTTGAAAAGCGCTATGGGTGTTTGATTATTCACGGAAGACAACTTGCTTTTACTTATTGTTTATAGGGTGTTGTGTGAAATTCCTCCACGGCCTCAAAGGGTCACGGGAAGTGCACAAAGGTTAGTGTGCTAGTATCACCACTGTAGGGGCGGTTTTAACGACATGCATTTTGCACGCCTTGCAAACAAGATCTCATGTTTAAGCTGATTCCATCCCCAGTCTTTAGACGCCTAAAGCTTTTTCCGCTAATCGGCTTTTATAGAGGCTCCCTGCCTGACATCGCAGCAGTCCGCTCTAGTGGATGGAATCAAAGGACCGTTGAACTATCACTTCCCAGATTACGCGCTAGTGAATATTTTCAAAATTTAACAGGATAGTACGCAACACGAATATGGATTAAATAAGTAGAATTTTTGCGCAATTTATCTTTATATACGAGCAGCAATTACTCTTCTTAGAGTTAATTTTTAGTATAACCATCCACCGTCAACCACCAGGTGGCTGGGGAATACAGATGTAGTACAGGTTTGATCAATTTTTTTTTTCAGCAGTCTACAGGGTAATATTCGTATGCTTAATTATAGGTATTTTATTTCGAGATACGCAGTGAGACCTGGAAAGTGTCAGCAAAATCGGCACACAACTCAATGTTTTCCACTAATGATACATGGGGCGAATATGCAAGATTCGCTATTCCGAGCACGTTTGAAACGTTGAAATACTGAGTAGCAGTGGCCTACACAGCCCGCACAAAACCGTTGCTGTAAGAAGAGTGGGGGTTGCGTGACATTTTTCTACGCATGAAAGACTGAAGAAACCCCAAACCAGCACGTGAAAACCATCTGAGTTATACAGAAGCAGAGCAAGACCTCGTAACACCTGGAAAAGAACTTTTTCACAGCATCTACGATGCTTGACATGAAATGAGAACAAGTTGAAAACCTAGCAGCTGATCGAGTTAGCTACAGGAAAATTGTTGCCCGACTTTATGCCCAGCATTGGGGAAGCCCATCAAAGTACGTATTGCACAGCCCCACTAATGTGATATTGATATTCACATCGTTTAGAAGTTAATCTGCAAGACAAACAGCACTGATGTAGCAATCTATGGAATATCTCTGAAAATGTTATAATATTTTGCTATTCCGTCACGGCCCAACTCCTATTTTAACGAAGCCTGTATCTAAATACGGCGATATGCAACACTGCACATTAACCAACAGCCAGCAAAATTGTATAGCCAACATTATATACTGTACTTACCTGATTTGTTTATGGTACTGCTCCCCTTACTTCGTTCCTTTTCTGTCTTAAGTCTTGCGCATTATTGTTTCATGAAACGCCTGTTTTGTCCAAAACATAGTATCACATTTTAGACCAGGTTGCAATGAAATCGCTAAACATTTCTTTCCGTGGCTATTTTGAATACCAAGATAGTGTAACAAACGTCGCTTTCCGTCACCAACATTCCTCACTCATTTTATAATACACACTTTGTGCCGTGTGGCTTCGCCTCCAGTTGTCTCTTTTGCGCCACTTTCCTTCTCTTGTTTGCTTGAGAATGCGGAAAAGTGTGCTGCTTTCGTGACAGCAAAGCAATTCCTCAAGATCACTTACTGAAGAGTTAGGCAAGGGGCAGTTTGCACTTTAAGACGGTTCTATACTATAGCATTACAACGAAACCCTAGTATTTGATAACTAAAGACACTATTAACCATACTTCATGAACGCCCTTAAGTAAAATATAAGAAATGTATATGAAAGAGTCAGACTTGTGTCATTTAACATTTCCGGAACAGGCATAGTTTTCACTGCATAGAGAGAGGAGTAACAGAAGACGTGTGTCCAGAGAAAAGATAAATACTATTACTGTGTACGATCGTTCAGTTATTATGTATTACTGATTGATGCTGTGGCTATGTGACCAGCAGTTATTAGTGAAATGGTTCTGCCGCTACTTCTCACCCTAGGATCTCTAATTGGCATCACCCTGTAGTATTCCTCCCATTAAGGAAAAATCCTTGGCAATACCGAGAATCGAACCCGGGTCCTCTGCATGGTTGCTGTCTATGGTGACCATTCAACTACGTAGGCGGACAAAAACGAAGACATTAATGATGAATATTTCAACAGATTAGGGGAAATCGTGAAGAGTATGGGCAAGAACGTACGTACTCGCGAATAATTGTGTTTATAGCTCTCGCAACTGAGTTATTACGCCCAGTGCTTCGACAGTTAAAATGAATGTAGCATAATGATAATTCTAATTCTCCAGAAGGTAAGCACAACGGAATTTCGCACCGATACAATCGTCAGAAGTGATCAGGGACTATCAGTTTCTGATGGACAGTGTTGACTGCAGAAGGTAAAAAATTGTCACGCCGTATCTCTGGATAAATGATTTTCCAACGACGTAACGTTTTGTTTGGTACCAAAGATGTTTGAAGTTTTGAGAAGTCTAATGCAGAACTATGACATCGATTTAATTCGGTGGCCCAATATTTCTTGAAGAGTGGTGTAAGACATGGATGGCATGCCACTCAATGGCGTTAACAATAGCACATTATTCCCTATATTCAATGTATTTTTGCCTCAATTTCTTTTTGAATCTTGAAAAGAATTATATCATTGAATCTGCCCGATCGATATCTGCTATTCTGACGACAAAAAAAGTGTACTTCCATTAAAAAAAATCAACTTTGATGCCTGTATCTGTTCTAACTTACCTCGCAAGAACAAATTGCTCCTTGTTCCATGAGGCTCTGTCCACTGTCCGTCTAGTTAAAATGAGATTAGAGTTATCTTTAACAGGTCGAAAATTATTTGCAGTGAAAAATTTAAGCGCATTAGCCTGTATAACAAGCAGTAACAGTTTCATGGTTTTAGGAGAAAAAGAAAATGTCACACTTGGTCTGCTCTTTAGTAATTGTATGAGAATCTGCAACTGTTCTTGCCATTATCCAATTCTTTCAGCATCACCGTCCACTATGAGGTATCTGTCGCACTTAATTACAACTTAATTGGTGAACATGTCCCTTTCCGCGTGAATACATCTCAACCAATTGAAACAAGCATATGGCACAGAACTTGTCTAAGTCTCTGCATCAAATAAATACCTCACTTTTCAGCTGGAATGGAAATTTCAGGAACAGAAAGTTGTTTATATGAATCACTGAACTTCCCGTCTTCATAATAAATATACACACAGCAAGGCGGTATGTTTCCCCGTAACTGCAACCCTGAACCTCATGGTGTCACTTTTGATTGGACATTCAGTTAAACGGCACTGCACAAACCTGTCGAAAAAGCTTGTTGCAGGAGTATATCTATTTCACAAAACAGCTAGGGAGTAAACGCAGGTAAGCTACACGATGCCGCAATTTAACTTACATCTTCAGCAGCTGAATGAAGGGTCCCTGCATGGGGAAACATCTCACATGCCAATAATATAGGTGTATATACACTCCTGGAAATTGAAATAAGAACACCGTGAATTCATTGTCCCAGGAAGGGGAAACTTTATTGACACATTCCTGGGGTCAGATACATCACATGATCACACTGACAGAACCACAGGCACATAGACACAGGCAACAGAGCATGCACAATGTCGGCACTAGTACAGTGTATATCCACCTTTCGCAGCAATGCAGGCTGCTATTCTCCCATGGAGACGATCGTAGAGATGCTGGATGTAGTCCTGTGGAACGGCTTGCCATGCCATTTCCACCTGGCGCCTCAGTTGGACCAGCGTTCGTGCTGGACGTGCAGACCGCGTGAGACGACGCTTCATCCAGTCCCAAACATGGTCAATGGGGGACAGATCCGGAGATCTTGCTGGCCAGGGTAGTTGACTTACACCTTCTAGAGCACGTTGGGTGGCACGGGATACATGCGGACGTGCATTGTCCTGTTGGAACAGCAAGTTCCCTTGCCGGTCTAGGAATGGTAGAACGATGGGTTCGATGACGGTTTGGATGTACCGTGCACTATTCAGTGTCCCCTCGACGATCACCAGTGGTGTACGGCCAGTGTAGGAGATCGCTCCCCACACCGTGATGCCGGGTGTTGGCCCTGTGTGCCTCGGTCGTATGCAGTCCTGATTGTGGCGCTCACCTGCACGGCGCCAAACACGCATACGACCATCATTGGCACCAAGGCAGAAGCGACTCTCATCGCTGAAGACGACACGTCTCCATTCGTCCCTCCATTCACGCCTGTCGCGACACCACTGGAGGCGGGCTGCACGATGTTGGGGCGTGAGCGGAAGACGGCCTAACGGTGTGCGGGACCGTAGCCCAGCTTCATGGAGACGGTTGCGAATGGTCCTCGCCGATACCCCAGGAGCAACAGTGTCCCTAATTTGCTGGGAAGTGGCGGTGCGGTCCCCTACGGCACTGCGTAGGATCCTACGGTCTTGGCGTGCATCCGTGCGTCGCTGCGGTCCGGTCCCAGGTCGACGGGCACGTGCACCTTCCGCCGACCACTGGCGACAACATCGATGTACTGTGGAGACCTCACGCCCCACGTGTTGAGCAATTCGGCGGTACGTCCACCCGGCCTCCCGCATGCCCACTATACGCCCTCGCTCAAAGTCCGTCAACTGCACATACGGTTCACGTCCACGCTGTCGCGGCATGCTACCAGTGTTAAAGACTGCGATGGAGCTCCGTATGCCACGGCAAACTGGCTGACACTGACGGCGGCGGTGCACAAATGCTGCGCAGCTAGCGCCATTCGACGGCCAACACCGCGGTTCCTGGTGTGTCCGCTGTGCCGTGCGTGTGATCATTGCTTGTACAGCCCTCTCGCAGTGTCCGGAGCAAGTATGGTGGGTCTGACTCACCGGTGTCAATGTGTTCTTTTTTCCATTTCCAGGAGTGTATGACTGAGCCCAGGAGAACCAATACTGGCACTGTCAGATCTGCTCTGATACAGTGGTTACCTATTGTATCCAATAGTGCTTCTGTGGCTGTCATACGGAAAGTTGTGAAGGTGTAATTCCTTGAAAGGACTGAGTCCTGCAAGAATCAAGTTCTACGTTACATTTTCTAGAATCCGACAGATGTATGCATGAAATCAAAAAATGGTTCAAATGGCTTTGAGCACTATGGGACTTAACATCTGTGGTCATCAGTCCCCTAGAACTTAGAACTACTTAAACCTAACTAACCTAAGGACATATCACACATCCATGCCCGAGGCAGGATTCGAACCTGCGACCGTAGCGGTCGCGCGGTTCCGGACTGAGCGCCTTAACCGCGAGACCACCGCGGCCGGCAAAGCATGAAATCAAGCAAGCCACCGTGGGTAGACATTCGTGTCAAATACGTTTTCAGCGGAAGAGCAGACGGTAAGATATAATGGCTAGAACTGCTTTCTATGATATTTTCGTGAAGGACTAAAGATTTACATGAAGTGCTGCAATCTCGTTGTCAAATTTAAATACTAACATGAAAAGAACAACGCTCTGCTTGAGTACTACTAACATCTCGTGTCGTTTTCGTCACAGCTCTAGATATCTCGGGTTCTGATGCACCGTCTAAGGAGCACTACTGGTACTACCTCCAAATTATGTCCTAGTGCTTATAATGTATTATTAATTTTAATAAAAATGACTGGAACATTTGATTTCAGTATGGTCTAGGCCGCATGTCATATGCACCAGCAACAACTAATGAAAGATCTCAGTGATTCAGTACGAATCTATCTTTCCCTCGTTCCGTCATTTGTTGACTTCTCCTGATTACTGTGTCTTTAATGGTCTCATCGCTGTAATTTATTCTCGATCGCAATTAGTTTAATGTGATTTCTATTGTTAGGCATTTATCTGTTCCTTGTTTCATCGGAAAGTTACCATCTTCTTTTCAACCTGACTGGAAGCTAGCGCTTTTTCTCGCCATTCTATTACGTGACAAGTAATGTATTGCTCATTTTAATCAAAATGCTAAAGTTTAGGTCTCTAACCAAAGAAATTATTATACTGTCTTCAGAGTCGAGTAATATTTTTAAGGCCATTTTCGCTTGACGGTTAGCGTGCTTTAAAATCATCTTAAATGTTTATACAGCCATACGTACTATGAAAACTTTTAATGTGAAGTCGTTCAAATACAAGTTGAGTTTGTACGTTGAGTGCCCTGAGGCCGCCGGCCCCATCAGAGCTTCGCGCCTCACACCGTGTGCCTGGCATGGCCGTGAGGCATCAATCACTATGCGTGCAACGGTCAACGAGTTCATACTATTTACTCGCGTGTTTCACGAAATAGTGTCATTTTAAGCAGCGCGGTAGCTTCTTGTTCTTGTAGCTAGTTCGGAGTTTCTCACGTTTGGTCAACATTCACGCCGCTCGAGTCAAATGTTTACTCACAGTTCGAGTAGGGCTTGGTACCTTATTAAACACTACATCATATCGGGAGAACATGATTCTTTCCAACTGGTGGACTGTTTACCCAATACTGTAAGTGAATTACGTATATGAAGATGTGTATCACGTTCTGTAATGGCGCACTACGATGACAGAAAACACACTGCGTCTCATCTCTCTACACATACTTGTTGGGAACAAGTGGCGTGTACCACGCTGGGCAGACGTCGGTTGGAAGTGGCTGGTGTCAAGGATGTTATTGTTAAGCACAACAAGGGTCCCAAAAATGTGACAGTGACAGCGAGAGCGCGGCCTATTCAAAGCTAGTGCATTGTTCTGCGTGGAACAATCGGCTGCACAGCTGCAGCGCAGACATGCACGCCCATCGCCGCTAGCCGTCCGCCTTATTAGTTCTCTTAACCTCCCCTACCAACCTTTTTTTAATATCTGATGGAAATCGTGGAGCTTCAAGAGGAGAGCGCAAGCCTGCCGTTCGCAACCACGCGGCGAGCTAAAAACCGTTCCTCTGGGCGACCTAGCGTCCTGAGCAGTTCCCAGCAATTGGCTCACCGAGACACGTAGCGCGGTGTTAAGACACTGCACACTTATCTGGAACACCGGCAGTTCAAATTCCAGTCCGGCCACTGTGTCTAGTAACAACCAGAATATTCAAGAGGAACTGACGATGGAATTTTAAACTAACAGCTTACACGTCAGTCGAAGAAAGACCCAGTTCGTGATGTGCAACTTCAGCGCCGACGCCACGCAAACCACAGGTATCAAAGTTCGAAGACGTCACACTTTTTATAGTTGAACATTGAGGTATGGAAGATTAGTGTCATCGGATGCCGAATCAACTGATGCAGACTTAATTCGTGGAATAATTTCTGGCGTGGAGGAAGCGGAGTATGCTTTCAGGGATTCTATACGGTGTCAGAAGTCCATAAAAATTAATAAATTTATGAAACGTCTGTAACACCAGCGCTGTTATATGGCAGTGGGGTCTGGGCAACAGAAAAAAAAAATTGACCAACAGAAGCTCTATACAATGGAGAAGCTCACTTTACGATGGGCAGGAGGTGTGACATTGTCTTTCTTTCAAAGTGCGTAATGAATTCTTATGGGATACTTTTAACATCGTCCACACTAATGAGAAACACACTGAATCCACACTGAGACGGTGCGGTCACGTAATATTAAGACATTAAGACCCTATGACCCTATTTAAAGGGAACGCCATTCCATAGGTAAAGCTGACTCAGTACAGACACGATGCACAAGTTTTAACAACGTCTAGATGGTAGCATTCTTATGTTCTATAAAGCACGAGCTTTTCCGTTGTATGGAGCTTGTTTTGTGATCCTTTTCTGTTGCCCATAATTCACTGCCATGTGATAGTGATGGTGTTACAGAGGTTTCATAAATTTTTTCTTTATGGGCTTCTAGAACTGCATAGAACTCCTAAAAGCAACCACCACTTCTCCATACCAGAAATTCTTTGAGTTAGGTCTGCTTCAGCTGGTAGGCCCTCTGATAAAACTGATCCTCCATACCTAAATTTTTAACTAATAGGAAATGCGACTTTATCGAGCATTGGTATCTGTGGCTTGCGTGGTGTGGGAGTTGAAGTTGGGCATCATGAACTCTTTCTTCGTTGGACTAACGTGTTATAGGAGCTTTCCTCAGTTCGTGGAGATTCTCTTGATTTTTCTGTGTGCTACCAGATCCAATGGCCGGACGGGGATTTGGTGATTTCAACTGCCGGCGTTCCAAGTAAGTGTGCAGTCTCTTAGCACGTGTCTGTGAGTCAATTGCTGGGAACCGCTTAGGTTGGCAAGTTTGCGAGATGCGCTCGCTCTCCCTTCCTCCGCGCGTGTACACGTCCGACCAATGTCAAAAATACCTGAATACTTATCACCTAACCACCTGATCTGAAAATAGCGAGAACAGAACCGAAAAAGCAGGTTCCGTACGTTATTTCACAGGCATTAAGAGATTCTATTTTTTATAACGGGATATATTCAGCCGCTAAGCTTCGGTAATTTTCTGCCTACACGCCAAGTATTTTCAGTGTTATCTGCACTACCTGTTTTAGGGATGTATCGTCAGAGTTGGCAAATTTGAAAGAAAAAACCGAAAATCCTATTTCGTAACCGGCAATGAAAGTCAAAGTACATGTCAAATCTAGAAAGTATAATACCTGTGGGGTATAATTGCTTATGTCGTTGTCGCATACTTGGAACAACAGGGATTTGAGAAACTTACCGACACTTTATTTATGGAAAGAATTTTGTCATTTTGATCACACATTGGGAACATTCAGAAACAATTTCTCTTGTTTAGACACAGATGAACGTTACACTGGCTACACATGAATACTGTCTGTCCATCACCATTTTGTCTTTTACGTCTTTGCTTCTTGTCTGTAACGTGAGACCAACGACGTACTTCATCAGTTCGGGCAGACTTATCTGGAAAATATTTTGTTGTACTTCGATGATTCTTGCACAGTAGTTCTGCCTCTACGCTAGCTACACTCTTGCCTCTTTTTTGTCATATCTTATTTTCTTGCCGAGTGCCTCTCCTGTTCTAAATTTGAATTCTAGTGATCACTTTTTTATCATGGGGAATTTTGAAACTGCCACAGTCAATTTGCGCTGGTTGGTGAACAAGCTTTCAAATGTCTATTTGCATTTAGTGGAGCACGAAACATCGGAGATCCAGAACAATTAAAAGCAGAAGTATCCCAAACACAGAAGAAACAGCAGCCCGTCAGTGGTGTTGGTAGCTGCTTTAGTATCTGTACGTATCTCCACTGGCGCTCAGAATATTTAGGAGCCATGACTCTCCAGAGCCCACCTTTATCTCAAAGTAGTATCCACAACTAAGGTCCTCAATTATTTGTTGGGTATATTGAAGTTTTCGTGTTCCTAACATTTTCTACCCTCAAACTATTCGAATGCCTTTGAAGCTATTCCCTGATACCTTAACACGAGTCCTGTTAGCCTTGTTCTTCTTACCGTCCTAGCTGCTTCTGTGTATAAATTGAACAGCAGGGACGAAAGACTACATCCCTGTCTTCTAACGTTTTTAATCGAGCAATTCGTTCTTTGTCTTCCGTTCTTGCTTTTCCCCCACATGTTTCCAGTACATACTGTTTATTATGTCTCTTTCCTTATCCCTGACGTCTATTTTCCAGGTATCTTCGAACGTCTTGCACCATTTTACATTATCGAATGCTTTTTGCAGTTTGGCGAATCCTATGAAGGTGTGTTGTAAAAATGTAACCTTGCTTCTGTTATACAGTGCAACGTGCAGGTTAAAGTAAACGTCATGTAACAGTCTCAATTTTCCTCTTCCATTTAATTTGACGACGTGTAAATTGCACTGCATCAAACAATACAGCTGATTTTCACTAACGTCATCGCATTACACCTTGTGACTTAACGCATGGGAATCCTATTACGCTTACTTGCCGCCCATCTTCCCTCATTTAGCCTTTGTTCCATTTTTTCTGTCCACTACAACGTCAAACATCAGTCAGATATTCTACGAAATTCATTATTGTGTCAAAAGCCTTTATTAAATACGAACTCACCTTTCTACTTTGATGTGTTCACCTGTGACTCCAGTTTGGAAAATGCGAGCTGTTTAACACAAGCTGTTTTCTTTGAACCCGAGCAAAGACTTCAGACGGAGCTACTTTCTCTCCAGAGCCCGCATCTCGTGGTCGTGGGGTAGCGTTCTCGCTTCCCACGCCCGGGTTCCCGGGTTCGATTCCCGGCGGGGTCAGGGATTTTCTCTGCCTCGTGATGGCTGGGTGTTGTGTGCTGTCCTTAGGTTAGTTAGGTTTAAGTAGTTCTAAGTTCTAGGGGACTTATGACCACAGCAGTTGAGTCCCATAGTGCTCAGAGCCATTTTCTCTCCAGAAACATACCTCATGCTTAGCGTATACGCGTAGGATCAGACGACTGACAGTCGTTAGGAATAATTGTCTGCAAGGCTTTGTAACTGCAGTTTCACGTTTGTCACCAATGAGAGTGACTTACAGTCGTGGTCACTGCTCTAGAGATTCGCCATAAACTTAAGCTATTTTGTAGTGTTTTCTAGTAAAACCTGAGATTAACTCCTTCAGGACTTGAAACCTTGTCCGTGCATACAGAAAATTCATAAAAATCTAAAAACTGACCTTTCAGGAGCTCGTTTCTTGGCTTAACTGGCGTCCCTGGACACGGAATGACTATCGGAGCATATTACAAAAAATTGTGGTTACTGCAAATTAATTTGACATGCTGACACACATCGGACAAACGATGAAAGGAAAGAGCATCATTTAGACAGACCAGTCTTCCACATAACAGTGATTTAAAATCACCAACTTATGTTGGTTTGTGACTGACAATCTCGTGAGTTCGAGGTCTCAAGTTCAATCTTTAGTAAGGATCATTTGGAAATGTTGTGTTAACAGTTATAACAGGAAAAATATTAGCTGCTCATGACTCACGATGTGCATTAGCAGGACGACAGAAAATTTGTGTCCGGGAGCTGCAGAGATCTTTTATAGGATGTATCTATCACACTTCATAAAACGGACATCGTCGACATTCACGAAATGCTCAAAACAAACTGTTTCACCAGTAACACCGAATGAAAAATGGCGCGCTACAGTGAGCACAAAGGTTCGCGCCAACCAGATCGAAGGAGACAAACTGTGCGTGGAGTTCAGCTTTGTGTCCGCTCTTTAAGGATGCATCCAGAATCATGTGTATGTGAAGGGGTGATGAGAACTGATGGAATGTGATGGCGTGCAACGGAAAGCTAACACTGTGCCGCGGACCTTATCGTGACACTGGCTATCCTTTACCGACGTAGCAGCAAGTAGTGCGATATGTTTTATAGGTACGGAAAAAAAACATCCAGAGGGTGAATTTGTCCAGTGGTTCCACATTTTTCAGGTGGGATAGTTTGCTCTAAAGGAGTATGATTTTTATACACAGACCAGAAATTATTTTATCCAGCTACTAGTCGAAAGCTGTGCACATTCCTTAGTTTTAGTTCCTTTACGCCTATTTTACGTCTCTTGTTTGCTGTTGTGTAGATATTCCCTATTGCCCTTGCAAGAACACGCACACGAGAAAGAATTATAGGGGCAGATCACCTGCAACTTCTCGCAACACAATAATTAACTTTCTAGCCAACTTACCATTCAAATTAACGGTCAGCGTAATTGTATACGAAAACGTTAAGGCACTGATGTTAGTTGCTCTTGATACATCTTCCTTGGTACTATTAATTTCCAAAGTTTTTTCCATACGCATGTTTTCAAGTCCCGATTGGTCAAAGCTGAAAAATTTCTTACTGAATGATGGAGTAAGTTGGTTTATCTATAAATTTTCGGGCCAATTTCGCAGTTTGCTGTCTATGATCAAGTTGAGGTTTTGTTTTAAATTTCCTTATCTTACGTCTACCCTTACTGTTTTACTGCTTTCCTCGAAATCACTGTAATCCATGTCCCGCTCAATTTGATGTTCATAACATAGGTCACTATCAAGCACATTCTGCAAACTGTATTTAGCATCCTAGAAACGCGAAGACACCAATTTTTGTATCAAGTGCGCCTTGTCCTCCGTTGAATATTCGTCGTTTATTCCTATGCACTACACGTTCATATTGCTGTGGACTTACTCTTAACATGTTTATAAATTTTTTTTAGTACGCTACGTATGATCTTCCATGTACGTAATTATGTTTAGCACTCACTCCTTTAACAACGATTAACCTTTACTACGTTTCACTGAAGACTGAATTGTGACATGTCCGACAACGATGATTAACTACTTGGCCCGACACCTGTTTCAATATTATTTTCACTTGTTAAACACGTATCGTCATTTTATTCCTTATTTACATTCTCCGCACAGTCGAGCGTATACAACACCACACATTTAACGTACTCATCTTGCAGAAGCGCTAGTATATCATCAGCCACTTCTTTCTCACTCTGCGAAATTCGTTTGATTCCTTTCTGACGAAATGTCAACTTTGGTAACTGTTTTTGTGGATATAATGCAGTGTTTGCTTTGTGTATCCGTGCCATTGCTCTGTTGTACTGTTGAGGTAGTCGTCGACTTATCTGTTCACCTATGCTCCGCAGCCTCATCCTGTGCTCACCACTGGATACCTCCAGTCCCGACCCCCGTCGCTATTAGCAGCCCGCATTGTGGTTTCGTAGTAGACAATATGTAGGGCGTTGAATGCGATAAACTTCATAGGCCTTTTGCGACCCCGCATTCAAGAAGATCCTCGAGTGTCACACCGCGCTCATATCAGTAATTATCTTGTATCGAACGTAACATGTTTAGCCTAATTTAAGAGTTAATATTGTTAGATGAATATTGAAGAGGCTCCTTCATACATTGGCCGTGCTGTAGAGCATGGCACCAGCGACTTGATGGGACTCGAGGTCTGCACTCCCATTTCCGTTCCTTGGAGTGCGCGTCTATTTGCGATTACCTTTTTCGATTTCTAATCTCCCTGATGGGCTGTTACCCCAGCAGCGCCAGTGCTGCAAATATCTCTCTCTCTCTCTCTCTCTCTCTCTCTCTCTCTCTGCCTCCAACACGGGCACGAACTCATCGTTAGGAGATCTGCAGGAAATTGGACCACCGATGGGGACCATGCCGATAGACTCTGCGCTAAACGCTGGTAGGAATCTCCCTCGCGCATACATTCTGATGAGACTCTCACGTAAAAAAAGTTACGGCATCATCGATCTTGATAAAAAATCGAATGATCGTATGGTAGTGTTTTTTTTTCATGAAGTCTTTGACCCTTAGCGTACGTAAGAGGTCATAAATGATAGAAATGCTATCACTGCCTTGCTTATAGATGTGTCTTCTTTCAGGCATGTATCAAACAACAGACACCACACGTATAAAGTTAGTTTTAACGTTCGTTGCCATTTTCATGGAATAATTACTTCCTTGCTGGGAATGATGTTTTAGTAGTAATTATGCCAAAAGTTAGACAGGCAAGTACGCAAGAGATTCAGTGGTCGATCTCTCACTTCTCGATTTATTAGGCAACACACAGATCATTCAAGTGTACAGAGAAATTAAATGTAAATCTGAAATATAAATGTAATGTGCGCGTGCGCGTGGAGAGGGGGGGGGGGGGGGGACGACGGCGTCTTGCATCCTCGGCTCTCTGAATATTATGTCCCAACTCGTAGTGGCGTCATTCGAACACTGTTGCTTATTTCTGTGACGCTGTCGTGCCGACTAAACCACCCGAGACGAAGCGCGCTGCTTCTCTCTAATTATCCGTATCTCCTCCATTAATCGAAATTGAATAGAGCTCCAGAGCGGCGAAAAATACTCCAGAGTTGGCCGAAGAGTTTTTAAGATTTTTCACTTCGTAAGTGAATGAGATTTATCTGAAGGATAATAGATAAATGCTAATTCTGGCAGCTGCTTTCAGCACGCTTATTCCCATGTGGGCGTCACAACTTACATCACCCCCGACGCAGATGATTACATTCTTGACGGATGCGACTATTTCAGCTGAAAAGTTCGTCTTTTCCGTCGTTCGTAGCATCAGTGATGTCACGGCAACGGCGAGAGATACCGCACTTTTGGCGATGAGAGGCGCGCAGAACAAATTATGCGACGCACTACACAGATTTTACTGTCGGATTTGGATTGATTCTGTGCAATTGTTTCGCATATACAGTCAGTTTAAATAATGTTCGTCAACCTCGCTTTGACCAGCGAGACAGGCTTAAACTTCTCACCATACCAAAGCGCACAGTGTCCTCCAGCAATCAAACTGCCATCAGAACGATTCGGAGATCAGACTACTGGACTGGAAAATTCGCACCTGTAACGGTTCATACACAGCTTCCAACAGGCTCCTCGGTACTTCTGCAGATACTCTTTCTGACAATTTACGAACACAGTTCGTCATTAGTAGGTTAAAAATAAATGCCAAGCGACATACTCAAATTTCCATGAAAACCAATGGTACTAATTCTTTTCAGTTAAACCTTGCCAAGCTCGTCTTTGGCCGTCGAGTTACCAACTTGGCTTCGCCAACTACGAGTAATCTGAGACTAGCACACAAACGGCAACGTTACCCCAGAAAACCGGAATATGAGCCAACCTGAAATCCAAGCTCAAGAACGGGATCGCAGTTACATATTTTCCGCACAGCAAGAAGTAGCCAGGCTTGTCATGAGGACTCCTCCCGAATTCTGAAGATCTATAAAAACGCCACCTTCTTTCCAGAGGGAACACGACTCCTACACCCCACAAAAGCTGCCGGCCGAGTCCTGTGTCTTAGACGCTCCAAACCGCCCGGTGAAATTCCAGCCATTCATAATCAGGAGCAGAATATAGGCATTTTCGTTGGCTACTTCCTGTTCCCACTTATAGCAATTGGGTGAAGTGCTCTTTCCTCCCAGGACCTGCTGACGTTTCACTCCAACAAATGCAGGAAAACAACGACCATAATGGGAAATGACATATCTTTGAGCCAACCATGTAGGCTCCTGCTACAACGCATTTAGGAGGATTAAGTAAGGAGCAGTCCACCACTTCCAGGTTGTAGAACACCTACACCGGGATATTGGCTCTGCTGCACAGCATAGCCACGTGTTGATCACAAAGAGCTGCCAGGAAATAATTGGTTTTACTACACAATGCCTGCGCGCCGATCTCACAGCCATATAATGTAGGATCTCGTTTTTTATTTGCGTACAATGGCTATAGTTACGTGGAGATTAGCTGCCAGTCCCTGGCAAGTGATGCGTATGTGCAAGTTTTCCTGGTTATAATAATAATAATAATAATAATAATAATAATAATAATAATAATAATAATAATTTCCTAAGGTGTCATTTCCATGTACATTGCCAGCAACCTGTGTGACAGCTACAGCGTGATCAGTAACGTTTCTATCACGCTGTTTTGCGATACACCAAATGAACATCTGTACCTACTACTATGCAACACACTAGTAAGTGCCTGGGAGTGTGTTTCTCGAACCACTTTAACACTAAAATGTTCGTTTTTTCCCTTGTGCTGTTAGTATGGAACCGTAAAGAAATAGTCTTTCCATGAAAAGTCTGCTTTCTCTTATTTATTACAATGTTCAAAATATTTTCGCATTCGTAGGAGGAAGCTGCAGATGGAAATTTCATGAGAAGTTCTAGCCACAACAAAAAAGCCCTTGTTTTAATGATAGTCTTAACAACTCTCTGATCGTATCCGTGGCACACACTCCCGTATTTCGCGACAACACAATCGGGCTGTCCTATCTTATGCGGATCGCATGTCACGCAGCAGTACTTCAGGTATTTAGTTGAATTGGCAGCCTTTAAATTTGTAAAATTTATCGTGTAATCTAAATTTAACGGATTCCTTTTAGTAATCAGGTGGATGACCTCACAGTTTTCATTATTTAGAATCAATTGCCAGTTTTCGCAGCATACAGATATCTTTTCTAAATCTTTTTCAGTTGATTTTCATCTTATGATGATTCTACTGGACGGTAAATGAAATCATCATCCGCAAACAATCTAAGAGGGCTGCTGAAATTGCCTGGTAAATCTTTTACATACACTGGGAACAGCAGAAGACCTGTAGAACTTCCCTGAGGAACGTCAGGTATCACTTCTGTTACTCTACGATTTTCCATCAGTTACTACTAACTGTGTCCATCTTTACAGGATATCACGAATCCAGTCGCACAACTGAGACGATACTCCGCAGAAACACAATTTGATTAGAAGTTTCTTGTGGCTAACGGTGTCAAAAGCCTCCTGGAAATCTAGAAATATGGAAACAATTTCAGATCCCGTACTGCTTCCGTTTCTCAGTTAAGAACAACGTAGTGAGTTCTGTTAAAAATCTTCTCGAATTTTCTGTTAGCACATATTTTATTAGCGAGGCAATAGTGTGGAATTTTATCTAAAGCTACCTGGTAGTCCAAGACGGAAACAATATTGAGTCAGCTGTTTCTTCTACGTCGCTTGAACGAACTGAACGACTTCTGTATGCTTTGCTCTTCTTCTGATCAATCTGTCTCTGCAGGAAAGAAGTGAGATATGTAGGTATGCCTTGATACAATCATTATTTGTTGCGCAAGCTAGTTTCTAGCAATAACTCGCATACACACTGAATTTTTCTATTCTCACTGATTTATTCCTTCTGACACGGAACTTCATTTTGAAGTTTCTACGATTCAGAGCTTACAATCGCAATAGCCAGAATATGTCGCTTGTGTAGCAACTACATACGTTACGCTATGTGGGCGATACTACTCTCAGAACAGGCTGTTGCACCGTCAGCCACGTTACATGTGCCATGTTTTCGACGGTAGGTGTTTTAAGAGTTGTTTGATACCCAGATACGAATTCCGCTCCAACAAGGCTTGTTTCGGTTTCCTTGCAGGATTTTAATGCTAGTGCCCTGAAGCAGTACGGCACAATTCTAAGACACTCGAACAATAGTCTTCGACGATTTGAAGATTTCCGAACGCTGTTGAGCGCAAATCATTTTCACCATCTTTACAAGTTCATCCGGTAGCTGAGTACGTAGCCAGCAAGTTTTAAAATCGCGAAGTTCCTGGTTCGATTCTCGATAACAGCTGTTTTATTTTGAGATTTTTTATGAAATGGAAATGTGAATTAAGAAATTTTGAATTTTGATTTTAATTATTAATGACAAAAGTGAACATTTTATGGAGATGTGAAATGCCTCGTTATGTTACGAAATTGTATACGTTGACACTGTTCAAGCAATCCCGCGTCCGGCCATCCTGATTTAGGTTTTCCATGATTTCCCTAAATCGCTTCAGGCAAATGCCGGGATGGTTCCTTTGAAAAGGCGCGGCCGACTTCCTTCCCTAATCCGATGAGACCGATGACCTCGCTGTTTTGTATCTTCCCCCAACCCAACCCACGGTTCAATCGGTAGATATAAGGAAGTATTTTATTCTTTATTTCATGACTTATTACTTCATGATATTTTAACTTTTATTTAATACTTGCATTTTCATGCTCCTTTTCAATAAAAATAAATTTTTTGTATTAAAAATTACTCAGTATTTGTGTGTTACCATTTGACGAATATAAACTTAAAAGATCCCATTTGTCAGAATAAAGAACACCGAGACAACAGAATCTTAAACTAAAATCTTACGTTAACGACATAATTCCACACTTCCTGAATACAGTGTTCAGCAGCCAGAATGGCACGAGAATTGGCTGCAACAGATGTCTTCCATATCGCGGGATTCCCTCAGATTACTGCAAACCAATAAGTGTCCGCAGTCCTGTCTTTCCCCAGACAAGTCTCATTATTGATAACCAACATCATCACATCAGTCTTTCACCTTGTCACTCCTATTCTCAGGCTGTTAAGGGTCTCCCTTGTACCATACTGGGAATGGCACTCTCGTGGTAGTCTCTCTTTTGCTGTCCACGATCCTCCAGTAGAGTTTGCTCTCCAGAGCTCAGCTCGATGGGCTTCTGCTGAAGTTAGAATTGGTGCTGTTGTGAGGAGCAAGCTTTTTGTTGATTGTACCCGTGATGGACAAGCGTCAGTTCCAAAAAAATTGATATCTTGGATCTGTTTCTTGCTTCTTTTTATCTCTCGTACTGTCTGTCATCTTGCATATGGAGATGCTGATACCGTAAGTGGAAAGATGTTATTGACTGGAGCTTGTCTTAGGCAGCCTTTGAATATGCGACCAATCTCATGAAGAGACAACTTTATTATCATGTGCAAATTCCCTCCAGAGTGGTGCGGCGTACTCCGCAGCAAAAAATCGCAGGGAAAGAGCGGATGTGTGTGAAGAACGCAGGGATACGCTCCGTGCGTGATGATCAGTTTGCGGGCGGGATTGTTCCTGGTTCCCAACTCCTTTGCCGGCCGGAGTGGCCGTGCGGTTCTAAGCACTACAGTTTGGAATCGCGAGACCGCTACGGTCGCAGGTTCGAATCCTGCCTCGGGCATGGATGTGTGTGATGTAATTAGGTTACTTAGGTTTAATTAGTTCTAAGTTCTAGGCGACTGATGACCTCAGAAGTTAAGTCGCATAGTGCTCAGAGCCATTTGAACCATTTGAACCCAACTCCTTTCTAGTGCCTATTTAGTGTTTTTTGTAAGTTTAGGCACGAACCTTGGACCTTGCGATTCAAGACAAACGCGTCGCACTGAACTATCGGATACTTTATTGCATAGTCTAAATGATTTGTACGTAACAAAGCTCATATCTTCGTATATTCGAATACGATTTTTTCTATTTTTTTAAACTGTGTCGTACTGTTCCTGCAGAGAATCAAAGATCCAATAAGAACGGTGCTGTTGTGAGCTCTTGATAACCTTGGAAGTGCCGATACGGTCCTAGACTGGTAGACGTGGAAAATCTTTACTACGTCACCTTTCTGTCGTCGAGAGGGGGGCGAGGGGGATAAACACTTGTTGAATCATTGCACAAACGTCCGCAGATACAGCATGCAGGGACCTAATATCTCCCGGGAGTAGTAGTCCGCAACAGCCTCTTCGGAGGGTGAATGGGCGGGAAGAGCATCTACATGGTGACTAATTCACACGTAAGCGCCTAGCTGGGAAGGCATGAACTCTTAAGTATTGCTGAAGGTGGATTAACCTACTAAGGTTTTCACTTTCAAAGGAACCATCCTGGTATGCGGCTGGAACTATTTAGGGAAATCACGGAACACCCAAATTAGGATGGCCATACGCAGATTTGAACCGTCGTTCTCCAGGATGAGAGGCCAGTGTTCTAACAACGGATCAAATCTGTCGGGCGGTCATGTAAGGGGAAGCCGCTGCACTGAAGACGCTAGCGACATTTTTTGTCTCGATAGACAAACCTTCCGAGATAGTCATATCTTGAGAAAAACAGTTTTTTTGTAGGTGAGGGGAGGGGTATTGCTTCGTCAGTCTTCCGATTTTTGATGCGGCCGTCATGACGTCCTGCATGTGCCACTATCTTCATTTCCGAGTACCATTTGCATCCTACTCCTTCAATTATTTGTTGGGTGTATTTCATTTTTTTCTCCCACTAGTTTTACATCTTACACCTCCCTCCAGTACCACTGAAGCTATTCCCAAATGTTTTAATATGTGCCCTATCATGTCCCCCCCGTCGGAGGTTCGATCCTTCCCTCGGGCATTGGTGTAAGTTTAAGTTAAATGAAGTAGTGTGTAAGCTTAGGGACCGGGCAGTTTGGTCCCCTAAGATCTTACCGCATCTCCGAGTGCAGCCTACATCCTTCTGAACCTGCTCAGTGTATTCATCTCTTGGTCTCCATCCACGGTTTTTACCTTCCACGCTGCCCTCCAATACCAAATTGGTGATCCCTTGATGCCTCACAACATGTCCTACCAACCGATCCCTTCTTCTAGTCAAGTTGTGCCACAAACTCCTCTTCTCCCCAATTCTATCAAATACCTCCTCATTAGTTATGTGATCTACCCATCTAATCTTCAGCATTCTTCTGTAGCACCACATTTCGAAAGCTTCTATTCTCTTCTTGTCTAAACTATTTATCGTCCACGTTTCACTTCCATACATGACTACACTCCATACAAATAATTTCAGGAAAGACTTCCTGACAAATCTATACTCGATGTCAACAAATTTCTCTTCTTCAGAAACGCTTTCCTCGCCATTGCCAGTCTACAATTTATATCCTCTCTACTTCGACCATCATCAGTTATTTTGTTCCCCAAATAGCAAAACTCATTTACTACTTTAAGTGTCATTTCCTAATCTAATGCCCTCAGCATCACCCAATTTAATTCGGCTACATTCCATTATCCTCCTTTAGCTTTTGTTGATGTTCATCTTATATCCTCCTTTCAAGACACAGTCGATTCCATTCAACTGCTCTTCCAAGTCCTTTGCTGTCTGACAGAATTACAATGTCATCGGCAAACCTCGAGGTTTTTATTTCTTCTCCCTGGACTTTAATTCCTACTCCAGATTTTTCCTTTGTTTGCTTTACTGCTTGCTCAATGTACAGACTGAACAACATCTGGGGTATGCTACAACCCCGTCTCACTCCCTTCTCAACCAGTAATTCCCTTTTGTGCCCCTCGAAATTTCACTGCCACCTGGTCTCCGTACAAATTGTAAATACCGTTTCGCTCCCTGTAGTTTACCCCTGCCACCTTCAGACTGTCTTTTTGTCAGTGTTTACCTCATATTCCTTCCTTCCCCTATTTTGAGGACAACTTATTTCTCATCACTAATTTTCAACGTCCTCCTACAGGATCACATGCCATTTACCCACAGGTTAAGGAACGGGCACAGGACAGAGGACAATGGACAGCGTCCAGTCGGTATCTGCCGTAAGAAAGTTACGAAAGAAGGAACAAGAGTTCTTCCATTTCCAGAACAGTTATACGGCAGAAGGAATAACGGTTCATAATTTTGCAGCAGTGAAAGAGGTCTGCAATTCTGTGCATGTAGCCTACGACCCTTACTATAGACTGTAAAGTCCTGAGACTATTTACAGTGACGTGGGACTATTCGTTGTTCCAGCAACTTATTGTGACCTGCCGCTGGAAGTTTGACCAGTTGCGCTTATTCGGAACAAGAAAGAAACTTTGGGTCTCCCACGCCCGCACGGACGAAATGTGGCAGCTTTGTGTTGTCCAATGGCTTCATTACGCAGGTGGCTGGGTATTGGAGGCAGAGCAGGAGGAAGGAGGAAGGTAAATCAGCGCGCAGGCAGTCGGCAGCTAGCAGGCAGCTGGCGGGATTAAATTCCGCGCAGAGGAAACGCCGGACCCGGCGTACGCGCGCTGTTTACGTAATGACCACGCAAGGACGGCTGCTTCTCGCCTCTACCTGCCTTGCCGTCCAAACATCAAATACCCGGATTCTGTTCACTCACAAAAATCCCACGTCGCCAGATAAATCCAAAAGTATTGATTTAGCAGTAACTGACAAAACGCTAACTTTTCATGTAAGATATCTGCATCCATACACACTCCTGACGCCACCATACGATGCATGCGGACGGTACTTTATACCACTGCTATTCATTCCGTTTCCTATTTTACTCGCGAATGCAGCGGAAGCAAAAATTACCGTCTATACGCTTTACACACGAGCCGTAATTCATCTTGTCTTCACGATTCTTACGACAGATGTACGTTCACAGCAGCTGAGTCGTTCTGCAGCCAGTCGCAAGATGGTTCTCTGTATTTTCTCAATTGCGTTTCGCAAAAAGAAAGCACTCTTCCCTCCTTGGATTTCCATTTGAATTCACGAAACGTCTCCGTAATACTCGAGTGCTGATCGAACCTACTGGTAACAAATCTAGCAGCCCGTCTCTGAACTGCTTTGATTTCTTCCTTTAATCCGACCTGGTAGGGAAATCAGACACTCGAACGATACTGAAGAATGAGTCGCACTGGTGTTCTATACGCAGTCTTCTTAGTACATGACCCGCAATACCCCAGAATTCTCCCAGAAAATCCATGTTGACTACTTGGATTTCCAACATCCGACCTAATGAGCTCGTTTTCCATTTCACAGCCATTTTCAGCATTGGTCTAGATATTTAATTGACGTGACTATGTCTAACAACACACCACTAATACCGTATTGGAACACTACAGGATTGTTTTTCCTACTTATTTGCTTTATCTTACATATTCCTACATTTAGAACAAGTTGTCATTCATTTATCATACCTACTTCTGATCAGTCTTTCCGTAACATCCAGTGCTGCAGTTCCACTTGTGTTAAAGAAATTCGATTGAACTTTTCTTTTTTTTTAAAAATACCAAGCTTACTTTCTGAAAGCAGACGCATTTATCCAATACTTTCTCGGTAACAGCTGCCAACTACTTCGCTGTACTTTCGTCTTCTCTATAATGAGTATAATCATAGTCTAAATATTTGACTATTTTATTACGGCTTATAACCCACGCTGGGGATGTCGTTCTAAAGAGATGACGAATGACTTTTTCCTTAACACTACTGTAGCTCCACAATATACAACACATCGAGAAAAAAAATTATTTCCATAGTTCCATAGCAAGCCTTAAGCAGACGCTGGGATCACACGTCGTAACCTGAAGCTCGTGGGTTCGGTTCATGCCACCGTCATGACAAACGACACACACAGTAATTCTCCAAGACGAAATGCAGATAGTGTGCGAGAGAAGGGTGGAGAGAATCTATACCCGGATCATTTCTCAGTCTTGCACGCCTATTGGCCAACTGGTTCTCATTCCCACTTCCGTCCAAGATTGCGTGTTTTCCCACGTTTACCTTACATGGCAGCTTTGCCTGGAGCTAGGCAGCCACTATATGCCTAATTTTGCGTGCACTTCACTAATAGTTATGCAACATGTCAGTCAAGAGAAGCTTTACATTTAAGTTGCTGTACACATAGACTATTCTAACCAGATATCATTCACGCAGTGGGTTCAAAAACATGTACTCAGTCTATGGCAGTCAACACCTGTAGCATGCCCGAACAGGTCTCAAGAACGACGACGACGACACCACAGTTGGTGTGTATTTCGTTTTTTATTTCCTCTCAAAATTTACGAAACCTAATATCGATGTCGCTACTGGTAATTTCGCATAATGATAGTCATTAACTAGTGTATTTCAATGTTCCATGTGCAAGGGTCAATTGATGGAACCCAAAATGTTCGGGTTTGTGTGATAGATAGTACACCACGGCTCGTTTGAAACGACTGATCACTGGTGCTTCATTCCGTCAACCACGAAGTCACATGCAGCTTAAGCAATTCTGGAGATGCGGTTAGAAATTTTCCTCCTCCTTCCCCTCAGCATTACCACAGGAAATTAGTGAAACTGATGGCACAGACAGAGCCTCCTGTGCCTGAACTAACGTAATACGAAAACTGTCCCTCACACCTTACCAGTTACACAATAACGAGATTTTTGACGCAGTACTTGTCACTCCCTCGACACCTCTAACGTGTTTTCTTTTGTTTTATACAAACCTCGCCGCCCGGCACTTTGAGAGCCCTATTAATGCCATATTTGTACATTTTATTGCGCTTATCATTTCGATCTTATCTATTCATCTAGATCTGTCGTCACTTTGCTTTGCAATAGGCGTATTTACTCTACGTCCACGGTGAAAACCTTCTGAACGTTATTAGCGAAACATTACCTATTACATTACCTATTTTAGGCATTAATGCATGTGCGGCGGAAAATTCAGTGCAGGCCACTAAAATAGCAACCCAATGACGGCAGAATTCGACTACCGCAAAACTGGCATTAAGTGTACTATATTCTTGGACATTGAAATTGTTATAATTTCACCGCAACCCCACAAAATAAGTAGACTTAACGCCATTTACATTTACATGTATTATAAAAATGTATGTATACATGCATGCATGTTGGAAATCATCTCCTAAACCACTGGAACGATTTCAACCAAACCTGAGACAGATATTACTGTCTGGGAAGAAATGCTATGGGACTTAAACACTAGCTAATTTTTATCCGGGTGGGGGTAACAGGGAGAGAGGAGAGATGACGATACTGAAAGACAGAAATGAAGGCGAAGGTGACAAAGAGGTGTGTGTGTGTGTGTGTGTGTGTGTGTGTGTGTGTGTGTGTGTGTGTGTGAGAGAGAGAGAGAGAGAGAGAGAGAGAGAGAGAGAGAGAGATTTTGGAATAAATACATACCCGGGAAACGCCGGTTACTGAGGAGCCAAAGAATCTGGTACAACTGCCTGATATCGTGTAGCGCCGCCGCGATCATGCAGAGGTGCCACAACACGACGCGACGCGGCATGGACTAGACTAATGTCTGAAGTAGTGCTTGATGGAATGCTGCAGGGCTGTCCATAAATCCGTAAGAGTATGAGGGATAGGAGGTCTCTTCTGAACAGCACGTTGCAAAGCATCCCAGATATGCTCGATGATTTTCAGGTCTGCGGAGTTTGGTGGCGAGCGGAAGTGTTTAAACTCAGATGAGTGTCCCTGAAGCCACTCTGTAGCAATTATGGACGTGTGGGGTGTTATCGTCCTGCTGAAATTTCTGAATTCCATCGGAATGCCCAATGAACATGAATAGATGGAGGTTATGAGACAGGATGCTTAGGTGTTTGTTACTTGTCAGAGTCGGATCTGCCGGTATCAGGGGTCTCATGTAACTCCAACTGCACACGCCCCACACCATTATGGATCCTCCACCAGCTTTAACAGTCCCCTGTTGCCATGCAGGGTCCATGAATTCGGGAAGTTGCCTCCATACCCGTACACGTCCATCTGCTCGATACAATCTGAAACCAGACTCGTCTGACCGGGCGACATGTTTCCAGTCATCAACAGTCCAATGTTGCTGTTGACGAACCCAGGTGAGGTGTAACGCATAGTGTTGTGCAGTCATCAGGGGTACACGAGTGGGGGTTCGGCTCCGAAAGTCCATGTCGATGATGTTTCGTAGAATTGTTCGCACGCTGACACTTGTTGATGACTCAGCACTGAAATCCGCAGCAATTTGCGGAAGGCTTGCACTTTTGTAACGCAGTGCGATTCATCTAAAAAATGTCAACCATAATTTTATGGCTAAAAACATGGAAGTCAGAAATTACAGAAAAACTAACGTTTTTACCTACATTTGAAGTTCTCTCTATTAAACCGTATAGTGAAGCACGATCAATCGGGCATTTGACAATGGCAAAGCACCATAGCTATATCACAAAAAGCAAAATCACTATACATTCTCTATTTACTGCATATTGAGTAGTTGTAATTATTTTATTACGTAAATGTGCAAACAGGAGAGTCCTACGTATTCACACAAGAAAATGATGGAGTATGTTCTTTATGTTGATTGTTTCATTTATTCTAACGTAACTGTTGTTGTTCTTTGTAAGGGCGTGTGCGCTAGACTCCTGTGTATTTAAGTCAAAGTGTTGATTTGAAGTATAGCGTGTATTTTCGTTGGAAACGTTAGCAAGTAAGCTTTTATTTCCATTAAGTCTGGTTTGTAGGATTTTTAGTACTGAAATGATGGTTTAGTTCGTGCATTTTATGTCATTGCAAGACAGTCGTGCTTTTGATGATGGTGTCTTGTGTCCGCATTGGAGAGAGCGGTAAGTCGCTGGAGAATGCTGGGAGTCAAAGGGCTAGTCGGCAGAAAGAGAGAAACGAGGTCTTCAGTATGAGCCACCGGTGGAGATGGCGAAGTTTTACGTTGATGTCGTGCCATAGGACGACACCGGACTTGTTAACACTCATGCAATAGGAAAGTTTTGTACGGCATCTATTTAGGCGCATCGGAGATCTCGTCTTATACTTAGTAAAATTCAGCTACAAGTGGGGCTTCTAACTTTCTAACTAGCAATGAATCGTTAAATTACAGAAGGTACTACTACATTCATGCTACATTTTGTATAGTGTCAAATGTGGTTCAGCATTTATTAGCCTACAAACTTGCTGAAGTGTATTTTTAGGACGGACATTTCTACAGAACACTTGTTTATAAGTGTATCATCAGACTTCTGCAATTTTTAGCTTGTGGTAACAGCTATGTTAATTTTCAAGTATTTCCAAATTCTGTACTTCCTGATCATTGCTCACAACTGCAATTTATTATTAATTAATTTGCGTAACTTCCCTGTGCTTCATTTATTAGAACGTAAGATCACAATTTACTACTGATTATTTAGCTTTCTTAGCTACTGGGCTTGAAGACGTGTACGGCTCGACCCTACATCAGCGACCCGCAATTTCAGTTATAGCCGTACATAGCCCAAGACCGATTCTTACTGCTAACACACACTATTGAGTGTGTAGGAAGAGTAAGAAACCCCGAAGTTGGAAACGTTAGCATGGCCAACCATAGGATATACGCTCACGATCCGGTCCCCTTTAATTCCCTGAAGGGCAGAGCTAAGCGCTTAATTTTCGTTGTTTTACCGTTGCCAGTCCTTTCGAATCGAGTTACGTCGCGGAACCCAGTAGACAGTAATAACCTGTTAGTAATGCTATGACAAACAATACAGGCAATATCATGTTACTAATTACATATCCTTTTACCCTGTTTCCAGCGATGAATATCATTTTAACAGACCAATATTGTGGCGCCTTTGCCGCATGTAAGTGAATAGCCAGTTAGTAGAACCTTTATATAGACTGAAAGGCGCAATGAATGTAAATTGTATTAGTAACTTTATAGCCTTGCTGCCTGGAGCTTGAATGGTACGATGACAGCAACAGATTGATCGAGTGCGAGTGACATAGAACCAAATTACGAGTGTAAAAGGATGGGTAATTTCCACATCGAATTATCCTAGTCATACATGATATAATGTGTTACTTTTTAGTATGGCAAAAAGAGCACATTCCAGAGAAATAAAATGTCTCAGCTTTATGGAGGCAGCTTTCTAACATTTACAAACTGTGACAATTGCTTAAGTGGAGTGTGCATTACAGCTGCATGTAATCAGGCTTCGATCACAAGGAACAATGAAAAAGGAATGCGACAATTGGTTCACTTTAACAGATAAATTATCGTCTAATAGGTTGCCCCTTACTTGGTGAAGAATGAAGAAAATAATTAGGTAACTGGAATGCGTCAAAATATCTGGTCTTTAGCTGATTATCAACATGCCTCAGTGTTTTCTCACTTTATCTCATAGTCGTCTTTGATATATTCATCGTTGGAATTTCAATTGCTTAACAGTCGCTTCCAAATGTACGGTAGTCCAATTGGCATATAACTTTATGTAACAGGATGCTATACCGCACCCTTGAATATTATGTTTACATACGTTTAGGAGTACGCCACTTTGAAAGCATAAGAGATGTTCATAAAGTAACAGAACTTCTGTAATTCGGACTAGCACGATTTCCTTTCGATATTGTTTTGGTAAACGAATTCGGATAGTATTTGTACAGTGTTACCCATATCCGATGTTTCGTCTACTGTCAGCTGCCTATGATTATGTGTATTTGGGTATTATCTGGGATTATTTGTGTCATATAAAATGGGTCGCAGAATTTCTAGTAGATTTTGCCACAAGAACGGAATGAAGTGCATTAGGGATGTTACAGTTTTTGATGAATCTGATGTGCTTGAAACTAAGGTTTGTTAGTGGTATATACGTTTCCAAGATCGTCGTTAAGATTTAGATGACGTGCGGGCTGCACGCCCTATTATACATCAACTAATGAAATCGTGGAAAAAGTAAAAGAAATGATTGTGAATGATTCCCCAATCCAAAAAATGGTTCAAATGGCTCTGAGCACTATGGGACTCAACTGCTGTGGCCATCAGTCCCCTAGAACTTAGAACTACTTAAACCTAACTAACCTAAGGACATCACACACATCCATGCCCGAGGCAGGATTCGAACCTGCGACCGTAGCGATCTTGCGGTTCCAGACTGCAGCGCCTTTAACCGCACGGCCACTTCGGCCGGCTTCCCCAATCCAAAGAAATCCCTGATGGTGTCGACATAACTTGTTTATGACACGTTATGTTTTCGGATGTTTTGGCTATGAAACTTGTGACAGCGAAATTTGTCCCACATTCTTTGCGAACGAAGACAGCGGCAAATCTACTGAAACTTATACCTAGTGATGAAACATGGATTTATGGGTATGATGTCTAAACCTGTAGTCAAAATAGAAAAAAGGTCCTTACTGTAGTCAAACGTGAAGCTTTTACTCACCGTATTCCGGTTTTAACGCCATAGATCAGTATGAGACCTTTTCACATGGTCGAATGATCAGTAAGGAATACTACATATAAACAGTTCATGTGAAGCTAACCGGCAAGAACACACCGATTTGTGGCGAAACAATTCATGGACATCGGACAAAGATAAAGGAACTGCCCACATTTCGTTGCATGTTCGTGAAGTAAAAATAATCCCGTAATAATGGTCCAGCCACCATATTCGCCAGATATGGCACAATGAGACTTTTTTGCTGTTCCCAAAAATGAACAAAGATATTTAACATGCACATGCGAGTTTAAAAACACATTGCTGACGGAGCTAGAAGCCATCCCAGGTGTAAGAAGTGTTTCAAAGACTCTAACAAGTGCTAGAATTAGCGCATAATACCGCCGCGAGCTGAGTTGCACGCAATTTGGCGTAGCGGTTAGCGTCGCTGGATGGCGTGCTCCGGGTCGCCAATTCAAACCCGACCATCAGCAATTATTTGTTATTTTGTATTTATCCATGGAAGAATCCTGGGGATACTAAAAGGTATCAGATGGATTATATAATGGTAAGACAGATATTTAGGAACCAGGTTTTAAATTGTAAGACATTTCCAGGTGCAGATGTGGACTCTGACCACAATCTATTGGTTATGAACTATAGATTAAAACTGAAGAAACTGCAAAAAGGTGGGAAATTAGGGAGATGGGACCTGGATAAACTGACTAAACCAGAGGTTGTACAGAGTTTCAGGGAGAGCATAAGGGAACAACTGACAGGAATGGGGGAAAGAAATGCAGTAGAAGAAGAATGGGTTGCTTTGAGGGATGAAGTAGTGAAGGCAGCAGAGGATCAAGGTAAAACGACGAGGGCTAGTAGAAACCCTTGGGTAACAGAAGAGATATTGAATTTAATTGATGAAAGGAGAATATAAAAATGCAGTAAATGAAGCAGGCAAAAAGGAATACTAACGTCTCAAAAATGAGATCGACAGGAAGTGCAAAATGGCTAAGCAGGGATGGCTAGAGGACAAATTTAAGGATGTAGAGGCGTATCTCACTAGGGGTAAGATAGATACTGCCTACAGCAAAATTAAAGAGACCTTTGGAGAGAAGAAAATCACTTGTATGAATATCAAGAACTCAGGTGGATACCCAGTTCTAAGCAAAGAAGGGAAGGCAGAAAGGTGGAAGGAGTATGTAGAGGGTTTATACAAGGGCGATGCGGTTGAGGACAATATTATGGAAATGGAAGAGGATGTAGATGAAGACGAAATGGGAGATATGATACTGCGTGAAGAGTTTGACAGAGCACTGAAAGACCTGAGTCGAAACAAGGCCCCCGGAGTAGACAACATTCCATTAGAACTACTGATAGCCTTGGGAGAGCCAGTCCTGACGAAACTCTACCATCTGGTGAGCAAGACGTATGAGACAGGCGAAATACCCTCAGACTTCAAGAAGAATATAATAATTCCAATCCCAAAGAAAGCAGGCGTTGACAGATGTGAAAATTACCGAACTATCAGTTTAATAAGTCACAGCTGCAAAATACTAACGCGAATTCTTTACAGACGAATGGAAAAACTGGTTGAAGCCGACCTCGGGGAAGATCAGTTTGGATTCCGTAGAAATATTGGAACACGTGAGGCAATACTGACCTTACGACGTATCTTAGAAAATAGATTAAGAAAGGCAAACCTACGTTTCTAGCATTTGTAGACTTAGAGAAAGCTTTTGACAATGTTGACTGGAATACTCTCTTCCAAATTCTGAAGGTGGCAGGGGTAAAATACAGGGAGCGAAAGGCTATTTACAATTTGTACAGAAACTAGATGGCAGTTATAAGAGTCGAGGGGTATGAAAGCGAAGAAGTGGTTGGGAAGGGAGTGAGACAGGGTTGTAGCCTATCCCCGATGTTGTTCAATCTGTATAATCAGCAAGCAGGAAAGGAAACAAAAGAAAAATTTGGAGTAGGAGTTAAAATCCATAGACAAGAAATAAAAACTTTGATGTTCGCCGATGACATTGTAATTCTGTCAGAGACAGCAAACGACTTGGAAGAGCATTTGAACGGAATGGACAGTGTCTTGAAAGGAGGATATAAGATGAACATCAACTAAAGCAAAACGAGCATAATGGAATGTAGTCGAATTAAGTCGGGTGATTCTGAGGGAATTATATTACGAAATGAGACACTTAAAATAGTAAAGGAGTTTTGCTATTTGGGGAGCAAAATAACTGATGATGGTCGAAGTAGAGAAGATATAAAATGTAGACTGGCAATGGCAAGAAAAGCGTTTCTGAGGAAGAGAAATTTGTTAACATCGGGTATAGATTTAAGTGTGAGGAATTCGTTTCTGAAAGTATTTGTATGGAGTGTAGCCATGTATGGAAGTGAAACATGGACGATAAATAGTTTGGACAAGAAGAGAATAGAAGCTTTTGAAATGTGGTGCTACAGAAGAATGCTGAATTACTGAGATTGCGATTGGGTAGATCGCATAACTAATGAGGAGGTATTGAACAGCATCGGGGAGAAGAGAAGTTTGTGGCACAATTTGACTAGAAGAAGGGATCGGTTGGTAGGACATGTTCTGAGGCATCAAGGGATCAGCAATTTGGTACTGGAGGGCAGCGTGGAGGGTAAAAATCGCAGAGGGAGACCAAGAGATGAATACACTAAGCAGATTCAGAAGGATGTAGGTTGCAGAAAGTAGTGGGAGATGAAGCCGGCCGCGGTGGTCTCGCGGTTCTAGGCGCGCAGTCCGGAACCGTGCGACTGCTACGGTCGCAGGTTCGAATCCTGCCTCGGGCATGGATGTGTGTGATGTCCTTAGGTTAGTTAGGTTTAAGTAGTTCTAAGTTCTAGGGGACTGATGACCACAGCAGTTGAGTCCCATAGTGCTCAGAGCCATTTGAACCATTTTTAGATGAAGAAGCTTGCACAGGACAGAATAGCATAACCAGTCTCAGGACTGAATACAACAACAACACCAAGAACAACAACAACAACAACAACAACCCTTGTAACGCCCAAACGACCTCCTTAAAGTCAATTAAGAAAGAACATGAAGTAGGGAAAGTTATCTTGGCAGTTTTGACATCTTTGCCGATGAGCTGACAAGAAAGAGTTTTGCTAACATCTACATTGTACACCACTGAGCATATGTGTTAGCGAAAGAGAAAAAAGAAACATCGTATTTCAGCAATGGACAAATATCCATGTGACAAATGTGAAATTAATATCTCAAAAGTTAAGTCCAAAGTAATGTCATCAGAGATGAGGAAGAGAGTTGTAAACGTAACGAAGAAATTCAATGCGCCTACAACGCTCTTCCACAGAATAAGTCGCTTGGTAGAACTCATTCAGTGCAGACGTACGAGAGCAGTT
Organism: Schistocerca nitens; assembly: GCF_023898315.1. Taxonomy (NCBI): domain Eukaryota; kingdom Metazoa; phylum Arthropoda; class Insecta; order Orthoptera; family Acrididae; genus Schistocerca; species Schistocerca nitens. Next base: position 315,468,436 of record NC_064616.1, on the reverse strand, counting down.
CTGATCTGAATTACTGAGATTGCGAATTGTGACGAGATTGTTTTCGATTTTAGAAGTGTTTGTTGCGTGACGGGATTCACGGCTTAAGAAACTGATTTTATGACGTGAGACAGGAACAGATAGACTCATTTAACCGTGCACTACGGGTTAATTGAAATCTAAGAACGGAATTAGTGAACATTGGACTTGACTTTAAATTAGTTGGACCTTAAGGAGAAGTGAACATTCTATGAAAAAATACAAGCAAGTAGTCTTGAGTAGGACCCAAGTACACGACATCATGAAGGTAAAACAATTACACTGAAGTGTTGAGTTGTAATTGCCAAGAAACTATAACTCAATCGGACTGACTTAACTATTCCGTGTGCGTGTGGTGCGGGAGTTATAATTATATAGTGATAAAATAACAAACTGTTCGTTACCAGTTAAATACTCGGTGTGGACTACATCATTGAATAGTTTGATAAATGACTAAATCAACGACTACTCATGAAAGACTTTCATTTAAGTGCAAATATTCACGTCATTAGTTGAGAAGTGAACTTTAAAATATTTTCGTATTACGACGCAATCTTACAAACACTGAATCAAAGAGTATCTCTGGATCTCGCTGTATACCAAGGCAACAATTCCATAGTAACGAGACAACAGCGTAAGAAAAAACTGAACTAAAATATTTCCTCGCAAACAGTGGTGTGCGCGATGCGAACGAGAGAAGGATTAGTAACTACTGCAAATCCGGGCAATTAACAATACAATATCAATAATAAAAAGCATCAATTATACGAGTTCGCATAAATGGAAACGCTGCGGACTTGTAATTGAGATACAACGACTACGCGAGGAACGCCTTTTCTGAAGTTTTTCAGGTTTTTTCCCTCCCGTTAATCTACGGGAACTGACGAGAGCTGTGGCAGTAGCAGCTCTACGGCGTCGACTAAATCAGCACACGGTTGGAGTCCGGGGGCACGCGCCACACCCTTCTGGAAGGTTCTCTAAATTTCTGATGTCTGCATATTCTTTAATATGTAATGTTCGCATCAAAAGCTGCCCTCTCCGTTCAAGAGTTCGGGTCTATTTTGGCTACTCGTAGGTGTTAGCAATGAACTTGCTTTCAATGCCAAATTCTGCACTTCATTTAGGATCCTGTTTTCGGAGTGGGACTGGATTGTGGCTACGTCGTGGCAATATCTGATGGTAACTATTCTGAAAGGTTGGACACTGGCCTAGACGAATACGTGTAACTCTTGCCAAAAAGAGAAAGTTATTTTCACAGCGTGTCAGCATTAAGCGATATACAAAACCTGCATTGTTGTGGCGGTTTAAATAAAACATGACATTATACAAAGTAGAAACGATGAGAATCCCACACTGAATATTCAGAAATGATCTATGATCGAATAGCACATTTCATGCCGCACCAAGTTATGAATAAGCAGCTTGTATGAAGCATTATTTGTGTAATGCTTTATCTTCCTCCATCAATACCGGTGGCGCTACTTTGAAAAGCAATACACAACTTTCTGTGACGAGTCTACGGTAGAGTTTACCACTGTTTACAGTTCATGACGGTGGAAGGTTCGGAATTACTTGTTACAGGACCCTGCAGACATAGATTTCACGTACGATGTAGTAAGAAGCAGTCTCCGAAAAGCGGAATGAATGTACAGATACTAGTTTCGCAACAACCATCATAAATTTCAAGCAAGCTAAGAGAAACTGGGTCGTTGAAGCATCTGAAAACTGACCTAGTTCATGACAAAATTGCCGGTACAGTAAAATTTTGAGAGATGGTTTTTGATCACGTGGGAGGAGATTTATCAGTACGTAAACTTCGGCTCACCTTGTGAAATGCACACTTCGAAAATTACAGTGTGGGACCACAGGTAAAGCAGCAATTACATTACTATCGTGGGCGACCGACCGACCGACCGACCGACCGACATCTTGTTCTTGTTCTAAACGTGGGGAAACTTAAATTAATGCATGTGAACAGGAAAAACTATATGCGGTTCGAACACAGTATGTGTGTTATGTCTCCGAACAGTCACTTTAATTATCAAAGTGCGACGTCGAAAAGCGATGTGAAACCAAACGGAAGCCCAAGGTCGTTGAAGCAAAGGCAATTTATGGACTTCAGTGTGTTGGAAGCATTCTATTACGGAGACTGCGTAATGAGCAATCGTCCGGCCAGTTCTTGAGTACTGCTGAAGGTCGGATTAAATGGTAACGTGAAACCAGCTCAGAGGTACTCTGCTAGATTTTGGTACCGGTGGGCTAGAACAACCCGTGAGTATTACGGAAACACCCTGTGAAGTCCAACGGGAATCCCTGGAAGAAAGGAGTTTAGTCGCTGAACACTATCGAGAAAAGAGATAACCAGCATTTGCGGCTGACTGCAGAAAGATTCTATTGCCACCAACGTGCATCCCGTGCAAGAACCCGGAATACTTGATACATCAGGCATCATACATAAGCAGATGAACAGTCGTTTCCCGCCTACTAAACTTATGAGTGACAGGACAGGGAATGACTAGCAGAGCAGGGGTGCGTACTGCCGGTTGTGACTCTGAAGTGTCTGATATCAGCACATTCCGGCGGTAAGGATTTCGGTGTGCTGAGGCAATTGTACGATATGTATTCAAGGTCACTCACTTCCCCAGGACGGGAGCCAGTATTTCAGTTCTGAATAACCGGTATTTTATGCTATTTGTTTGGTCTCATTTTTTAGTAATAACTGAGTAAAAATACAATATCCATTGGCTACAGCAGCTGCGCTAAAATTTTTCGTTTTATATCAACTGTTTTTAAAAAGTAATTTTTATTCATAAAATTTGCAATCGTTTGAAACACTGCGTTATAAAAAAAAATGGGAAAGGGATCTGTGCTGTTTTAATGACAGTGCCGAAAAAAAATGAGCAAGGAACAAGGCAGAAGAATTAGTATAGCATTGCTGAGACGATGTCCCTGTTCCTGTGTGCCGTGGCTTGACCTAAATGTGTAGGTGCAGTGTTTAGGACTTGCCCCCCACTAGTCTAAACGGTAGCTTCTCCCTGTTGTCACCAGCCATCCACTATATTGCAGAATGGCAGTAACCATAATCTGTAAATAGTTTCACGAAGTGACGTAGCAATGAAATACAATGCTTCATTTGCTTTGAAAGTAACTATTGGTCTGCCATTTCTAGGACACAAATGAGTAAGGAAGTTATGGAAACAGTAAAACTAAAAAGGTAGCAGCATTTCATTCACATAAAACAAAAATAGAAAGTGACTGATCTGCTGTCTGTATCTACAAAATGTGTGTGTATCTACTTGCAGCCCTAAAATAGTTCTTCAGCCCAGTTTTCACCCTTTTGCATTGACTATTCATAAAGCCCGAATAGTGGTATGATCCCTGAACACATGATTTTTAGCAATGTTTGACGAAATTAGAATCAATAGGATTATACTGGTGAGTCTTTTGTAACCATCAACAAGTTGTGACTTTTCAAGAGAAGCAATGAAATGTGGGCGGAATATTAAAATTACTTTGAAACTTATAGAGTCAGAATTTTTACATCTTTGTTCAGTTTATGACAGGAAATAACAGTAGCCAGAAACCCGTTCCAGCCAGAAACCCTCAAAATTTACGAAATAACAGCAAAAATTATTAAGATACTTTGACAGTACAAATTAATGACGTAGAATGATATTACTCAGAATGGCATTAAATATTAACCTAAGATACTTTGAGAAAGTGCATGCAATCACTAAATTCTGCAAAAACTTAGTTCTCTAGGCGAATTTTTTTTTATGTGGGTGTCAGGGTGCCATTCCACCTAAAAATGCTAGCCAATATTAAAATAACTAATGTGTCTTCACGTTTAGTGTTTTAACTATCACAGTCAGCAGGAAAGTATTCGGCATTTTCTGTTATTTGCTACAGTTGTAACCCACTGGAAGTATGACAAACCATTGCAAAGAAGAAACATGACCTCTGACTCCTTGCGCTGTGCGCATTTACGTTGAAGATTGAGGTGCTATGAATATGCGTTAGCGATCAGCTGACGTCCGTATCTTAGAGTATTCCGAATTGTCAATTAGGCCTACAAGCTAAATGATTTTGTAGGTCTTAAGAAAAAACACCGGTGTATCTAATGCAAATTGTTATTACCTGTCTATGGTGATCTGTAACTACAGGGTTTGGCTTTTTTGTTATTGTACTACTGCAGTGCAGATACACACCAACTTAAGTTATGTCCACCAGTCGTTCTTGTAAAGTGTTAACATGTTGACCACATTTGCGCAGCGAAGTATGAGAGCCGATAATTGTGGAGTACTTTCACTAAAATCAGTAAGTATGAGACTGTACGACCAACTACCGATACGAGCAAACAAATCCCAAGAGTTCTTTTTTGTGTCTGTCGCTTAGCGTGGAGGAAACGCCAAAGCAGTTTCCTCCATAAGTGAGCAGGAGTTGTGCAGTACGATTCTCGACACGAAACTGCCATGTTAGTACACATTAAATAGTCATTGTTTCTTACAGTAACATTATCGGCTCCCTTCACGAAGAAGTGGTTGCTCTATGTTAGGTAGTCTCATTCTGCATTTCGGTAGTATCCGTATGTCCCAGGCGGCGGGTCACAACCATCTGTCCTTTCTCAAAGGCGCGTATGTCCGTCAACTTCACCATTTGCAACCTTTATTATCGCTGAAACGATTCCCCATTCGTCTCCGTTCCACTTATATACTTCCCATATAGTGTCACGTGGGCGCCTCAATGTGCAGCGTCCAGGATTTTAGCTCATCAGTGTTCGTTGATTTTGTGTCCTACGCTGCAACGTCTTCGACGGGGAAGTCATAGATAAGTAGCTAAATTTTAACGAAAGAATGGTTTGAGAAACCGTTGGAGACTGGATACGCTGATAGCAAGCCGAGCACTTCCTGGAGAGCGAACCCAAGATCGAACGCCTAGAGGAGCCAGGACACGGCCTTTGCGACTCGCGCCGTGTTTCCACTCTGGCGCTCTCATACGTCACCTCTTTGACGCAGCCATCGTTACAGACTGCTGGGCCCATCGTGTCGTCGGATTGGGAGAGGGGCGCGTGTGAAACCTACGTAGGCGAGCGGCAGTCGTTTTTAAGGCCCTTTTCATACGCGAGGAACTTGTGTGTAACCGGTATGCAGGAGACTATGTACACTGGGATGTATGGAACCTTCGGATGGGATAACCAGTGTGTTGTCGCCATAGTTCTGTCGCCTGCGACATACAGGATTTAAAATCAAATAACATGAAAACGAAGATCGCTAGAAGAATACACTGAGCGGTACGTGTATTGTGAGCTCCTTAAGAATTTTATACCGAAGTTTCGTAGTAGTAGTGACAAGATCTGCTAACGGATGGCGCTGTAATCGCAATATGTAATGCCTGTAAACAGTACTCCGAACCGTGAGAACCATGCGAGGTAGCGCAGCGGTTTGCACAATGGACTTGCATTCGGGAGGACGACGGTTCATATTTCCATCCAGTCATTCAGGTTTGTTTTTTTTCTGTGGTTTCCCCAAATCGCCTAAGACAAATGACGGGCTGGTTCCCTTGAAAACCAAACAGCAGATTTCCTTCCCCATCCTCCTGTAATCCGAGCTTGTGCTCCGGTTGTAACAGCCTCGTTGTCGACGGAACGCTAAACTTATATACCTACCTACCTACCTAACAAAACGAAAAATAATGTTAGTACACGGAACAACGAGGCTGATACCATGCAATCCACTGAACGTGTGTTTCTGGTACTGGAATACCACAGTTAAGGACACTAATATGGCAACGAGACCAAGTTGTGGTTGGTTGGTTGGGGTTTAAGGGACCAAACAGCAAGGTCATCAGTCCCTTGTTTCAAATGTGGTCCATTCCGCTAATGTGACATCACAGGAAAGTCAGAACAATAAAAGGGAAAAGGCTAAAAACGTGAAAGGGCAGTCATGTTGTCAATGGTAAAAACAAAATGAGGGAAGTCAGCAAGACAACGAACCCAACGCTGTGCTGAAGCAGCATAGGCAAGACCACCTGTGACTTAAAAGGTGCAACCGCTAGAATGTAGAAGTACGTATGGGAAAAGGAGACTAACCAATCCTGAAAAAAAAGGGTAAAAACAGAAAGGGGAAGAAAAAGAGGATCTCGGTCAGGGAAGTGAGTCGGGAATCTACAAACATGGCTTACAGTGGGAGACACCCAAACACTCACCGCCCTGCCCCAACACCAGAGAGATTAAAAACCTTAAAACTGAGAATAAAAACCACTTTCCCGGAGGAAACCGAGAACCAGAGAGACCATCCGGGAATCGTCAGCCAACATCAAAGATAAAGTGTGGGGGCGTCTGTACTTAGCACGCAGAGCCAAAAGAAGGGGGCATTCAACCAAAATGTGGGCTACTGACTGGAAGGCTCCACAACCACAAAGTGGGGGTGGCTCATCACGCAAAAGAAAACCATGGGTCAGCCTGGTATGGCCAATGAGGAGACGACACAGTGTGGTCGAGTCCTTTCGGGAGAGGCGAAAGGAAGAACGCAACGGGCCTGGTGTCACCTTAATCGCACGAAGTTTATTAGACAGGGGAGTAGCCTCCCAAGAATTGGCCCATGACTTTGCGAAGTGGGATGTGAAGCCGTAAATCCGCTGCAGGAGGGGTTACAGAAAACGGGGGGTACGTGACTGCTCCCCCAGCCAAACGATCAGCGAGCTCATTACCCGGGATACCCACATGGCCAGGGACCCAAAGGAAGTCAATGGAACAAGCAGCACGGTGAATATCAGCGAGATGGTCATGGATGGCAGGGACCAAGGGATGGCGCGACAAACACCGGTCAATAGCAAGAAGGCCACTCATCGAGTCCGTACATAACAAAACGCGGTTGTATTGCGACTGTTTAATAAAGGTAAGGGCCTGGGAAAATGCCACCAATTCCGCAGTAAACACCCCACATGTAGGTGGCAGCAGATGATTTTCCGTTCCAACAGAGGACGTGAAGGCATACCCCACATGATCAGCAGATATAGAGCCATCAGTGTAAAAACAACAGCATCCCGTAACTCCCATAAAATTTGGCGGAAAAAGGAACGGAACACCATCGGGGGGATGTAATCTTTCGGACCTCCGCGGAGATCCATCCGAATTCGAGGCCGAGGAACTAACCAAGGGGAGGGGGGGGGTGAAGGGGAGGGAGCCAGGAAGACAGGACAAAGAAGGAAGCTGAAAATCACGGCAAAGAGACGCAAGGCGGAGCCCAACCGGTAAACCCGCCCGTGGGGGGGAGTCGGGTGGGCGACGTCCATGGTCTGGGAACAGACAAGGGTTGTGAGAGAGTATTTAATGAGCCTGAAGGACCTGATGCGAAAACCATTCCCAAGTTCTTCGTCAAATTCTGACTGCGTGGCTGATCGGGTGGGGAATGCTGGTACCACGACGACTGTAGTTACGCCTGAAAATGAAGCCACAGTTTCCAGGCTTGTTCAGCAATACCCGGAAGCATCTGTCTAAATAATTGCAGCAGAGACCAGTATGCAGAACGCATACAATACTGAGATACAGTGTACAAATGGTTCCACTCAAAACCAAAGCTACTATCAGGTCAAGTACGTGTCCGCTATGCGGCGAAAGGTTTGACTTTACGAAACACATTCTCTCAGCGACTGATAATGAAGAATTTGATGATGAATGCATATGGCTCACACGTGGACACTCACTTTTATGTATTCGTGAATACACAGAATTGGCGATTTTACTGGTCCGAAGCGAAACCACTGCATTTTCCCAAGTTACTTTTTGAGCTGCGGTATGTAGCAATGATGTTATCGGCTCTTTCCTCGTTTAAGACGCGATAATGTCCGTTATGTTAAAATTTCGGAACAATGTCACCAAACACGCGTTTGATAATCTACCGGGCAAGAGTAACATGCAAAATGGGACCAACCACATAGCACCGAACAGGTGCGACTGGATTCGTAATTTCCTCTCAGAAAGGTCGCAGTTCGTAGTTTTTGACGATAAGTCATCGAGTAAAAAAGATGTGGTATATGATCTTCCCTACAGAGGTGTTCCAGCCATTCTTCGGGAGACCATCTGACCAACCGTCTTTGATTGTAGATGATGCTCTAGTCTACTGTTCTGTGAAGTTATCAGGAGGTCAAAACTAACTGAAAAATTATTTAGGCAATATATCTGTGTAGTGCGCGAAGTGACAATTGACTATACAATGATAAGCGTGAAGTCATCAACGTGATCACTAAGCGAAATCCGTTAAATACCAGTTACACGATAAATCACGAATATAAAGGCTGTCAGTTCAACTAAAGACAATTACGAATATTTCCTTCTATTCTTGAATACTTCAGAAACAGCCACTGGGTTGAATTATCCCAAATTTAAGGGTGTTGTCATGGACTGACCTTCACATTCACCTATCCGACTCTTTTTGGGGACAGTGGAAGACACTATTTACCGCAAATATCCCACCAAGTTGGACGGGCTTGTATGATCGACCTGTGTGACAACAGCACTTGTTTGAGCCACTCCAAGATGTGATGGCAAATTTCATTGTTCTTTCCTGCCACTTATCTACTGCAAGCGTTGCATGTTTTGAAACGACTGATGTGACTGCAAAGGCAGATTGCAGAGGTCTTTTTGTTTACATATGCTGATGCGAGCCTTGCAGCGCACAAAGCTATCTGTTAGCAATTTTTTAAACTACCGCTGATAGCTTTCGCAATATACCCATAGTTCGTTGCATTCTTCTGTCTAGATTTGTGTTCATGTTACTTAATTTTAACATCACAGACTACTTTCATGAACATCTTTTATCTTGTATGAAAGCAACTTAAGCAGCATTTGCTAGGCACTATGTCGTTCACACGCAGAGGCGGCTAAATTTTACGAAGCATAGACAAATCGCCTTCAGGTAAATCGTCGGAGTGATATGGATATTGACAATTTATCAGAGGCAAGACAATCTTCTTCGTGACATCAAATTTTCGATTCAACAAAAATTTCTGTTTTTATTTTGTAAAAAGTGTGTTAAAAGTACGAAAGTTATTAACTAACCAAAAATCGCTACAGATAATGTTCAATCGATTCAATGAAGTATCAAACAGTAACTGGAGAAGCTTTTAATCAATTGAACAGTTGCGGAATCGGAACATGGAGAAACTATTAAACTTATTTATATTCGTTGTGTGAAGTTGTATGAGGTGACTTCAGCAAATTTTGCAACTAAATATCTTTAACGGTTTGAATGTTTAGAGATTAATTTATGTGTAATAAATCTGTATTATTGTATCAGAGAGAAAATCGTTATTCTTAACTGCAAAAACTGAAATGTTCAGCGATCACCAAAATTAACATCTTTTCCAATTTAAAGAATAACGAAACAATTATAAATTGTGGCATAGGTTTACACTTAAAACTAGTGTAACCTTCACTTTTCTAACTGACAAAGAAATCTATGTTCCTACGAAAGACCATACGTCTTTTATACAATTGTGTTAAATTGTGGTATGTGCATAAAATTGTTGTAATAAGTGGAAAACAAAATTACCTTTATATTACAACGGACTATTGAAAATAATTCAGGAGGCCGGCGACCATTATTATAATGATCAGTAGTTCTGTATTAAGGCTGACTGAATAGCGATGACTGTATTGCTCATAAGACGCGTTTCGGTATTTATCGATCATCAGATACCTACAGAAAGTAACATAGGAAAGTGTTTTATACGACACAGCAAAGCATGGCTATACCATTCCACTTTAAAACACCTGGCGCACACACTATTGTACACCTACCGAGGAGCGATTGCTGTTCGTACATATAGATTTTCCAGTTGTGTGTTAAGCAAACATTCGCACACTACTGGCGTAATTCTGCAGAGTGCGAACGAAGAGCGCATTTTTGCTATCAGGCAGCATTACAAAATGTGTAGTGGTGCCTAACTACTGTACGTTTGTTGCACCGTGGGTGACTTCTGTGAACCAACTTATTACAGAAGAAATATTTTCTTCATACAAATAGTAATGACTTTCCAGTGATAAAAGAGTTTCAGAAAATATTTGTTAAAATCTGAAGCATTAGTGGCAGCACCATCGCGAACAGTTTATCACAACAACTGTGTAGTATGACATGCGACATGAAATTAGATTCTACAATAGAAAATCGAACATACGCCACAAATTTAATAGAAGCAGTAATAGAGGGGAATGAGAATATAATATCGTTAAAACTCAGACAGTCCGTCTGTCATACTCAAATCCGGTACCACAAAGTGCCCAATATGCGCTAATGCGCTTACATCAAATAGAAGACTTTTCTGCTGCTGAGTATAACCAGTAGTGATGCACTAGTTTTAACTAATAATTGTACTCTCCTTCGCTGTCTTACTGCTTGAATTGAAACCTGTTGCATACGTTGCATGGGGGCTTAATTAAATAAATGAAAATAATTATTATTTTTCGTAGCTGTAAGTCCGATTACGAAGTCTCGTAAACGGTTGGCCCTGACTAGTATTACTCCGCGATCTGACTGCATAGAATAGCAACAAAGAATGAAAGAAAACTTCCGTTAACACAATTAATTAAGTCCCCAGAAACTATGAAAGCTACGAAACAACTAGCCTCAAGTGTCGCTGTTCTGTGTGTGGAAGTGTGATTCAACGTACACATCTGGCACGGTTCTTCTTCAATAAGACAAGAAATTTTAAATACCATTTATACTGAAGTAATTAAAAAAAATAGAAATACTATAATTGCGCAAGAAAACCAGAATTACACTCTAATACAAGAACACGAGCCAGAAGCTTTGTTGACTGAACCTGTAATGACGCATTATTTAAGACATTGAAATAATAAAAAGAAAGGGACTTTTTTTACCTTCATATATATTGACGAAAAGCACTCTGATCATTACAATATCTCCATTCGAACAACATCTGCTGTCTAGCCCATCAAACAAACTGCATAAACATGGAACAAGCACTCCCTACTACAACATCTCAACACCGACTCACTCCTAGCACATCTCGATAAGCACTCTCCACCACAACTTCTCGACAAGAACTCACTACTGCCACATCTCGACAAGCACTGCCAGTGGAGGCGGCAGAATAATACTCTCTGGCGCGATCTCTGGCGCTGTGGCTCAGTGTAGCCACCTTTCAACGTCTGTAATGCTATAGCATATTTTAATTTTATGTCGCATGTCATACCGATCAGTTCCTGCGATTGAAACTTTTGACAATGTGTCATGCCACGTAATGCTTCCGAATTTAACAAATACTTCGTGCAATCTTTTATCACTGCGAAGTCATTACCATCTCTATAAAGAAAATATTTCTTTTATACCAAGTCTGTTCACAGCCATCAGACACACGGTATAATAAATTACAGGAGTTCATGCGTCTAGGCGCTACTACATATTTTGTAATGCTACTTCGTGGCAAAAATTTCTTCCTAGTCCGCACGCTGCAGAATTACGTAAGGATCTGCGAATGTTTGTTTCACGTACGACTGGAAAGACTTCGTCTACGTAAATCGTTCCTGAATAGATGTATTATAGTTCGTGCCAGGTGTTTTCAATCAAAGTGGAATTCTATGGCTATGCATTACAATATTTTATAAAATATTTTTATATAAGATTTTTTGTATAGACATCTGATGATGGGTAAACTCCAAAACGTGCCGTATAACCAGTAAAGTCATTCCTTGCCTGATGTTTGCCTTACCATTGCGACCCAGTCGGCCTCAATATGTAGCTACTGATTATTACTGTCTACTGTAATAGTATTGCCAGCCTTTATTAGGCTCTGAGCCGAAAAGGACGTTGCAGCAAGAATGATCTCTGTTTAAATTTAGTGCTGTATCTACATGAAATGACACTGCCCCATATATCTGAAGGATTCGCTCTGACAGACAGCTCCACGTGTTTCATGTGTAGAAGGGTATTTATGCTTAGTTAAGGTTTACATTAAAGGACAGAATCGTTCAGTATGAGCGAATTGTATGATCCTATCTCTCAGGTATCTGTTGTAGGTCCATTTCCATCTCTGTATTCAATGATAACGCCTTTTCTGACAGCGCTGCAACGAGTCACTTTAGACTGTTTAACAGCTGTAGCTTATTGTTTTACATTTAGAAAATTCATGTTTTTTAACCTTGTGTCCAGGAACACGGGCAGACTAAGTAAATGAATGTGCTCTGTGCCCTTAAACCTCCTGCCATAATCATCCCTATGCAGTTTTAAATTGTGGCCAAGTTTGACTTTTGATGTCATTCGTTTCTACTGTTCAGAAGTGGAACTGGCATATAAGCTGCCGTGTTACTTTCTCTTAGTAGTTAGCTTGTCGATATAAAAAGTTCACTTCCTTAGCATTTTTCAGCTCCACAGCAGTCAGTGTTCATGATTTTACCTACTCTTATTAACTCTTAGTTTGGTAAGCCCGAGTGCTAACGGAGATTTTTCGATGCAACATCAAGTTCCGACAATCTGGATGGGCAGGATCATCATCGTGGAGGTACGGTTCGTAATTCGGAACGCGATTCTACCTGTAATAATTACTGGGCGTTCTTCGAATTCCGTACGTGAGGAACCAGCCAATTGGGCAGAGGCAATAGCATCCACAAAGTCTTTTCGTAGCGTGTTACGATCAGTAGTTGTCTCTGCAGCCGCCAGACCTACATTTACTTAGTAATTCTTCTAACAGCATTATTTCGGATCTAAAAATAATGGATACCATACATACGGGAGGTAATTACCTATGTGTCTACCTACGTAACCATAGTGTGACGTATTGACCATTACATGTTAAAATTTCAAGCAGTAGAATTTGTACATATATCCACTTATCGCTAGCCACGTATGTAGAACACTGATTTGTGCCAATGATATTTTAATTCTGTCAGATACTTGACATCCATTGAAGTAAATCGGTAGTGGCTTTAAAAGGGATCTTAAGTTGAACACCAACGAAAATATAGCTACAGTAATGGAATGCACGAAAATCATGTCGAATGCTGTGAGAATTTGTTTATGAAGTGACAGTGAAAGTAGCAGTGTGCCGCTAATGTGGTACCAAGATAACCAGCGATGGGAAAAGTAGAGAACGTATCAAATGTGATCTGGCAACAGCAAGAAAAGCCTTCTTGGAATTATTTTCCTCAGTGTAGCTATGTACGGGAGTGAAACGTCGGCGATAAACAGTACGGACAAGAACCCAACAGATAAACTTGGCAGTATGGTGCCACAGACAGATGTTCGAAATTAGACAGGCTGATCGGGTAACTAATGAAATGGTACTGAATCAGACAGAGAAAGAAAGAAATTTATGGTGCAACTTCAGTAACAGAAGGGGTGGTTGACAGCACAGATACTGCGGCGTGAAGGAGTAGGCAATTTGGTAACGGAGAGCAATGGGTCGTATGAATAAAACGGAGAATATACTTTACACTTTATATTTCGGAGAACGTTCTCGGGATCGCATGAACAAAGCGAGTCTGAGAACATACTTCACTCGAGAACGTTCTCAGTCTGAGTACAAGGGCGGGGGAAGTTGCTCAAAACAAAGCACTCTTTTCGATTTCGTATGAATAAAACTAGAGGGGCTTCTCACACGCGAAGAACATTCTACATTTTTGGCGTGAGCTCTGCAGCATACTCCCAGGTGAGTACGTTCTGTTAAGTTTTACCGCCTTTTTGGTAGTAATGGCAGCATTAATGTTGCCTGGGAGGCAAAAAAGAATATACGTAGCCCCGAAGAAACACTGGAGAGGGAAACTGTAGAAGTTTATACGGTTTTAACAATGAAAACATTATTTGCCTGGCTAGCTTTCTTCCAGAAAGCTATAAAAGATAGAGGAGGGGAGGGGGTGTGGGCGAACTTTCAAACAATGTGAAAATTGTAACGCGGTTTGAGCCTGATGTACGAGAAGACGTAAGTACAAACCAAACAACTTTGTCCCTGACATTTTCCGATGTTCATCATCATGTCTTCTCACAGAATAAATCTTATATTCTGGTATGCTAGAAAAACTAGAAACTAGTTTATTACAAACCTAGCAATCTGTTTCTCGTAACGCACCACACGGGCGACCGCTTACGTACTTGACGCGCAAGCAGACCATTCTCCGTCGTATTTAACCGAAATTGTGTTAAGTAATTCCGACAGTGTTCCGGTTTGCAGTAGATGAAAATGTCATGTAATCTTAATAATTCTTTCACACAATGTGTTCACTTTAATAGCAAAAAAGTTTCCAGAATGCCGAAAATTCGTTAACATTGCAAGAAAATGCATTTTCGTAAACTGTCCGTCATCGTCATAATTTGTTGCTGCACATGAAAGCAAAATCGAAACGTGGTGCAACGCTTCCAGAATAAGCACTGGCAGTTTCATATTTGTACAGTGAATATCTTACCTGTTTGAGCGAGTTGAATCAAATGAAACATTACGCATGCCTTTGGTGCCGCACACGGCAGACGACACATACAAAGAACAGTCTAAAGGAGGAGACGAGATAGTGAGAATCAACTTCCTCGTCAGATAATATTCTTCCAATTTTTTATTCACACGAAATTGAGATCTTTCTCAGAGAACATTTCTCAGAGAACATTTCTCAGAGAACATTTCTCAGAGAACATTTCTCAGAGAACATTTCTCAGAGAACATTTCTCAGAGAACATTTCTCAGAGAACATTTCTCAGAGAACATTTCTCAGAGAACATTTCTCAGAGAACATTTCTCAGAGAACATTTCTCAGAGAACATTTCTCAGAGAACATTTCTCAGAGAACATTTCTCAGAGAACATTTCTCAGAGAACATTTCTCAGAGAACATTTCTCAGAGAACATTTCTCAGAGAACATTTCTCAGAGAACATTTCTCAGAGAACATTTCTCAGAGAACATTTCTCAGAGAACATTTCTCAGAGAACATTTCTCAGAGAACATTTCTCAGAGAACATTTCTCAGAGAACATCTCTCAGAGAACATCTCTCAGAGAACATCTCTCAGAGAACATCTCTCAGAGAACATCTCTCAGAGAACATCTCTCAGAGAACATCTCTCAGAGAACATCTCTCAGAGAACATCTCTCAGAGAACATCTCTCAGAGAACATCTCTCAGAGAACATTTCTCAGAGAACATCTCTCAGAGAACATTTCTCAGAGAACATTTCTCAGAGAACATTTTTCTGTGAGAAACTTCTCCGGACAATGTTCTCTTTTTCATTCATACGACCCAATGAATTAGTGAGTAGCGGCGTGGGGGGAGGGGTAGGGCCGCCCTGGATCTACGATATTTCCAAACTGGGGCAAAACCTTTATAATGGGCGCCACCCACACCCCCTCGACCGTTTGAGATAGGACGTCAAAAATTGTAAAAATCTATTTTTCAGAAATTTACAGCAGGATATTTAGTCTTAAGTGTGCCAAAGAGCAGTGCCACGCCTCTTTCGGAAAGCATCCTTCTATCGCACGTCACTGTATTTCGCTCTGTGGAATTCAACTGTGTCTTTTTTTTGTTTTGGTTTTGGGGCGCAAAACTGCTATGGTCACTAGCGCTCGGTCTGTGACTTAGGACGGCAAAAACGAAAATGGAAACCAGCAGTAATGGGAACGAAACTCAAAAAATTGGAGAAACTAAAAGCAGAAGGAAAGCTTTAAAATCTACTACAGAAAGGGGTTGGTTGTCCCCAAAAAGAGCTTCAAGTGACTGACGTCATCTCACTGGCACTAATAAAGTCGAGAACGCGATCGGCCGAGCGCGTGTCATCTGCTAAAATGGACGATATATCAGGCGACAGCTGTAGACGGGAGCGTAACGGATTAAAATAGGGGCACTCAATTAAAAGGTGTCTTACCGTCCACAGCTGAGAGCAGTGGGGACAGAGTGGGGGAGGATCGCCGCTTAAAAGATGTCGATGGCTAAAAAGAGAGTGCCCTATCCGGAGTCTAGTTAAAATTACCTCCTCCCGACGACGCGTTCGGGAGTAAGAGGTCCAAGCACAGGGAAGAGCTTTCACGTCCCGCAATTTATTATGGGGAAGTGTCGACCAATGTGCGTGCCATAAAAGAACAACACGACGACATAAAACACTCCGTAGATCGGCGAAGGGAATCCATCGAATACCTGGCCGAAGAAGAGAAAAAAAATGGTTCAAATGGCTCTGAGCACTATGGGACGCAACTGCTGTGGTCATTAGTCCCCTAGAACTTAGAAATACTTAAACCTAACTAACCTAAGTACATCACAAACATCCATGCCCAAGACAGGATTCGAACCTGCGACCGTAGCAATCGCACGGTTCCGGACTGCGCGCCTAGAACCGCGAAACCACCGCGGCCGGCGAAGAAGAGAAACTGCAGCCTTTGCCGCTATATCGGCCGCCTCATTTCCACAGATACCAACGTGTCCTGGGAGCCAGAGGAACGCCACCGAGACGCCCCTTAAGTGGAACAAGCGCAGGCAGTCCTGAATCCGGTGGACCAGAGGGTGGACAGGGTACAGAGCTTGGATACTGAGGAGAGAATTTGAACAGATAACATACTGTATCCGCTGACGGCGGCGGATATATTGGACAGCCTGGAGAATAGCGTAAAGCTCCGCAGTATACTCCGAACACTGGTCGGGAAGCCGAAATTGATTTGGTGTGTCGCCAACAATATAGGCATTCCCTACACCTAACGATGTTTTCGAGCCATCAGTGAAAATAAATGTGGCTCCCTTCATTTGTGCACATAGAGCAGCAAATGCCCGACGATAAACAAGTGAAGGGGTACCATCCTTGGGAAATTGATAAAGGTCACGGAGTACGCAGATCCGGGGACGGAGACAAGGCGGTGCTGTACCCCAAGTTGTCAAGGTTTTAGGAAAGCGGAAGGAAAGGGAATGGAGCAGTTGATGGAAGCGAACTCCCGGTGGTAGTAGGGAGAAAGGGCGGCCTGCATACCCTACATCCAAGGAGGTGTCGAAAAAAATGTCATGGGCCGGATTAGCAGGCATGGAAGACATATGGCTAGCATAACGACTCAGAAGGACTGCTCGCCGATTGGACAGCGGAGGATCAGCAGTCTCGGCATAAAAGCTTGCCACAGGGCTGGTGTAAAAAGCTCCAGACACTAAACGTAATCCACGGTGGTGTATAGAGTCGAGACGCTGAAGAATAGACGGCCGAGCAGAGGAGTAAACTATGCTTCCATAGTCCAATTTCGAGCGCATTAAGGCGCGATAGAGGCGGAGAAGGACCACTCGGTCCGCTCCCAGGAGGTACCATTCAGGACACGGAGGTTGTTGAGGGATCGCAGACAGCGAGCCGAAAGATAGGAAACGTGGGAGGACCAGCACAGTTTTCTGTCAAACATAAGACCCAAGAATTTAGCGACGTCCGAAAACGGAGGGTTCACAGGTCCTAGATGTAAGGAGGGTGAAAGAAACTCCGTACGATGCCAAAAATTAACACAAATGGTCTTACTGGGAGAAAAGCGGAAGCCTGTTTCGATGCTCCAAGAGTGGAGGCGATCGAGACAGCCTTGAAGACGTCGTTCAAGAAGGCTGGTCCGTTGAGAGCTGTAGTAGATCGCAAAATCGTCCACAAAGATGGAGTCTGAGACATCGGGAAGGAGACAGTCCGTAATTGGATTTATGGCAATGGCAAACAGTACAACACTTAGCACGGAGCCCTGGGGTACCCCGTTTTCTTGGGAGAAAGTACGGGAGAGAGTAGTGTTCACCCGCACTCTAAATGTGCGCTCTGCCATAAATTCGCGAAGAAAAAGGGGCAGCCGACCTCGAAAGCCCCAAGAGAACAGTGTGCGGAGGATGCCTGTCCTCCAACAGGTATCGTATGCTCTCTCCAGATCAAAAAATATTGCTACTGTTCGGCATTTCCGGAGAAAATTGTTCATGATATAAGTGGAGAGAGCAACAAGATGGTCAACTGCAGAACGATGCTTTCGGAAACCGCACTGGGCAGGTGTTAAAAGACTGCGGGACTCCAGCCACCAAGCTAAACGGCAATTCACCATACGCTCCAAAACCTTACATACACTACTCGTGAGAGAAATGGGGCAATAGCTAGAGGGGAGATGTTTGTCCTTTCCAGGTTTCGGAACAAGAACGACGACAGCTTCCCGCCATCGTCTGGTAAAAGTACTGTCGGTCCAAATTCGATTATAAAGGCGAAGGAGGTAACGCAGACTATGGGTTGATAAACACAGCAACATTTGGATGTGGATACCATCCGGTCCTGGGGCGGAGGAGCGAGAAGAAGAGAGTGCATGTTGGAGTTCACGCATGGAGAAAACAGTATTATAGCTTTCGCGATTTTGAGAGAAGAAAGCAAGAGGTTGCACTTCCGCTGCACGTTTCTTCGGGAGAAACGCTGGCGGGTAATTTGAAGAGCTCGAAATCTCAGCAAAGTGTTGACCCAATGAGTTAGAAATTGCGACGGGGTCCACTAACGTATCATGCGCGACAGTGAGCCCAGAGACCGGGGAGAAACTAGGCGCGCCAGATAACCGACGAATACGACTCCAAACTTCCGAGGAGGGAGTGAAGTTGTTAAATGAGCTAGTGAAGAATTTCCAGCTTGCCTTCTTGCTATCGCGGATGACGCGACGGCATCGCGCAAGGGACTGCTTATAGCGGATACAGTTGGCAAAGTAGGAGGGTGGCGGAAAACGCGAAGAGCACGTCGCCGCTCACGTATTGCGTCACGGCCGGGGCAATTCGGAGGTGCGTGGTATTGAACGTTCCGCAGCTGTAAGAATAACGTCTGTAATATGAGTGACCTCATTGTCGACGCTGGGAAAGTGACGGTCATCGAATGTCGCTAGAGACGAAGAAAGTGTCCAATCGGCTTGGGCAAACTTCCAGCGTCTCGGGCGCATATATGGCAGTTGTGGCTGCAATCGAAGGACACATGGAAAGTGGTCACTCGAGTGAGTGTCAGCAAGGGCGAACCATTCGAAGCGCCGAGCTAGCGGAACAGTACCGACCGAAAGGTCCAAATGAGAGAAATTTGTCGTGGAGGCAGACAAAAATGTAGGGACCCCGGTGTTGAGGCAAACACGATCCGCTTGGTGGAAGACGTCTAGCAATAGTGAGCCACGTGGACAAGGATGGGGAGATCCCCACAGCGGGTGGTGGGCATTGAAGTCCCCAACCAGCAAATAGGGGGGTGGAAGTTGACCAAGAAGATGGAGATCAGCTCGTGCCATTGATGTGGACGATGGAATGTATACAGTACAAAGAGAGAAGGTGTATCCAGAAAGGGAAAGGCGGACAGCGACAGCTTGGAAGGAAGTGTTTAAGGGGATTGGATGATAATGCAGAGTATCATGGAGAAGAATCATGAGTCCTCCATGTGCTGGAGTGCCTTCATCAGAGGGGAGATCAAATCGGACAGACTGAAAATGGGGGAGAACAAAGTGGTCATGGGGACGCAGCTTTGTTTCCTGAAGACAGCAGATGACCGGCGAGTAGGATCGTAGGAGGATCGTCAATTCATCCCGATTGGCTCGAATGCCGCGGATATTCCAATGGATAATGGACATAGGGTGGACAGAAAATGAAAGAATGTGACCAAGGTTGCCGTCAACACAGCGACTGCTCAGAGCTTGCGACCGACAACGTGGAACGGCACTCAGCCCAAGGCAAAAGATCGCAAATGAGACACGCCGTGGCGAAGGAGGAGAGGAACTTGGTTTCTTATTAGCTTTCTTGGAAACATGATGTTTAGATAAAGGAGGAACCGACGGCTGTGAAGTTCGGGCACGTAAAAGATCGTCACGAGTATGCTCTTTTTTGGAAGTCCGGATGTCTGACTTTTGGGATCGAGATTTAGCAGAACCCGAAAAGGGTGAACCATAGAGTGGGCAGGCGAAAGTGGTGAGGTTGAACGGGCGATCTTTGCGCTGGCCGATCTGACGACCATGGCACTAAAGGTGAGATCGCAAGTCTGCGTGGCCGCCTCCTTTGTTGGCCAAGGAGAGGCAAGGACAGTGCTGAATTTTCCTATCTGAGGCACAGTGGGCTTTCGACTTGCGAATAATTTTCGAGCAGCAAAGGTCGACACCTTTTCCTTCACTCTGATTTCCTGAATGAGCTTTTCGTCTTTAAAAATGGGGCCATCTCGAGAGGAAGCAGCGTGGTCACCCATACAGTTGGTGCAACGAGGGGATGGAGGTGGACAAGCACCCTCATGGGCATCCTTGCCACACGTAACACATTTGGCCGGGTTGGAACAGGACTTGCTGGTACGATTGAACCGCTGGCACCGATACCAACGCGAAGGGTTTGGGACGTAGGGGCGAACGTAAATTATTTCATAGCCTGCTTTTATTTTAGATGGGAGCTGAACTGTGTCAAATGTCAAGAAGACAATACTGGTTGGAACAATGTTCGTGTCAACCCTTTTCATAACTCTATGAACAGCCGTTACGCCCTGATCAGACAGGTAGTGCTGAATTTCCTCGTCAGACAATCCGTCGAGGGAGCGTGTATAAACGACTCCACGTGAGGAATTTAAATTGCGGTGCGCTTCCACCCGGACAGGGAAGGTGTGGAGCAGTGAGGCACGCAGCAATTTTTGTGCCTGGAGGGCACTGACTGTTTCTAACAACAAGGTGCCATTCCGTAATCTGGAACAAGACTTTACAGGACCTGCAACTGCGTCGACACCTTTCTGAATAATGAAAGGGTTGACCGTGGAGAAGTCGTGACCTTCGTCAGACCGAGAAACAACAAGGAACTGTGGCAACGATGGAAGAACTGTCTGTGGCTGAGACTCAGTGAACTTACACTTGTGAGCAGACATAGTGGAAGATGAGGAAACCATTGCGGAAGAATCCCCCATGATTACCGGCGTCTCCGATGGTGCGCTCCTCCCGCCTTAGGTGATTATTCACACCTCAGGTCACACCTCCCGACAAACGGACGGAGGAACCAATCGGCACTTTCGGAAGGTATCAGCTCGGGTAATCACCCCTCCCTGGGCCTGGCCGTTACCAGGGGGTACGTATGTGTCCTACCTGCCTACCCGGCGTGGGGAATTACGCGTTACCCCGTCACCGGCTACGCACGAAAATGCGTGGGTCGGCCTTCAGACACGCACAGGGAGGAAGAAAGAGAAAGGGAAAAACAAAGAAAGGGAAAGGGAAAGGAAAGAAGAGAGGTCTCAAACGCCACAGCGGAGAAAAGGGCAAAGAGAAGAGGTAAGGAAAAGAGAAGGACAAAGGAAGGATAAAGACATACAAGCAGAGAAGGCGAAGAATGCGTTACATTTACGAGCGTCCGTCTCCGGACATAGGCACAAACCATACTCCCAGAGGGGATGACGGGGAAGGAAAGAGCCAGAGGTGAGGGGATGGGGGGGAGGGCGAAAATGTGGGATAGGGAAGGATGCGGAAAAGGAAGGTATGGATGCGGAATAGGAAGGTATGCAGTCCGGAAAGGAAGGAGGGCCACATTAGCTCAGGGTCCCATGCTCGCTATGCACGTATCCACAAAAGAATTGTGGACCCCCTGGGGGGACTTGTCTTTTGTAATGGAAGCCATCAAACCTATATTCACGACAGTGGAAATCAAGGTGTCCTGTGGTGACACTCCTGCTTACAGTCCGCCGATCTGACACCCTACCCCCTTTAAAAAACTTACAGTTAACACTGAGCGAAAAAGAACTCTTCAGAAAATTTGGACTCTTATTGCGTATTAGGTAATGACTCTCTCGTGTGTAACATAAAATTAAATGCAGGAAACATTCAAGCATTAACGACAAGAAACAAGCAAGGCAGTACACATTTCTTCAATCTTCAGGTCCCAGCATTTTTTCTCTCTCTAATTTTGCTACAGCTTAACACAGCGTGCTATTCTCTCTGCGAAAGAATCTATTACTTCATCGAAGTCTGTCCAACGTTTTGCTACGTTAAAAATCCAAATGTCGTTGTCTAATATTGAGAAAGCAGTTAGCACGAACAGTGCCAAGGCTGGTGTGCTTTCTCGATTTGAATACGTATATTTTGTCACTGCCTGCTAGATAAAACGGAATAGGCCTTCATAATACTGTAGCAACTGTAACACGCCAAATAAGCGAGACTTTCGGCACGGCCGGCCGGTGTGGCCGAGCGGTTCTAGGCGCTACAGTCTGGAACAGCGAGACCGCTACGGTCGCAGGTTCGAATCCTGCCTCGGGCATGGATGTGTGTGATGTCCTTAGGTTAGTTAGGTTTAATTAGTTCTAAGTTCTAGGCGACTGATGGCCTCAGAAGTTAAGTCGCATAGTGCTCAGAGCCATTTAAACCATTTTTTAAACTTTCGGCAGAAAGTGTCATTTTTACGTATCTCATTTACGTAAATAACCCGACAATATAATTCGCCAAGTACAATTATGAATACCCATTAGGCCTATTACAAGCAGAAAGTTCTACGTTAGGAAATAGTTTCGTGCTTCATTCATATGCTCCAGTTTCTCAAGCATGAGATCGAAAAGTAGTACTAGTACGAAATTTTTATATAAATTTTAAATCGACTTATTCTTCCATATAATGTGATGTCCCCGTTTCTTCTCCCTCGTCGTTTTAACAAACAATCTTTTTATCAGTAATTTTGTAACTATTCCTGCCATTGTCAATACTTATTACCCGGTTAACTTCACTGTCAGTATCACTGGTTTAGTTATCCCGTTTTTATTCTGTGGTTAGGCGTTATTACGTGTTCGTAGAACGCGTTTTCCGCACTATTTCGAGAATCAAATTAAGCGCCTGCTAACCAGGGACTGTACAACTGGCCCTTAGTAGTGTAGCGAACTGGAAAAAATTTATCA
Source organism: Schistocerca nitens (assembly GCF_023898315.1). Taxonomy (NCBI): domain Eukaryota; kingdom Metazoa; phylum Arthropoda; class Insecta; order Orthoptera; family Acrididae; genus Schistocerca; species Schistocerca nitens. The sequence continues at coordinate 315,445,600 of NC_064616.1, read as the reverse complement.
AAATTTCATTTTCTTGGAGACACGGAGAAGGTAATATGTAAGGTCTCTTACCTGTTGTTCCTATTAGTCTGATTTTCACTCTGGTAGTTTGACTATGGATTTTGCTCATAATTGTAACAGCGCTTATCATTCGCACACCCTATCAACCACATAAACAGCGATCGGCATTCACCCGTTCCGGTTTATTCGGCTCAGCTCGTATAGCCCCGTCCCATTTTACCTGTGGGTAAGTTTTTATTTCTAGCTGCGAAGTGAATTCCTCAGGTAGAGACATCACGTATACTATGCATGCATTAAAATATCAACTTATGATTCGTACGGATATCAACTTCAAATGTTAAACCAACAGGGATGCGTTTCAAAATCATATGAAAAATCCTCGAAGAATATGAATGTGGCGCCCCCTGATATTACGGCCTGGGACCGATACCGTGGTTTGCCCCGCCCCCAACACCGATCCGATCCGTGCCTGGGGTACGTTAAGAGTTGTAGAGGGAGACATCAATACGTTATGCAGGGTGAAACGGATGCAGGTTGTTGGAATTATGCAGATATGAAGAGATTTGCACAGGGTAGACTAGTATGGAAAGCTGGAACAAGCCAGTCTTGCTCTTTAATATCACAAAAAAGCAAAATAACCTGGATTCTATTTCACTACACCACGATGCATCGGTCACAATCTACAAATTTAAAATTAGAATTTAAAGTGTTAGATTTGTATTTAAAAATATTTCGGTTTTCTTTGCTTCGCTATTTGTGGTGCTGCGTTCTATTCCTAAAGTCATGTTATCGTCCTTCGACCAATTACACGGTACATTACTGTACCCATAAATTTGCTTAATGCCATACCTAGAATGTCGAAACGAAAATTTCTACAAGTTGGAAGATCAACGAAATAACTACTCAACGGGCATGCGAGTCTAGAATCTTTAATCTCTTACACGTCTGACACTTTGTTCCGATGTGTATATATATGTTAGGAGTGTATGTTAACCCCCCAGCTCCCGACCGCCCTCCTTAACAAGAACACAAGCGTTGGTACGAGCTCTCATCCCGTCCCCCTACCACTGCCTCTTAATCGCTATGGAGTACATGAACTGAATTCCACTTTCACGGGCCGTACTCAGTTTCCTGAACTACGAGCACTCGTGCACTTTCTGTAATGAGTCGCGCGTGGGCAAGGCAAACAACACGGCTCGCCGCTGCCACGGAAGCAAGGGCGTCGATAAATGTCCGGCTGGCTGAGCCCAGCGCTGGGGCAACCGCGATAATCGAGTCGCGCCACAAAGCTGAGCCGCTCCGCTCGTAATTAACGCCAGCTTCCCTCACCCTCCCTACCACGAGGGAACACGTCACTCACTGTTCTGCCCCCCCCTCCCCACCTCTCTCTCTCTCTCTCTCTCTCTCTCTCTCTCTGCTTGCATTTACATGTATATTCCGCTGTGCATTGTGTATCTGAGCGTGCATCATACGGGGATTTTATTGTTTATATTAAGCCAGAGAAAGTATGACATTGTTAGCTCCGATTGCTGAGCACAACAACTTATTAACAAATTGACGAAGGAGCCGGCCGCGGTGGTCTCGCGGTTCTAGGCGCGCAGTCCGGAACCGTGCGACTGCTACGGTCGCAGGTTCGAATCCTGCCTCGGGCATGGATGTGTGTGATGTCCTTAGGTTAGTTAGGTTTAAGTAGTTCTAAGTTCTAGGGGACTGATGACCACAGCAGTTGAGTCCCGTAGTGCTCAGAGCCATTTGAACCATTTTTGAAATTGACAAAGGTGGCTGCCTAAAGCTACCCCACCAATTTGTTCGTAAAATATGACGCTGTGCTTTTAGTAGACGATATCTAAAAGTTCTTACATCTGCTAAAACGAGAAGTGGTTCATAAAGATACATCCGATTTCACAGGATCATGCCCTACACGAATGAAGAAAAACTTGGGGGCTTAATTTAACCTTACGCAACGCAGCGAAGAGTACCTTGGCGTCACTTTTAAGTTTGAGATTGACGTGTTTTCTGGTAGGAGTATCCTTGGTTCGAGTAGCTCCCTCACACATCCCGTTTTTTTCCATAACTGAGAGACCACCCCGTTAATTTCAATTTCCAACGCGATGGATCTTACAGGTCTGGTGCCTGCATGTACAATAATTTCTGAACAATAAACTACCTAATGACTGATCCACTGTAAGGGATGTATTGACCTGCAAAATCTGCCTATCCCCTGGAGTGGGATTTTCTCTGGATGGGCGGTCTATGTACGACACCGTCGATGTGCCTACCCTTTATATAACTCTGGATGAAGTGCAACGCCGCGTACGAAGACAAGTGAATGCAGTAACTTCCGAAATCATCGCAGAAAATTCGAGGAGTTTGACTACTGTCTATGTTTGTAGGGCGTCCGGTAGAGTACACATTAAACATTTGTTAATGGTAAACAAAAACTGTGGTCCTTAACGTAATTTTATATATTACCCAAAGGTCTTATGTGAACGAATGAAAACGATGTCGAATGGGATAGTTATTTTGAAAGTAACTCAGTCTATACTCTCAAATGAAAATTTACCCGAAGTTTCTATCTTCATTCATATAGAATGTGTTGTAAAATCTGATGAATCTTTCGAACACGTTTTTCCGGCGGGTATGTAATCTTTATTTGGACATTGTCTAAATTCCAGTAGAACAATCAATCTTCGAGCAAATTGAAGGGATTGCCTTAGGCAGTGCCCTTAGTGGATTTGTTGACTTGTTTATGGAAGTGTTTTAACAACCGGCGCCTTTACGCAGACGAAAGAAGACCAGCTAGCAAGGAGAATACACGGCAATCTGATTTTTTTTTAATTGTTTGTACACAGATGCTCAGAAAAAAATAGAACACCTTGAACGACTAGAGACAGGACGGTCATATTCACAGGACCTGTACATTATCATCTTATGCAGAAACGATTAGCATTTCAGTCACCTCGGTTCAGCATGTGTCCTGTTGCGTCGTACGCACAGGGTCCGCCATGGACCCTGTTAAGTTGTTCCATGCGCGATGCCATCGACGCGAATAAGGCGTGAATGGCGTCCTCTGCAATGTTGCATTCACTTGGTTCCACAGTTTATCTGTAGTGGTTGGCATTGGGTCACAGCGCTGCACCCGTCGTTTCACCATATCCCACGCATTTTCGATTGGCGACAATGTCTAGCGATCTGGCGGGCCAGGGCAAAAGGCTGAAATCCTGTGACACCAAGACAGTACGTGTTCGTGCAGCAACAAGTTGCCGTGCATTGTGTTGTTGAAAAATGGGTTCTGGGGTTTGCACAGAAATGGTATGGCTGCAGCTCGCAGTGTCATTCACTTGGGTCACATGTCGCAATGTCCTGGACACGTACCAACTGTGATTTGTGGTTGTACCTAATAGCAGATCACACCATAAGGCCCCGAGTTTGTGCTGTATGACTAGTGCCAATGCAGTCACTGTGATACCACTCCCCTGTCTGTGGCGAAACAAAATGCTTTTGTAAATCCTCGCCGCCAGTTTTGTGCTGGCCTCGTCGCAACTGCCGTGGAGGCCAAGATGCTACTGCTGTTACGGTAGGCCGAGTTTGTGAGTCCGTGAAACGGTCTCTGCTGCAGTACACTGCGAAGACAATTTCTCACTGTCACTGTTACACAGCTATGCCCCACGGTCAGGTGACAGGATGGGAGAGAAGGTTCGACAACACTCCAACAAATTAGTCACAAATTCACACAAATTAGTTAAAATGGGTTACTTATCTTTGTGACTTGCTGAATAATGAAGTCTGCAACACTGCATATAATACAACACAATAAAGGACCACCGAGCGAGGTGGCGCAGTGGTTAGCACACTGGACTCGCATTCTGGAGGACGACGGTTCAATCCCGCGTCCGGTCATCCTGATTTATGTTTTCCGTGATTTCCCTAAATCGCACCAGGCAAATGCCGGGATGGTTCCTCTGAAAGGGCACGGACGACTTCCTTCCCTGTCCTTCCCTAATCCGACGAGACCGATGACCTCGCTGTTTGGTCTCTTCCCCCAAAAAACCAACCAACCAACAAAAAAAGGACCTCAATGGCTGAGTGCAAATAATTCTAGGTAAACTTCACAGTACATAGCAAATGCAATCTACAGCAACTGTGTGTTCACTGAGAGTTCACTAATCGACGTTCCCTGTCGAATTCAGCCCTGGACGATGATCTGTAAGCGAATGGGCGATAGCTGCTCTTCTATCTCCGAGTAGGCTTCTGTCCGTTGTCATCCGGTTATTGGCGGATTGTACTCAGCCGGCAGTTGGCCGAGGCGATGTCGGTATCTTCATCCTCCGTGCCGCCCATGTTGCTGGAGGAACTCGCGCAAGTGGCAAGTCTCTATGGCACTGACACCACCTCGCATCTTTGCGCTTGTGGTGCAATGCGACCATCATTTTCGAACAAACAGAACCTGGTTTATTTCAAAAACAAAATGTGATCCCATTGTCGTCCCCCGTAACGTAACCTATGACTGCATTATCAATCACAATTACAATCAGTCTTCTTACAGAAATAACTGGATGTCAATCTGTCGGGATATGAACAGTAATGATCGCGTATTCTCAGTTGTAGGTAAAGTAGATGGTAGACGTCGATTCAGTGGTAGGATACCAGCAAAATGTCTATCTACAAAGGAGACTGCATAAAAACATTTCGTACTGTATAAAAACCACATTTCGTCCCAGTTTAGAATATAGCTTAAGTATCTAGGACCTGTATCAGATGAGACTAACAGGTGACATAGCAAAGAAAGGCTGCACTTACCGTCTCAAGTTAGTCTGACCCAAGGAAGAACGTCAGATTCTGAAAAACCTGAATTGGTAGACGCTTGAAAAGAGAGAGAGAGAGAGAGAGAGAGAGAGAGAGAGAGAGAGAGAGAGAGAGAGCAATTATCATGCGAAACGATACGTACGAAGTTTCAAGAACTAATATTAGGTTAAGCATCTCGAGACGTTCCTTAGCCCCTGCACATCTTTCGCATAGAGACCTCTAAGACATGATTAGACTAATTACAGCATGTACTGAAGCATTCGTTCTTCGCACGTTCCACACGCGAGTGGAAGCCTAGTAAATTGTACAGTAGGAGATACCGTCTTACACGCATCTCACAGGGATACACTGAGTATGTATGTAAATGTGGAACTGTTACAATTAAACAAGGTAGCGATCAGAATTTTAATACATGATTGTTACTTAGTTACTCTGATAGTCTTTCAGTGGTAGAATGCTACCATGAATTTCGAAATTGTAGCACTGGAACTACAACCGCGGGTGGAATTAACACGCATAATCATTGCAGCTTAACAGGATAAGCACTTTCAACCAGATCGTCAGTACTGATTAAAAGAGATATGAACGAAGTGTCGATGAACGGAATTGTTAATAGCTTTTTCAGTGTGAAAGCCGATAGCAGCCTAATAGTAGATGAAACAGAATGGCGTCTGTAGAGGTCACAAAACTGTTGTATGCGGAGACAAAGTGTTTTGCAATAGAGTGGAGCTTCCGCCATACGTTTCACAAGGCACCTCCGTCACGTAACACCACGGCTGGGAACGTATTTTTTATTGAGAAAACTAGAACACGGTGATGGTACACCGTGTCACATCCAACGCTACGATGTTTCAAGAAACTGAGTGAACTTTAAGTAACATTGGGAATGATTCTACACCTAAGGTTTCCTATGTCTCCTGTTCATCACGCTGTTAAAAGCAAGCTTTAGTTTTGATTATTTCAGCAGACCATCTGCGGAAGTGTTAAGTGATGTACTGGGCGAGTCAGTGGAGACAGGCCACAACTAGTAAAGACATGAGGATTCTTTTCCGGCTTAGTTACAGTGAACTAAACGGCGAATTTACCAGCGTCTGCAGGAAAATTCAAACGTTGACAGCTACTGAATGCAAACATCGGTATCTTTCATTAAATTTAACTACTTAGTTTTTCTAGGGCATTGGAAAAGGCCTTCGAAGAGGACTTCAGTGACATAGTTGTGGAACTTCGTGCAGTAGAATCAACGTAATAGCATTGCAGAACATTGTCCTGACGTCTGAAGACGTTCCACAAGCGTCTGCCTTACTGTACCGAATGCAAACGTACAAGTAACCAGTACGGTACTCCTGAACGCAGTCTGTATTGTGACGCTGCAGTAACCACACAACATGTTCAAGAAGTTTCCGTCTTTGACAACGCAGGGAAGTCTTGAAAGTGGACCCGATTTTTGTTTTTGGTGAAATCAGGAAGTCTACAAGGGAATGTCGACGATTCCAAAACCCATGAAATATCGTTTAACACAGGTCTGTTCTGCGATACGTCAGCTGAGTAATTAACTGACAGACGCTTGAGGAATCTACGATATTGTTACAGCCCCCTAGGTATCACTTCGGAAAGGACCATACCGAAACAGTGATTCTGCGTGGAATGGATTCAACAAATTCTTGGTAATTTTCCCGAGATCAGTGGCATGAAATGTCTACTCCCATGTTACGCTATTGCCCTAATTTACGATGCGGTGGTTTGTGGACGCAGGGTTGGTGTCCGATAGCGTCCTGCATGTGTTCCTATGCTAAGAATTTTGTGCTCAAGACATCCTGAATTCACTACCATGCTCCTGATATTACTATAGCACAATTCCGATCATGTGACACGTACAATGATTCTTCCGGAGGATACCATCGCCGTCGGAGAAGACAAGCAGCATAAAGGAATGTACACGGTCCGCGGTAATGTTCACGTAGTCGACAGCTGTCGTGGCGCCTTTGAGTACTGCCATAGGTTGCATTGAATTCCAGGTGAATATCCCCAACCTTTCTACGTCCACGGTGCGGTGCGTGTTTGGAGCATCTGTTCGCGCAGATGATGGCGCACTAGACACGAACATCAGCCTGGTTTAACAAGAAATGTGATTCATCCGACAATATGAAACACCCCCATTTAACCACGATCGAATTTCGATGTTCTCGATGATCCAAATGATCCCGTAACTGGCGGTGTTGTTGGGTCGACATGGGAACACATACGGATCGTTTGCTGCGGAGCCCCATGTTTAACAATTTCCGTTGTACTGTGTGCTACTGAACACTTGTGCCTACACCGTCAGATGTGTCACAGATCTCCGCCTTTCCTGTTTCACATAACGGAAAATGTCTTCCATCGCCACGTTGCGTGATGAGGTGCCACAACTAACACCTTGTCGCATACTCCTGGTTTCACCGTCCTACCACTTTCCATACATCCTCACGACTGAAGCACGAGCAGAAACGACTAGCTACGGCTGCCACGCCCATTCCGGGATATTGGTTTCCAAATGCCTTATCAGAATAATCTCCCCTCTAAGTCAGTAGCGGTTTTCCCTTTTTGTGGCTCGTATCGTCGCTACAATGATTACCCACATTCGACCCTGCTCCGCTTACCGCGTCGTGTGCCTGAAACGCCACCATGCAGTAGTCAATCTTGCGGTGGGCTACTCAGTCGCTGCCGCAATACTGATTTTTCTCAACCTCTTCTTGCCCCTGGTAATACATATAGTTACACCGAATCTTACTAGACTAATCTGGTATCTATCAAACTGGCACATAAAATTACACTTCAAGAAAGTGGAAAATACTATGTCTTTGGATCGATTTAATCTACCCATTGTAAAAAGAAATTGCACAACAGGGAATACTACAACCAGTCAAGTTTTTTTTTTTTTTAGAAATGATTACGTTTTGGTGTTACGGTAGCGTTGATTTATTTGCAAGTTTTACATTTCTGTCCTAAAATATAATCAAGTTTTTGTGATTCATAGTTTACAAAAGATTTTACATTGTATATAATGTCCGTAAGTTACATTGTACTTACTTCACGAAAAGCTCTGCTTTACACATTATTAGAGGCTTGCGTCTCTTTTTCGCTGCATGCTGATCCATGAGCTAAACTAAATACAAGATGGTGGATAGATTTGTTTAAATCGACTGCTGATTTGATGTGCCGAAGAACATGAAATGTGTACAGATAGGACATACCTCTGAAGCTACTGCGAAGATACTTCCTCGTAGTACAGATCGTTTTAAAAACTATACATTTAATTAATTAGGTTTGAAAGCTGCTGGTAATGGCCAATGAATATGGTGTCAATTATTATTTCTATCTTTCTGAAATTATAAGGGTTTTATGAAATTTTCGATGAACATCTATTTTCAATAGAGCTTAAACTGCAACAAAACAAAATTAATTGTTGAGCATGAAACTGATCATTGCACAAATTTCTTGGATCTAAAAGTTAGTGAATACAACAATAAACAAATTTAAAATATATAGAATACCCACAACAACTGTAGTCATAGTCAACAACTTATGTCACCATGAGCAACATATGTCATTACAGGACAAAGCTACCGAGCGAGGTGGCGCAGTGGTAAGACACTGGACTCGCATTCGGGAGGACGACGGTTCAATCCCGCGTCCGGCCATCCTGATTTAGATTTTCCGTGATTTCCCTAAATCGCTCCAGGCAAATGCCAGGATGGTTCATTTGAAAGTGCACAGCCGACTTCCTTCCCCATCCTTCCCTAATCCGATGAGACCGATGACCTCGCTGTCTGGTCTCCTTCCCCAAAACAACACAACCCAACCCCAGGACAAAGCAATAGCCCACACTAATGGTTACCATCAACAAATTTCACACCAAAATTGAAGACAAATACAGTAACAAAGACTGCTCAAAGTCTGCATCGAACAGCACTCTACAATAAGCAGCTCCTAAAAAAAAAATATAGCTGCATACCATTCACTGGTAAGGCGTCATATCAGATTAAAAACTTACTACATGCTAAAAATATCAGAATTGGTTTTCCCCACAAACAAAATGTAAGACAGAAACTGCTCATAATTTAAATTTAAAGAATGTAGTACCCTAGTCCGTCGTTTAAGAACTAACTTGTTCTATGCGTCCTGAATTTTACGTTGGCCAAACTGACAGGGGTTTCAACATGCGATACTGGGAACACGTGGATGCTCTCAGCCTCAACGGCGTAAATTTATCTCAATTCTCTTCCTTGGGACGAAGTAAACACACAGCAGTTAAGACGTTAAGTCACAGTTCTCGATAAAATGTAGGCAACTAGTACCAGAAGAATACTAGTGCTCCACAGCAATTAGCGCGATAAACATCGGGATTGTGAAGAAAAAAGTTCGTAATGCGAAAATGTACTGATGTTTCGAAAGTGAGATTATAGTGATACCTCGAACTTGTGACCAGATGGGAAGAAATACTAATGTCAGTCAAAAACTAACTCCACTGAAACTGCCTTAAAATGAATGGTGGTGCGCTCCCCGAACAAACAAGTGGATTAGTGCCTAGCGTTGCTGCTTCTGGATTGTGGGGTCCCGTGTTAGATTCCCGGCCGGGTTGGGGATTTTCTCTGCACGGGAACTGGGTGTTTGTGTTATCATCATCAATAAAATCATTTCTAAACACTTTGTGGCTGGTTGCAGTATTTCTTACAGTTTAATTTATGAAACCACTTACGGTATTCTCTAACCGTAAGGGATAAAATAAAAACTGTAAATAGCCGCCCCAACACCAAAGTACACCGCGCGAGATGACGCAGTGGTTAGCACACTGGACTCTCATTCGGGAGAACAAGGATTCAAACCCGCGTCCGTACACCCTGATTCAGGTTTACCGTAAATTCCCTAAATCGCTTCAGGCAAATGCCGGGATGGTTCCTTTGACACGGTACGGCCGACTTCCTTCCCCATTCCCCATCCTTCCCTAATCCAATGTGACCCATGACCTCGCTGTTTGGTCCCTTCTCCCAAATGAACCAATCAACCAGAGCAAATGCGCCTGAGGAGCTGCAGGACACATACTCTGTAATATACATTATCTTAGATACGGTAGGCAGCGCTATCAGGCTCTTCGCTGGCGATGCTGCTGCCCGCATAAATTTATCATCTCTGAATGATGACAAGGAAATGCATGCCGACTGTAACACTTCTCCCCTGGGTGGCAGTTCTCTAATGTGGACAGAGAAACGATTCTTCAGGAAAATAAAGTATTCGACAGTGTCCGATTGCCAGATTGATGGTGAACGTTTGAAGCTTGTCACATTGTTTCAGAGTCGAAGGTTAATACCATAATGACATAAAATCCGACAAAGGACGGCAGCGGTAGTAGAAAAGGCGGGAGACTTACATTGATTGGGTGGGTTCAGGGAAAGTGAGGTTCATCGGCGAAGCTAGCCATAGAGACGGTAGTCCTCTTTGGAGTTCTAATCTAGTAGGCATAACAACAGACCAACGATTTTAGAGAAGCGCCGTTCCGATAGTAACTGGTCAGGAAAGTCCACATCAAAGTTATGTGAATGTAATTTCAATCGGCGCCGTATCGAGGGCGATTTGTAAATCTTGTTGGGCTAACTATTTTGTAGGAACGGCCATTCCCAGAAGCCTCCCATCTTCGGCAATGACTGCACTAATTCCTCAAATGTAGTCAACCTGCGAGTGAGTTGTGGAGCGTCGCCTATATCTGCCTGTTAACACGCAGAAATATGCTTTATCCCTCTCGTCAACTTAACCGTGCACCCATTTTTGTTCTGAGGCGAGAGTGCTAGCTTTTGTTGGAATCCTTTCTGGCGTTGCGGACGACGACGGTTCAATCCCGCGTCCGGCCATCCTGATTCAGGTTTTCCGTGATTTCCCTAAATCGCTCCTCGTAAATGGCGGGATGGTTCCTTTGAAAGGACACGGCCGACTTCCTCCCCATCCTTCCCTAATCCAATGAGACCGATGACCTTGCTGTCTCGTCTCCTCCTCCGAAACACCCCCCCACCCCCTTTCTGGCGTTGCGGTCAAACACTGCTCGAACATGAAGAACGTCGCTGAATATGTAAGATAAGCAAGTCCTGATACTTGTTGATCGTCATTCGACTATTTTAAGTTCACAGTCCGATCTGAGTGGGTCGTGTCAAGAGAACAGAACTTGTCAGAAATTTAGGAGACTCGTTTGCCATTGACATTCTGAACAAAACTGGTGAAGACTTATTTATTCTATGAGAGATTGCTTAACTGCAGTTTGTTGTGAAATTTAAGATATCGTTACGTTCTATTAACATTTAGTCTTTCGACATAACTCATCAAGGAGTGTGTGTGAATGAAATTTAAAATTTTTGACACCACAACCGGTAGTCAAGCCACAGTCGTTAACATAACAAAATTTTAAAAATTACTAGTTTCGACGCACTGAGTCATTTTCAGATGTGTTCACAGTTTTTCAGGTTTGTTATTACATTTGATAACGACTACTCAGTGCGTCGGAAGTAGTACTGTAACCTTTTAAAAATTTTATTGTTTTAGTGACTGTTTTGACGACCGTTTGTGTCAAACATTTTCAAATTCAGTGAACGAGTTTGTGTGCCGTTTAAGGAAAGATGAGTGCTTTGTTACAGGATGGACATTTGCAGTTCTAGAACCACTCCATATGGAAGTAAATCCTTTCAGCAAAATCTGCTGAGTTTATTTTCAAAAGGTATGTCTATGTTCCAGCTACATTGATTACCCTGTACAGAACAGTCAATCACAGTCTAGATACGCTATGCCCTGAGAAGTACAATGATCACGTTTTGTTTCAAAGACACACAATTACTTTCGCTAATGATGCTCATTTATCGACCAGTTTAATAGGTTGATACCTGCTTATGAGGAACGCATAGGGTCAGTTAGCATTAAAGACAAGCCACGTAACCTTGTCTGTTATATGGTTCAAATGGCTCTGAGCACTATGGGACTCAACTGCTGAGGTCATTAGTCCCCTAGAACTTAGAACTAGTTAAACCTAACTAACCTAAGGACATCACAAACATCCATGCCCGAGGCAGGATTCGAACCTGCGACCGTAGCGGTCTTGCGGTTCCAGACTGCAGCGCCTTTAACCGCACGGCCACTTCGGCCGGCTGTCTGTTATACATCAACCTACAAAGTCATGAGAACTTCATTTCCTAAAATGGCACTGGACTCGCATTCGGAAGGACGACGGTTCAATCCCGCGTCCGGCCATCCTGATTTAGGTTTTCCGTGATTTCCCTATATCACTTCAGGAAAATGCCGGGATGGTTCCTTTGAAAGGGCACGGCCGATTTCCTTCCCCATCCTTCCCTAACCCGAAGCTTGTGCTCCGTCTCTAATGACCTCGTTGTCGATGGGACGTTAAACACTGATCTCCTCCTCCTAAAATGGAGGAATTTTAAGATATAACTTTGTCATTCTAATGGCCTTTTAGGAAATTTAAAGTAAAACAGTTGCACTGTGCACGTATTTTCGACGACTTCGACAATACAATTTCAATAGTTTAGTCACACTACATTTATTAAATCTATTTACAAAGATGGCGAACTTCTTCAGACTACTACATACACGAGCCACAGTTCAGTCCCAAATACGGGTGACTGTCTTATAAGGCTATGTGGCTTTCAGAAATTAAGTTTATACAACAAATAATCATATTGGAATCTATCCTTTAAAGAAACTGTGTACAAGAAGTCGATATACATCTCCATCTACATACATACTCCGCAATCCACCATACGGTGCGTGGCGGAGGGTTCCTCGTACCACAACTAGCATCTTCTCTTCCTGTTCCACTCCCAAACAGAACGAGGGAAAAATTACTGCCTATATGCCTCTGTACGAGCCCTAATCTCTCTTATCTTTGTGGTCTTTCCGCGAAATGTAAGTTGGCAGCAGTAAAATTGTACTGCAGTCAGCCTCAAATGCTGGTTCTCTAAATTTCCTCAATAGCGATTCACGAAAAGAACGCCTTCTTTCCTCTAGAGACTCCCACCCGAGTTCCTGAAGCATTTCCGTAACACTCGCGTGATGATCAAACCTACCACTAACAAATCTAGCATCCCGCCTCTGAATTGCTTCTATGTCCTCCCTCAATCCGACCTGATAGGGATCCCAAACGCTCGAGCAGTACTCTTGAATAGGTCGTATTAGTGTTTCATAAGCGGTCTCCTTTACAGATGAACCACATCTTCCCAAAATTCTACCAATGAACCGTAGATGACTATCTGCTTTCCCCATAACTGCCATTACATGCTTGTCCCACTTCATATCGCTCTGCAATGTTACGCCCAAATATTTAATCGACCTGACTGTGTCAAGCGCTACACTGCTAATGGAGTAGTCAAACATTACAGGATTCTTTTTTCTATTCATCTGCATTAACTTACATTTATCTATATTTAGAGTTAGCTGCCATTCTTCACACCAATTACAAATCCTGTCTAAGTCATCTTGTATCCTCCTACAGTCACTCAACGACTACACCTTCCGTACACCACATCATCATCATCATCAGCAGCAGCAAACAGCAGCACATTGCTATCCACCCTATCCAAAAGATCATTTATGTAGATAGGAAACAACAGCGGACCTACCACACTTCCCTGGGGCACTCCAGATGATACCCTCACCGCCGATGAACATTCACCATCGAGGACAACAGTTGAATAGTAACAATTGTAAATTAAGTGATACGTTTCTGGTATGTGACCGTGTTAATTTACGGAGACCAGCGTTTTGGCGACTGTTACAAGTGGCCTCCATGAGAGTGCTGCATGTTCTACCATATCGTATCATATCCACGTTCATATTTTTAGAGCTTCTGTTGTGGCTACATCATATGACGAGCACTGGTGCGTCTCATCTCTACGGAAGCTTCTTTCATTTGATATATGAATATATTTTCGCTGAAAAGACGAAGTGGGCAATGTGTGTGGGCAATTGATGTTTGAGCATGTTTTTTTGTGCAACTTTCGTGAAGTGCTAACCTTGAAGAGCAAATGATGCCACTAAGTATTTTTGTAAACTACGTTGGGTCCTTATTTTAAAAATATAACTTCTATTTACCGGAATTTCGTTGCTTTACAGACAGTCGTTTCGTCGTGATAATGGCGCATGTAGACTGTTGCCGCTCACCATTATATGAAACGCATTAACGAGGCAAGATATTATCATACATGCTCTGCTCTTGCTTACCGCAGCTTTACACACACACACACACACACACACACACACACACACACACACACACACACAATCAGAGAGAGAGATTTCGCTGAGAATTGTATGTGCAAACGTGCTGCCATTCATTGTTGTGTTCTCTTGTGTGAGCGTTGTCGTGATACAGTTCGTTGCCTTTTATCTGTGAGAGACCATACATCATTTGCGGAAATGTGACAAATCCGGGGTCATCAATGAGCGTTCTTATTCTGCGGTCGAAAAGACTGGAGCACGAGTCGTTCCTTATCACAGCCAGTGAAACTTAACTGCCTAACCTCTCATTTTTCGCCAAAATAAGGTTGAAAGTTTCCAAAGAAGTATCGAGAAATTTTTCTTTGGATCACCAATAACGCGTTCTGAAAGCTGGCAAAGGTTTTTGTTGGAGCTCACTCAGGAAGTCATAAGAATTAAAAGCCAACTCTGATGTGAAGCTGTTTCCAAAAGTAGTAGGTGTAGTGGAAGCTTTTTCTGGTAGTAATGATACGATCCTTTAACGAGTTGTCGCAAACGGAGCTTCGAATAAAAAGTTAAAATGCCAGAAAATAATGAAATACTAAAGAAACAGAGTTCTTGCTGGAAGTGAGACACTTGCAGGAAGTGGTACGTATCACTCCAGAAATTTCGAATGGTGGAAAGGGAGACTTATTAGTTTATGGAACTTTTTCAAAGACTGATAACACACACAAGACTACATAAAGGGGCGTTGCGAATGACCATAGGCTTGTGTAATTGGCCAGAGCGTAACAACAAAGTCACAATACCTGAACTGGCAGACATTCTAAGCGACGCCGTACGTAAGAAACTGCTTGGAAATCTTCAAGAAACGCATCAATATTTTTTAGTTCCTCATGTATGTCCCGTACCGATTTACCAGGTCCAATTAAACAAATCTCAACTCGCACAGAGACACAGTCGTTCTGCCCAAGCCACATCTATGAATGGAACAGGAATAAACGATAATGTACGGTACAATAAAAAGTATTGGCTGTCACGAAGTTCACGGTGATTCTATGAGTATGCATGTGGATTTAAATTATTATGTTCTGCTACTACAGGCCGGCCCAGAGGAGTTTGTGTGCAATCGTCCAGCTGTAAATACATCGTGATGAAAGCCAATAGGATCCGATGCGGTCATATGCCCGAAAATGTGTTACTGAAGATGACACCGGACGCGAAACCCGCTGCATGCACAAGATTTAATGTCTGAAGAGTATCTCTGGACTTCGCAAAATCTTTGAAGGTTAACTTTTTGCGCAGTTTCCAGAATTCATGGGCAGTTTTTAGGCGTATTTTCACGATAAATTTAAATTCACAGATGACTATCTACTACTCAAAACATTTTTTCTCTCATTAGTGGAATTTACCTTCTTTCAACTTACGCTTCACAGTTGTCAAATTGTCATAGGAAGACGTTAATTATATAATCATTGGTATGCTGCGTGCACTGGTGACCTTTTAGAACAGCATACACAGGAAATACCGAATGAAGGTAGCTGTGTTAGATTGTGTCCAAAATCTTTACTTCTGTTTTAGTGCTGTGTGCTGTCAGAGCCCGCGTCATTGTGACATTTGTCCACCAGATGACATTACATGTCATTGTCTTCTAAGAACAGGCTAGTTATCTATGTCATTTCTCTAGGGACCCATGAAACCGCAGCCAACCGTATCTTCATATTCATGCTCTGTGTACAATTATACATCTGAAACGCCACACGCTAATTACTTGCAATGGCAAAGCACTTTAGCTACTACCTTAGGTCAAGAATATTGAACCGTCTGCCAGGCACTTAACTGTTGACTCCAGACTCTAACATTCTGCGTGGTGTCTGTCTGTTCTATATCGTGTCTCCCTACCACTTTCGCGCAACGACGCTCTGAGCGTGTTTTTTAGGGAATTGACTGGTTTGAACCTGGGACCTGTTGCTGGTAAGGAGCCGCCAGACCACACGTGACATGTGGAGTTCAGAAGAGTTCAGTGAGACTAGCGATGATATAACCAAATACTTGATTTCAGCGTCAGCTCCACTGCACTCCCTGTAAAAGAATCTTAATACTAACTAAATTTAGTGGAAGGGGTTCAAGGCTTTCCTATTTTTAGTTAGCTGGTAAAATAACGTCGAAAAAGCAGTTAAGCTTACCATTGGAAATTTTATTCTACTCACAAAACATCGTTTATAAATTGCACTATTGATAAAAGGAAATGGTTTAATACAGGATGGTAAAAACCAACTGCGTTCAACAAAAATGTGAACGAATATTCCCTGAATGGGTTTCCAAGTTCTACAATGTATCGAAGGATGACCAATGCCATATCACATCTATAATCTAGGTTTAAATTAAGTTTCACAAAAGAGAAAACTATCAAAATGGTCTACAGTGACCCTCAATTATCTTTAATTACTTATCTAACTTGTCGTAAATTACAGTGGCTGATGTGGCTTCTCAATAACTATATAACAGAAAAATCATCGCGTTTCAGATTTTTACTTCAAGTGGCAAATGTGAACACCATGAGCTTTAATTGACGATCGACACTAGTATTACCCAAAAAGGGGGTGTAACAAATGAGACTTCTGCAGTTCTGAGTGAAGCTTTATGCGCTGTTATGCGGCATCGTGTGCGTTCATTACCTTGTCGGTGTTCGTCAGGGGGCGACGGGCAGCACAGCTCCGCTCACCTCGCCGTCTCGGAAGCAACTCTCTCCTAACTTCTCTTTACTACAATTTACCGAAGTTAGCTTTTTTAAACCATCTGGCTGTGTTTTCATCTGACCAATCAGGGTCAGAATGTTAACCTTAAGCTCCGCTTACAAAAATTCTGTCTATCCAATGAGAAACGTTATACTTTTCGTGGTGGGGCAATGTTTTTAAAGTTTGCAACGTAACAGAGACGCGAAAAAGTCTCACGCTAAAACTTGCGGCTGGGGTGGCCCTTTTAGTGTTATCGTAAAATCTATACTGTTCTTCTGGAGGGCTCTAGCTTTTAACATGTGCTGGGGGGGGGGGGGGGGGGGGGTCCTAGCGGTTTGCTGGCCACGTGGGTGTCCGTCCCTTATTGTAGGGCCTTCTAGCTTAACACGGTTCTGCCCTCTGCTCTTGTTCTCGTTTCTCCCCTCGGAACTGCGACTGTCTCACGGTGGGAAGGTATGACATGCATTTAGGCATTCTTGTGTGAGTCTGTGGTATTCCATTTACTCTTATTACTTTGGTTAATTTAATGTCACGATTTATTCGGAGCTATGTGACATACTACTGGATTTGCTTATCATGTCAGGGTTTTCATGGAAGGTGTTGGATTTGCCTGACACGTTACAAGACTAGTCATGTAGATATAGACAGCACATTCACAGAGGATATCCATACTTTATCCCTTCTCTTGAAATGGTTTACGCTTTCAGTATAAAATCCCCATTTATTGTGCGAGGTAGCATCTTAAACGCTCAGTGTTCCAAGGGAACAATGGCCAAGTTGACAAGTAAACTTATCAGGCTCTTCCCAAATTTAGCTTTCCCTATGCAGAAGCCGACAACAGTATTTCAGGCATTCCTAGGAAGCCCAGGGATGAATGATTACGCAATAGCTGAAACGAGCTCAAGCACAGGCGAACAATTACCGATGTCTGAGAAAATCTTCGAGTGCAAACTGAGAAGACTCCATGCATCTGTGCGATTTCTTAAACAGGGAGAAATGACGCGGACTAAATCGTAGCTACATTACAGTCCGAGAAACCTCAGAGGATATTTAAAGGTCTGTCAGAAACTGCTCTCAGTCACTACGTTCATTGGCTTAAGCAATTTTTTTAATGGAGGAACATGTTTCGAGATGTAAAGATTATCGTCAGGCTACAATGGCAATACAGAAACGTTTAACCCAACGTTCAAGTGACATTTACAACTCATCACAATAAAAACTACTGTGCAGCAGAAACAAGATGGCAGTCAAAACAAAGCTTGTTTCGATTTAACTATCTGTGTCGATCTTGGTATCAGCCACTTGCAGTGCGTCCTGCATATCATGCTCTCTCATCTGATATTGTTCCACAAAATATATTACAGTGAGAGAATCTGATTGTATAAAAATCATTTTAAAGAATTACAAAGGCATTGCTATTAGACCATATTCATCTTTACACTTATTTTTTACGTATTTCCATTTTAACAGCATTGAACTGAAATTGGTGAAGAAATGGGGGTTTTTGAAATCTGTAATTTCGTTTAGGATCTATGCGATTGCAGTATTTCTCGGCGTATTCCAATGATGAATTCTTCTCGGGTTATCAGCAGAGTGGTGACGTCGTCTTGTCGCAACGTTTCGACGAGTTTCGTACCCATCGTCTTCTGGCGAAGTGTCGGGATGCTGTGTTCTGCATATCTATGGCTGCTTGGCCGTCGTCCTCTTCTGTAAGCCGGCCATTCATGTTTCTCCGGAATGGGGTACCGCGTCGGTGATTGTGAGGGGACCGCGGCGCGGCCCGGCGTCGAGACCCGGTGGCTACCTAATCTGTCCGTGGATTCCACGCTGCACAGATTCGAAAACCGCTATCCCTGTTTACTACATATTTTTGCAGATGTATCTCCACTGTCTCTTAAGATCTTCAAACGTGCTGGTATCAGTGTCTTTAAACAGCTAGGCTATTTTGTCTCTGATGTCTCCTGAACGATTTAAGTTCGTACTGAAGTTTTCGTGTTTTTCTGTGATTCTGCAGTTTTTTTCCTCTTACTTTTGCTTGAGTTGAAGTCAGTGTTTTATGTTCATTATAGCCATTTTTTGTGCAACGGATTTGACTGTGATTTCTGTTCTTTGTTTAAGAAACCTCAGGATGCAGCCTGTTGATGTGTACTTTCAAGTATTTTTGTACTGTCACTGTAGCTTGAAGGCAAGGTTTATACCTATAAATATTTTGCTTCATTCGATAAGTAAATCAAAAATTTTTGCGCCTATTAGCTGTCTCTGAAGAACCTTGTCATATTTTTGAAAGGATCACAGTTGATTGCCCGTTCATATGGCTCTAATAAGGGAACCTCCCCATCGCACCCCCCCCCCCCCCCCCAGGTTTAGTTATAAGTTGGCACAGTGGATAGGCCTTGAAAAACTGAACCCAGATCAATCGATAAAACAGGAAGAAGTTGTGTGAAACTATGAAAAAATAAGCAAAATATACAAACTGAGTAGTCCATCTGCAAGATATGCCACATCAAGGAGAGTGTAAAATCAGCAGTGCCGTGGTCCCGTGGTTAGCGTGAGCAGCTGTGGAGCGAGAGGTCCTCGGTTTAAGTCCTGCCTCGAGTGAAAAGTTTAATTTTTTTTATTTTCAGTTTATGTGACGAACTCTTATGTTTTCATCACGTTTTTGGGAATATTTATGACATCCACAAGAAAACCTAAATCGGGCAAGGTAGAAGAATCTTTTTACCCATTCGCCAAGTGTACAAGTTAGGTGGGTCGACAACATATTCCTGTCATGTGACGCACATGCCGTCATCAGTGTCGTATAGAACATATCAGACGTGTTTTCCTGTGGATGAATAGGTTGGCCTATGACCGTGCGATCAAATGTTTTCGGTTCCCATTGGAGAGGCACGTCCTTTCGTCTACTAATCGCACGGTTTTGCGGTACGGTCGCAAAACACAAACACTAAACTTATTACAGTGAACAGAGACGTCAATGAACGAACGGACAGATCATAACTTTGATAAAATAAAGAAAATAAACTTTTCACCTGAGGGAAGACTTGAACCAAGTATCTCCCGTTCCGCAGCTGCTCACGCTAACCCCGGGACCACGGCGCTGCTGAGCTCACATTGTCCTTTATGTTGCTTATCTTGCGCATACTACTCAGTTTGTATATTTTGCTTATTTTTTTCATAGTTCCACACAACTTCTTCCTGTTTTCTCGATTGATCTGGGTTCAGTTTTTCAAGGCCTATTCACGGTGCCAACTTATAACTAAATCTGAGGGGGGTGCGATGGGGAGGTTCCCTCGTAAGTCGTCAGCGAAGATGTGTTCGGGAAGTTTCTTCCAAAGGAGCAGTGACAATTTTCAACCAACTCCAGTGGGATGCTAGGGAGAAAATACGCTGTGCGTCATGTAGAGAATCAAGAAAATTCAATGATCCCGTGTTCCCACACGGGTCATTTAACACATTACTTTCACCAAATTTTATGTAGTCTTATGACCATAAGGGTAAAAGAATTTCGAGAGCGAGAAGTAGTATCTACGATCAGTCTTCCTTAAAAGGAAAGATTAATGGAATCTAACGCCACATCGAATGGATACGGAAGGAAGTCTGTCACGATATCATTTAAGGAGCTAACCTGGCATGAACCTTAAGTGACTTGTGGCAACGCCAGGAAAGCTGACCCTATGTGTGTTCTCAGGTTCTCTGGATGTATAATGCTCTTTCGGGTGTTCAACCGAGTTACTGTTTATATTTTTCTGCAAGCTGCTTCGATGACTCACCCGGCAGTCTTCTTGAAGTGCTGTGAACCGGTGGCAGCTCAGGCAGCGAGTACACAACACAGCGCGCAGCACCTGGAGAAGACTGTGTCTGTCGTCTGAATATCGGGCATAAAATGGAAAAAAATCGAATGGGCACTCTACAGCAGACAATTAGTGAATCCTTATGTCCGGATGGGAATTTAAATTTCCCTCCTCTCGAACACGCAGCCAGTTTGCTTAACGCTTCGCCGCCTCAAGGTCGGTTCACTCTTGACGGAACGGAACGTCAAAGTCAAGGTTGCGCAGGAAGAAAGTTTTGACGCTGACGTGGGTGGCGGTGGCGGCGGCGGCGGCGGCATCATCATCGTCGTCTACCAACATCGAAAGTTCACCTGTTTTCGCCGCGCTCGCTCATGTTACACTAGGGCTTTTTTTTTTTTGTCGTCTTAATCTGTTTTACTAATTTGCTTTGTTTTCGCGAGATATAGAAAATGTTCGGTAACAACTTTTCTATTCTTTCCGTTGAGTGTTGAACAAGCTACCTGAAAGAGAGATATGATTAGTGTTTTCAAACGCTGTACCAACACAGTGTACAACTAATCCGTCCGAACAGCTCTGTAAGACGCAACGGTACTGTACAACCGACGAATCATCCTCAGCCTATAGGCGTCACTGGATGCGGATATGGAGGGCCATGCGGTCAGCACACCGTTCTCCCGGCCGTTGTCAGTTTTCGTGTCCGGAGCGCTGAGGACAAATAAGAACTTAAATTGGTAAAGCAATTTTTATTAAATAACCTTTTAAATAGTGAAAACGTTCTACTGAAGGAGAAAATCACAGTTATTTCTGCCGTTAATTGATACTTCGAAAGAAAAAGCTACAGGTAAGGTAAACAGGCTGTATATACTACCTTGAAAATATTGTGTGATGTGGTTATACGTACGCATTTTAGCTAGCAACCAAATGGCCATGTTTTTAATTGTTTGAATGGCGTTTTTCCTACTGTTCCACTTCTCAGCAGTTGACGATGCAAACTTTATTTAGGACATCCGTTATGAAGTTCGTTTCAGTAGTAATAAACTTTTATCACTGCTGGTTCTATAATCCTGATAGTGTAATTCCATCTGGCCGATATCGGTCTAGGCGCTACGGTCTGGGGCCGCGTGACCGCTACGGTCGCAGGTTCGAATCCTGCCTCGGGCATGGATGTGTGATGTCCTTAGGTTAGTTAGGTTAGAGTAGTTCTAAGTTCTAGGAGACTGATGACCTCAGAAGTTAGTCCCTTAGTGTTCAGAGCCATTTGAACCATTTGACACCGGTCTAATTCCTTTGAACTGCACCAAGATGAGACCCATACGTATGGCCAAAACATGCCATGTGGATAACATTCATCGTCGCATGTCCTCAGCCATGAGATTATGCAGTGGTTTTGCATATGACCCAGTACTTTCACGTTCTAGCGATTAGGAACTACTATGAGTGTTAAAAAGTAACTGTTTTTTGAACATTTTTATTTGCTCGTCTACATTAATTTTATGCCTCCACAACAGCCCCCAGCGCTGTTTTCCAGTACACCAAACGTTACCGTCAAAGTGACGCCACTTACAGTGAATATATAGCGCGAACCACACTGTAAGTAAATAATTTAATGCAACACAGAAATGTCAACCAACATATTAATAAAACGGGAAAGAATATAAAAAGTGCAACTTCCAGCTTGTTACAAAATTTGCGCGTGAACCGCTTTAAATCTAATTTCAGCATCAGCAAACTAATGTAATGTAACATTCCAGTAAACCCACTCAAGAGCCTTGTCAATCAACGCGGAACGCGTCTGAGTAAATTCAGTCATTTGTAGTATGCAAAAGGCGTTTTACTTTATACGAACTAATAAATATGGTTTAGAAACTAATATTGCAAGTACAAAGTTCATCGCATCCGTAGCATGAAAAGGTTCGTATCAATGCTTATTGACTCCGAGGTTTTGGTTGGGTTCGAGTGCATGTAACTAACTTTAATTTGACCGTTTTGGAAAGGTCCGAAACGACTGCCACTCAGACACATGAGGGCAGCTGAGAAGCCTCTTAATACAGACCACAAATAACTGAGGTAGAGGTCACTGGCTTGTTGGAGATTAAGAACACCGCCATCGGACCATCGACTCACGGAACCGAACTGATGTGGCGCGGCATGCGTTGACACACTGAAGTTGAGGTTCAAGTACATCGTACAAGGGATGTTTACATGGGATAAACTTAACATGATGCATTCACCGTCTTATCAGACAGGAGGCAGGTACAGAGCTATACCGTCCCATCATATCTTTTCATATTTTGTTCGCCCACCGTATCAAAACTTATCCGTGCATGTAGGCTGACAGTAACAAAATAATTTCTAATTGATTCCATCCCACCTGCAACTGCTAGTTTTTGTTGATTTTCTTTTATATTTTAAGGTTTCGGCCCTTCATGCGATTTGGAGGTACGACTTGCTGACTGCATCAAAATCGGCGTCGGCAAATGTCACGCTGGTCTCTTGCATGTTTTCCGTATAAATAATGCCTACAGCGCTATACTTTGAGTACTGACATCATATCTATAATTAAAATTTTACAGCTATGGCTATTAGAATGAACCCATGTCGAGAGGTTAAAACCAAATGTTATACTGTCAGGCAGGACCGTGTGAACCTGAGAAAATCTCTTAGTATAGTTGTGTGTAGTTGGTTGTGTGTGTATTTACGTACTCTATCACTTCAACATCTTTTGTACTCGCTTAGCGATTGGACTAGTGGTTGTCTTCATGCCTGTGTGCATTTTGCATTCTAGATTTCTGCCTGAACATTAACAGTAAATTGTTATCGTAATTGTTTTTTACAGTAATAGGCGGAAACAGCAATATTTAACATATATAAGGGGGCATCAAAAAGTTTCGGTTCGAAGGCCGTACGGTCTAGAATCGGGATGCCAATCAAGCAAAATCGCTGTGAGCACTGAGGCAATCATCCCACCAACGCACTAGGTTCTAGATACCCATCTAATAAAACATCGTGTCCTGCTGGGTGAAGTAGTCGGAAACTGCCTGCTGCACATTCTTGTCCGACAGGAATCATTGTCCCTTCAAGGCCACCCACTTGTATTGGCATAACTTCTGTGATACTAAATTAGCGATATGGAACGTGCGTTATCATAAATCAGAAACACCACTTGCGTACAATTCCACAACTGTCGTTTTCTAAAGACATGCTGCCTCATGCATTCTTCATTCTCGGAAGGACGTTTACCGGTGTTTGTCCTCCGGTAGCCAAAAAACGAATAACAGCACATTGGTTCTGTTTGGACGCATTTGTAATAACATCGCTGTTATTCACATTTGAAAATTTACCATTCGCACGTTCGAAAGACACGAATGTCACACTAATCCCTTGCCTACATGTCGATGCTTATATACCCGCATTGGAATCTTGCTTCGCTGCATGTACGCTGCAGCAACGTCCTGAAACGGAAACTTTTGATCGCCTCTAATATCACCGGGATATGAATTACTAAAACACATCTCCCTCGATGGATATTGCCTTACCGTATTCTGGTGGTATTTGGAAGAAATGCAATGCCGCGTCCAGCCACAGTAAAATGGTACCAATAATTTGACCAAAGCCTCTCAGACATCTAGAACACTTACTGGAAGGAAGGCCATCGCCATCGAGCACAGACGACGATGTCCAGGAGATCTAACTGATTTGTAGCTGTCTCAGATTTTCCAACGACGAGGACGTCCACACAGCGCTTCTAGAATGTCTTCTTGACCAAGGAGCGGATTTCCACAGTCTAAGAACTGAACGATAGGTAAAACATCCCGACGGCTGTCTACCGAGACTTTGTGACTATGTTGGAAAATAGCGTCATACAACCGTATCACTCTGAAAAGTAGCATAAAAGCAGGTAATCAGAGACTGAGCACAAGCTCTATGTCAAGGACGGGGACGGAAGTCGGGCGTGCACTTTCACAGGAAACATCCCAGCATTTGCCTGGAGTGATTTAGGGAAATCACGAAAAACCTAAATCTGGATGGCCGGATGCAGGTTTGAACCGTTGTCCTCCAGAATGAGAGTTCAGTGTGTTAACCATTGCGCCACCTTGCTCGGTGAAATGTAATTAACATTCAATAAAAGTTATCTGGTCTGCCATAATAACGTTCAACTTTTTGAAATTCCCCTCGTAGTTGGCGGTTGTTACTCAGAGATGAAGAGGCTTGCACAGAACAGATTGCACCAAAATAATCTTCGGAATGAAGACGACGAAGACGGGCATGACCTTTCATACTTCATGGATATATCACACTTCATGTACAGGCTATGACTCATGTAAATTTAACCTCGTGACGTGCTACGATTCTAATGACGTAGTTGGACAGGTTTTGTCAGTGTGACATCTGCACTCAAAATTAGAATGTTGTAGAAATTTATATACAGTGCAAGACATGCGAGAGAACAGCATCACAACATTTGTTGTCACTGATTTTGATCGTCAAACAGCCAACAAAGGGTACTTTAATATGGACTAACAAAATTTTATCGTAATACAGAAAAACAAGAAATTAACAATTACAGACAGGATAGAATCATAATGAATTTTTTACTCTGCAGCGCAGTCTGAGCTGATATGGAACTTCCAGTCAGACTAAAATTGTGTCGGCCCGGAACTCTAACTCTGAACCTTTGCCTTTCGCGGTCATGTGTTCTACCAACTGAGCTATCCAAGAACGACTGACGAATTGTCTTCACAGCTTTACTCCCGCCAGTACCTCAGTTCAGAACACTTGCCCATGGAAGGCAAAGATCCTGTGTTCGAGTCTCTGTCCAACACAGTTTTCATCTACCAGGAAGTTTCACGAAATTATCACTTCTAACATCCGTAACAATGTACCACACAATTCGCTTCAGAATTTCTGTAGAATAGTTTGAGGAACACAATGTACATTATGACGCAGATGTGTTACTGCTTATCCATACTGGAATATCTTGGACCTCGTCTGTGGCTCTCTGACTTATGACCAACCGAATGTGGACGGCGTTTGGGACGGTCACTAATCAAAAAGTCTGCCGTTTACTCATACACTCCTGGAAATTGAAATAAGAACACCGTGAATTCATTGTCCCAGGAAGGGGAAACTTTATTGACACATTCCTGGGGTCAGATACATCACATGATCACAATGACAGAACCACAGGCACATAGACACAGGCAAAAGAGCATGCACAATGTCGGCACTAGTACAGTATATATCCACCTTTCGCAGCAATGCAGGCTGCTATTCTCCCATGGAGACGATCGTAGAGATGCTGGATGTAGTCCTGTGGAACGGCTTGCCATGCCATTTCCACCTGGCGCCTCAGTTGGACCAGCGTTCGTGCTGGACGTGCAGACCGCGTGAGACGACGCTTCATCCAGTCCCAAACATGCTCAATGGGGGACGGAGCCGGAGATCTTGCTGGCCAGGGTAGTTGACTTACACCTTCTAGAGCACGTTGGGTGGCACGGGATACATGCGGACGTGCATTGTCCTGTTGGAACAGCAAGTTCCCTTGCCGGTCTAGGAATGGTAGAACGATGGGTTCGATGACGGTTTGGATGTACCGTGCACTACTCAGTGTCCCCTCGACGATCACCAGTGGTGTACGGCCAGTGTTGGAGATCGCTCCCCACACCATGATGCCGGGTGTTGGCCCTGTGTGCCTCGGTCGTATGCAGTCCTGATTGTGGCGCTCACCTGCACGGCGCCAAACACGCATACGACCATCATTGGCACCAAGGCAGAAGCGACTCTCATCGCTGAAGACGACACGTCTCCATTCGTCCCTCCATTCACGCCTGTCGCGACACCACTGGAGGCGGGCTGCACGATGTTGGGGCGTGAGCGGAAGACGGCCTAACGGTGTGCGGGACCGTAGCCCAGCTTCATGGAGACGGTTGCGAATGGTCCTCGCCGATACCCCAGGAGCAACAGTGTCCCTAATTTGCTGGGAAGTGGCGGTGCGGTCCCCTACGGCACTGCGTAGGATCCTACGGTCTTGGCGTGCATCCGTGCGTCGCTGCGGTCCGGTCCCAGGTCGACGGGCACGTGCACCTTCCGCCGACCACTGGCGACAACATCGATGTACTGTGGAGACCTCACGCCCCACGTGTTGAGCAATTCGGCGGTACGTCCACCCGGCCTCCCGCATGCCCACTATACGCGCTCGCTCAAAGTCCGTCAACTGCACATACGGTTCACGTCCACGCTGTCGCGGCATGCTACCAGTGTTAAAGACTGCGATGGAGCTCCGTATGCCACGGCAAACTGGCTGACACTGACGGCGGCGGTGCACAAATGCTGCGCAGCTAGCGCCATTCGACGGCCAACACCGCAGTTCCTGGTGTGTCCGCTGTGCCGTGCGTGTGATCATTGCTTGTACAGCCCTCTCGCAGTGTCCGGAGCAAGTATGGTGGGTCTGACACACCGATGTCAATGTGTTCTTTTTTCCATTTCCAGGAGTGTATCATTGAGTCCAGGCTACAAACTTTCGCCATCACCAAGGTACCACCGAGTAACAGGAAGGTGTTTATTTCAATATTCCACTACTTCCAAAGTGGAAAAATTGACGCAGAAAGTGAGGAAGTAGGCTTAAATCGAACATGTTTAATTCAGATTCATATCATATCACAAAATCTGTTACGGAGTACCGTTTTAGGGCACAGAAAGCAATGCCCTGTGTCTCAGTAGTGTAAATTAACGCAGCTACGTTTAAGGAAGAGAAAAGCGTGTCCTATTATGCCGCCAGATTACTGAACGCAGACACTGACAACATTAAGTAAAGATCCTGCACTTAGATGTCGTTGGGTCCATCCATCACTTAGATCCGCCAACCGTTGTCATTAAGTGAACGAGAGCGGCGGTAATTGCTATTGGATCGAAGCGCACGGCTTACGCTTAACTCATCAAACGAAAACAACCCACAACCGACAGAAGTGAAGTGCTCCATCACTAACACCATCCCGTGCTATTACAGGTGTTAGTCACGTCGTAGATGAAGTAAAAGTTTCTGTAATTAGTAATTTCATTAATTATACGTACACTGTGCGATTGATTCACACGTCAGATACATTGTTTAAACAAATTCAATATCCACCGTGTTGTTCAAAGATTTCTGAGGTCGAATCAAATCATGCCTTCATTAGGGCAGGGCTCCCCTTTGGCTTAAAAGTTCCAGCGCAAACGAGAATTATCGGCTAAAATTATGTCTCAGTAAAACGTACAGACGTCGTACGTCACCTTTCACCTATAACGCAATGATCTACCGTTAAAGTTCACACTTAAACTAAGAACATAGCACTGAAGTTTATTTCGCTTCTTTTTTCATTTTTTTGGGATGAAATAAAATGATCATGCCATAATTAGCCGGGAGATCCCATCTTGGTTTGTTGACACATATTGTAAGTGTGTGTATTTCACGCCACTTCGGTGACTTTAGCGTCGATAAAAATAAGATGAAATAGTTAAGAGAACACCAAACCCAAACCCCAAGCGAAGAAAATCTTCGACCGGACTGGGCATCACACCCAGGACCCCGCAATCTAGAGGAAGCTACGCTAACCAGTAGAACACTAGCTACGGACATTCTTTGGAATGAGGCTTGTGATGAAAGACCTAAGTGGAGTAGCCAAAGTTCTAGGTGAGGTTGGAAGGTGACAGTTTTTCCGAGTTTACGAAGCCAGTTAATGTTGTACCACAAGAATAATATTGTAATTCTTGACGCGGCGCGAATTTTACGCCCATTACGCTTCTGATGTGTGGTTTATGTCCAGCACTGTAGTGGCGTGTTGTCTTGGTTGGCTGATTTGTGGAAGGGGGCCTAACAGCGAGGTCAATGGATTAGGGACGCATGGGGAAGGAAGTCGGCCGTGCCCTTTTGAAAAAGGAACCATCTCGGCATTTGCCTGAAGCGAAATGGGTGGTACGACAGCTACAATATTTCCATGAAGTAACTCTAATACAACTTGGAAAAGTAAACACGGCGATCTCGTACAGAGGACGGCGCGATGCTCACCGGCCGCCATTTCAGCATCTGCCTATAGCGTCACTCGAATGCAGCATGGAGGGGCGTGAGATCAGCGCACTGCTTTCCTGTTCGTTCTCGGCTTCCAGACACTGGAGCCGTCCTCACTCAAGGAGCTCCTGATCTGGCATCACGATGTTGAGTGGACCCCATCCCAATTCTCAAACTAGGGAAAATCCCTGGCAATACAAGGAACTGAAACCTGATCCTCTACATGGCAGACACGTGCGCAGATAACAGTTATGGAGGCGGACAAACGCTTATACAACTCCCCTTTATTTCTTTACATATTCAGTTTTGACTAAATAACAAAGAAAATTTAGCCGTGTAAGGTTTATTTCTAGAAATAATCTTAGCCAGGGACCCACAATAGTTACTTCTGAGAAATTAGCAAAGATCACCGAAGTACAGTATTTCCGACGTTCCATGTACGATACATGTTAGTGTGTTGTCCTGCTTATGAGCAGACCATGAAATAGCCCCATGGTTTTTTCAAAGAGCTCTGAAGTTACTTTGCTTTGAGACAGGAGCATACAAATTCCATAATATTCTGAGTAACAACCTGGCAGTGATTTACATTTTATATCAGTTTCCAAGTTTGAGCCGAGTTAATGTCATTCTCCTTCAGCGATATTTCGACGAATTCCCCAGTTTCCTGCGTCAACTTTCGAGGACAGATTTCGTTGGTCACACATTCAGTTCCAACCAAACTGAATGGTACAAGCACTCCAAGTGACACTTTCCCTTAGAACTAACAGAACGCAAGTGTCTCAGAAACTCTAGACCCACATAAAGACTATTCAGACTCAGAGGTATAATAAGGGAAAATGTCTGAAGACAATACTCTTGACAGAAAAATACCTCTCAACGACTGTAGAGGATTCAAAGCGAACTGACGCAGTCCATATCGAATTTAGCAACGGACTGTACCATTTGGTCTTGGTTCCTCTAGCGGCGTGCAATAGTACTGTGGCGAGGGCATTTCGTTGTGTACCAAGAGATACGTATCTGCAAGCAAACAAAATTTAATCTGGGTAAGTAGTTTTCGTGATGATGGAGACTGACCACCTATCCTGTTATCTGGTCGCAAAGAGGATCTACACGATTTATGCAGTGTGTCCCTCTGAAGAGTCGTCAGGTTAATTTCTCTGGTGTTTTCCCAGATATTTATAATTTCTGGTTTTACAAAGTGTAGCTGAAGTCAACCCAAAAAAATACTTATCACCTCTCTTGTGACGCCCCGTGTATAACGGAAACATCGGTTTATTTCCCGTTAAGAACAAAACAGTTTTTAAAGCCGAATTTTCCGTTTCCATGCCCGCATCTCGTGGTCGTGCGGTAGCGTTCTCGCTTCCCACGCCCGGGTTCCCGGGTTCGAATCCCGGCGGGGTCAGGGATTTTCTCTGCCTCGTGATGGCTGGGTGTTGTGTGCTGTCCTTAGGTTAGTTAGGTTTAAGTAGTTCTAAGTCCTAGGGGACTGACGACCATAGATGTTAAGTCCCATAGTGCTCAGAGCCATTTGAACCATTTTTTAACCATCCGTTTCCATTTGATATATCGGTCCCGAATTAGTCTTTCCGGGTTATTGGTTTCGACGGTATGTATTAACAGTGACACTAGAATACGAATAGCTAGTATTCCAGCAGCGACTGTGCAGCGCTGCTGGATGACGATTGTAGACAGTGTGGGCCGAAGCGGAGCATGAGTTCCTGCTGAGTACTGGTTATCCTTCGTGTTTTACTGTTTGTTAATACATAGAGATAAAAAGAATGTTGCAGTAGACTAATTTGGAACCGCTCTATGGAATGTGAGAGTAAAATCCTTTGTTAAAAATTCTTTTGTTTGCAACGGCAAACAAACCTACCCTTCCCATCGACAATGGGTGTCGCACAAAAGATGAGACTGGCAGTATTTGTTTGGGTTCACTACAGCTACACTTTGCAAATACGGAATGTCGAAACATCAGAGAAAATGTGCCTTAGGAGTTTTAGGACGGACATCCTATACACCAGGAATTCCGTTACCTCTTTCAAATTTAGCTACTTTCTTGACTAAGAACATGGTAGATATTCCAATCTATCAATTTTACACTGACTTCAACCGATGCGTTCATTGAAAATATTTTATACACGTGATGCCATTAGCACACCATTAGACAATATGCAGACAAATGAAAGCTTAAACCACACTGGGAGAAACAACATTTACTAATTATGAGAAACTAGCAAATAGGCAAGTTAAATCGGCTAAAAAATAGTACTTTCCTCTCCAATTTATCATCAAAGCGTTACCATTAGACAAGTACGTTTTTAAACCGACGTAGATTGCTCTGACTCCGCATAAAGTTTCAAACAAATACAAGAAAGGCCCGCTCTGAAAATTGTCCAGTATGAACAATTTGCGGTAGCGGAAGTCATTCCATTAGCATCCCCATGTTTTATAACAAACAGAGCGAAATTTACATACGCATGCAGGGAGGGATAATTCGTACCTTTTCCAACCTCATATAAGCAAATTGAGCGCCAGATCCCTCGCTAGACTGAAGCCTCCATCCCTCTTAAATAAATTGTCTGTCACGAACTCTATTGCTTCTTTTACTACGCTATACGTAGAGTTCGTCACGTCAATAACGACGCTTCGTATTTAATGTTACCTGGTTGGCGTGGCTGTATTCTGCCACATACAATTTAGTTCGTTGTTTGAAGGAAGGCGAAATATTACGGTTTAACATCCAATTAACGACGATGTCGTTAAAAGTGGAGCAATAACTCCAATTTATTTAGGACAGAAGAAACTCCACTATTTACTTTCCTAAGAAACCATTCAGAAATTTGCTGTAAGAAATTTTACGGAAAACAGGGATCTGGTGGGCCGGATAGGGATTTGAAATGCCGTCCTCTCGAATACGATTCCGGTTTATTACTACGTCGCCAGTTCTCTCTCGCTTCTGACTCCAGTGCAAAACTTTTTCTTTACACTTCTTTCAATATTTCTAGTCTCTCCAACATACGACATGCTACAATCTGAAAGCTTGATTTACAGAGCCAGCTATAGAAGCCGTAGATTATCTCCAACGGAGTACGTTTCGTCGGAGGGATCGACGTACGACGGGTAGGCGTTTTAAGGCTAACACAGAGAACTGAAGTTGCTGTGTGTCCTATGGTAGGAACAACTGTGTTCGAGGGGATGAAGAAAGATTAAGGTTTAATGTCTCGTCGACAATGAGGTCACTAGAGATGGAACTCAAGCTCAGATTGATTCAAGGATGGGGAACGAAAACTAAAGTGACCTTTCAGAGGAACAGTCTCGGCAATTGCTTGCATTCATTTAGGGAAATAACCGAAAAACTAAATCTGGATGGTCGAACACGGATTTGAACAGTCATCCTCCCAAATGCGAGTTCAGTATGCTTATTAATGTACCACCTCGCTCGGTAGCTGTGCTGGGACTGGCTGATGGAGAACACCTTCCGAAAATCGAGATCCCAAGGAATCAAAGTTAAAGGTCAGTGATTATGTATTTTCACTCTTTAAGCATAAAGAACTATATAGGAAATACGTAAGTGATGCAGATGAACTGCAAAAATAAAAAGTCAGTGCTACGAGAGGTATAGTGCTGCCAGTGGTACTCATAATTGCGGACAGGCGAGGAGAGAGACGAAAATGCGAAGTTCTACCTCACTGATCGGAAATCGACCTTCACGTCTGACGCCAAAAGAGTGGTCGGATTAAAAAAAGGGGGGAGGGGTATAGGCCAGGATCTCTCTTCTCCGCTTTCCTCTGAGGTAAGTACAAGCGGCCAATCCAGCGTGCCGGATTTTCGAGAGCATCGCGGACTATCCGAAGTACGCTTCTCTCCCTTCATGGTCACCGCGAAGTAGATTCCCCTGCTTTTTAGAATGCATATTAATAGTTGTCACCGTAAGGGGTTTGATTTGGATGGGGCTGATAGTCGTTACGTCTCGTCTGCCGGTGCGGGGTACCCTGCTCAAGCCTGGAATACTGCTGCCTCGCACCAGTGGAAGCTAGCCACCACACGCATGCACCAGGATCGACGCACGTATGTCACTGGAAAACTCGACGTGACCAACAGAGGCTCATGATGTAAAGTAAGAACTGTCTTCAGTTGGTTCCGGCCAGGCGAGTCACCCGGATAGTTCCAGAGATCGAGAGTCTGTGAGAGCCACTCAAAAATTTGGCGTTTCTGCTGTTTGTTCACGACTATAAGGTTCGAGCTTTTGGTCTCGCATCTCTTCCTTTCGTTCCGGTAATCATCCAGAGTTCGGAAGCTATACAATTTTCCTCCCTAAACGTCAGTTCTTTAGTCAAGTGGTGTTCTGTTATACTGCGCGCTCCCTCTCCTGTTTTTGAGGATTTCTATCCAGTGTCTCTTCGGCGAGCTTTCTTCGTGTGGCAGTGTGCGTGCTCCGTGGACAACTTTTTATGAACTGAACGTCTAGACTGAAGGCTCGTTATCGAGATGGGTAAGTCTTCTGTAAGATCGAGCGATTTTAGAATTTTATTATAACAAAACGACTGGCAACGCTAGTCCTGAACTGTGTGGCGTGTTAAGCAGTATCACTGATATGCAAGCCTTCAGCCTTGCGTGCTATTCCCTCCACAAAGACAATGGGAGGCACGCACGATGATGCGCAGTATCGAGTCGATAGCTCACACAAGACGTGCACCTCCCGAGAACTGAAGTAGATTCTCTCCGTATTGTATTACACCGGCTTTGTACCAGCAGTATTCATGGGACTTTTCTGGTATTTCTAAAGGTTTCTTTTAATTTCGTTTATGCAACGTTAAAGTTTTGTCATTCAAGGCAGTGTTCTTGAAATGATTTATGTCACGCCCAGCGGCAACGGATAACACCGTTAATTTGCGCAAGAGAAATCAGAAGCCACTCAATTGACTGGGCACGTAAAAATACATGCTAACATGGTTTGTTCTTAATGAGAACCAAACTAATGTTTCCCCACAACACTAACAAGGAGAAGGCCGCAGACGCGTCCAACTGATTCAACTCCAAAGACAGGTCGCTTATGTATAACCTAGAATGAAAGACTAAGGTAGTTTGGCTCAACACCCATTCGTTTTCTAGAAAATCGCACCTAAGTTTTATGATGTGCAATCAACTTGGAATTGACGAAATCGGTTAAAAATTGAGCATTTTTCATGAACATGTATATCGTTAGCAAAAGCATACTTTCCTACATATAGACAAAAGAAACATTTTAGATTGCCGCTCATGTAACCATGATATAAGCGCAGTTAACGAAAGCGCTGCTGACTTAGCGACCAAGGTATCTGGCTCGGAAGCAAAGAACAAGTGTTCTATTCCCAAGTGCATTTAGCAGTATTTTATCTGCTTTTCCGGATCGAAACTGGGGGGAATAGGAGTGTTATAAGGAACATACATCAGCAAGGATTAGAAACAAAGCAAATAAATTTCTCTAACGTTTTGGATTAGTAATGGATTAATATTTTAATACTCGCATGAAAATAATTCAGAGTTAAAGCGCTCCGAAGACGAGTATACAACGCACTTTATCGCGTAACGGAGAAAAACTACAGGGCTATTACAAATGATTGAAGCGATTTCATAAATTCACTGTAGCTCCATTCATTGACATACGGTCACGACACACTACAGATACGTAGAAAAACTCAAAGTTTTGTTCGGCTGAAGCCGCACTTCAGGTTTCTGCCGCCAGAGCGCTCGAGAGCGCAGTGAGATAAAATGGCGACAGGAGCCGAGAAAGCGTATGTCGTGCTTGAAATGCACTCACATCAGTCAGTCATAACAGTGCAACGACACTTCAGGACGAAGTTCAACAAAGATCCATCAACTGCTAACTCCATTCGGCGATGGTATGCGCAGTTTAAAGCTTCTGGATTCCTCTGTAAGGGGAAATCAACGGGTCGGCCTGCAGTGAGCGAAGAAACGGTTGAACGCGTGCGGGCAAGTTTCACGCGTAGCCCGCGGAAGTCTACGAATAAAGCAAGCAGGGAGCTAAACGTACCACAGCCGACGGTTTGGAAAATCTTACGGAAAAGGCTAAAGCAGAAGCCTTACCGTTTACAATTGCTAAAAGCCCTGACACTCGATGACAAAGTCAAACGCTTTGAATTTTCGGCGCTGCTGCAACAGCTCATGGAAGAGGATGCGTTCAGTGCGAAACTTGTTTTCAGTGATGAAGCAACATTTTTTCTTAATGCTGAAGTGAACAGACACAATGTGCGAATCTGGGCGGTAGAGAATCCTCACGCATTCGTGCAGCAAATTCGCAATTCACCAAAAGTTAGCGTGTTTTGTGCAACCTCACGGTTTAAAATTTACGGCCCCTTTTCCTTCTGCGAAAAAAACGTTACAGGACACGTGTATCTGGACATGCTGGAAAATTGGCTCATGCCACAACTGGAGACCGACAGCGCCGACTTCATCTTTCAACAGGATGGTGCTCCACCACACTTCCATCATGATGTTCGGCATTTCTTAAACAGGAGATTGGAAAACCGATGGATCGGTCGTGGTGGAGATCATGATCAGCAATTCATGTCATGGCCTCCACACTCTCCCAACTTAACACCATGAGATTTCTTTCTGTGGGGTTATGTGAAAGATTCAGTGTTTAAACCTCCTCTATCAAGAAACGTGCCAGAACTGCGAGCTCGCATCAACGATGCTTTCGAACTCATTGATGGGGACATGCTGCGCCGAGTGTGGGAGGAACTTTATTATCGGCTTGATGTCTGCCGAATCACTAAAGGGGCACGTATCGAACATTTGTGAATGCCTAAAAAAACAGTTTTTGTCTGTGTGCAAAGCATTGTGAAAATATCTCAAATAATAAAGTTATTTTAGAGCTGTGAAATCGCTTCAATTATTTGTAATAACCCTGTAAGTATTAGTTGAAAACAGTCTCGGTTGCAGTTTTAGTTTTTTATTCATCAACTACGCGTTTCACCTTATTTAGGCATCTTCAGGCTGATCTTAATTTGCTATTTCTTAGGACGATCCTTTAGACAGTGTAGCTAAAGGGCATCGTAGAGTACATCAGGCCAACATCACCTTCGTTAACCTCAGTAAATACTTTCTAGGTGGACATATGTGACTCCAAGGCCTGCAAAACTCGTACACGTTCACAGGAGCTCTTAACAGGCTTTAGTACTGGAACGATGATCCTTTGCTCCCATTACGAAGCGAAGTCCCCAACGCCCCAGATGGGGTTGAAGACGGCAAGGAGGTGTGCTGATGATCTGCTGACAGATGTTTAGTCATCTCGGAATGTATGCGGTCTGGTTCAGAGGATGTGTCAGGACAATCAGCAAGGGCACTGAGAAATTCCCACTATTTGGCTCATGGTGGTGTGGAGCAAAGGGTAAGTGTCGTCGTTCCATCCGCTGTTTTAGGAGACAAAAGGTGGGGCGGAAATTCTCAGACGCAGAGGTGTGACAATAACGATCGCCAATGTGCTCTTTGATGATGTCTGTATAAGCATATACAACTACATTCGCGGAAATTCCAGGTACACCAGCAGGGGTCTGAAATCCGTTAAAGCATCGGAGTCTGGTCCAAACCTGGGAAGGAGAGATTGATGTGCCAATGGTCTAGACCTATCAATCCCATCACTCCTGCTTCCATCGATTGATAAGGTGACAGACCCAGGCACAGAGCTGGTTTAAGGAAATGAGGTGCTCCAGGGATGGATGGCGCTTATGACTTTGGAGTTCCCCTGTCTAAGGCTCTAATGGCTGCAGCGATTTCTGGCGACAACCAAGGCACCGATTTCCACTGGGAGGCAACCTGAGGAACAAGGGGTTGCCCATTCAGCTGTGGGGGTAGTGATGGTAAGGATCATCTCATCAATGTTGCCATGCAACGGAAATTCAACAGTGGTAGCAGATGTGAAAGAATCAGCTGTCAGCCTTGGTAAGAGCCCACCTGGTAAGCGTCCAGGTGAGTGACGCTATGGAGGAACAGGATGAATGTAAAGTGCTCACCACCACACAAGTCGCCGTGAGATCTCCAGTGGATAGACGGGAGAAGGCCAGGACTGCAAACCGAGAGATCAATGGCTGGGTATGTGGCATGTGCCGCAATGAAATGGGTGGGGGGACCCTGTATTAAAGGGGCAAAGGTCGAGTTGAGTTAGCAGGTCATTGACACTTTACCACTGCCAGTAATCTTGGTTTCACCCCACAGAGTTGTGGGTGCTAGTATGACCCACAAGTAGTGAACGTGGGGGGAGACAGGTAGTAAGTGCAGCCAATACATGGTACAGCACATCACGTCACCATCTGGAGAAAGGTCAATGTTGCAGATGGTTATTTCCTGTGTTCTCCTCATCCTGACAGCCACAGCTTCTAAAGGTGTCTGAAGGGACACAGGTGTGCTATGTACAGAGGTAAGGACATACATATGGACTCCGCCCGACAACCTGTTACAGTCAGTACGATTTTTGTAATACCTCTGATACGCATGAAGGCCAGAGGTCCGCACTGCCAGAACCAAAGTTTACTGAAGGACAACGCAAAAAGTTGGTGTAATGCTTAAAAGTTGTCCTAACTCAGCCAGGTGAGGGAAGAAACTGTCGCAGTTGCACTGGCGGATTGGTTTGGTTTTGTTTTGTTTTAGGGCGCTAAAAACAACTGGGGTCATATGCGCCTAAGTCGAAATTATAGAACACGAAGACAGAGGATTTAAAAAACGAATATATATCAGTCCCAAGTGACATTAGAGGAGACAGCTAAGAACAGGGACGTGGATAAAGGGATAAGAAAGACACCATACAGAAACGGAGGTTCAAAGATAAAAATTAAATAGCCTTCGCCATACTGCTTTAGCGGGTAGAAAGAAAAACGAGGCCGACAGCCCGCGCGTCAGTTGCTAAGACGGCCGATACATCAGACGGCAAACCCAAGAGGGAACGTAAACGGTTAAAAAATGGGCAGTCCGTCAGGAAATTGCCGACAGTTAAAACTTGGGCGAAATCTGTACAAAGTAGTGTGGTAGCGCCACTTATCAAATGACGATGGCTAAAAAGGCAGTGCCCAACACGCAGCCTACTTAAAATGACCTTCCGGCGGGAGGTCCGGGACTGAGAGAGGCTTAAGTCTGAGCTTATTCCCGTGAAGGAAGAACCATTGGCGATGCCAAATGGACACCACCTCCTGATGGCAACACAAAGGTCATTGAAGGGAATATAGGAACTCGTGGGCTGAGGTACGAGGACTGTAGCCTTGGCAGCAGCAGCAGCAGCAGCCTCGTTTCCCGGCAGACCGACATGACCAGGAGCGCACATAAATATCACCGTGGCTCCATCAAGAATGAGCAACTGACAGGTTTCCTGGACCCGCTGCACTAAGGGATGGGCGGTGTACAGCGCACATAAGACTCTGAAGGCCGCTGAGTTAGTGAGTAGAGGACACAGCTGAAAAGGCTGTGTCGCTGGATGTACTCCTTTGCCTCATACAGGACGAAGAGCTCGGCTGTAAATAGAGCAGTTTGCCAGAAGCCGATATCGAAAGCCACAGGTGCCAATGACGAAGGCACATAAGACTCCACTGTCAGTCAGAGCCATCAGTGTATACAAAGCTACAATAGCGAAGTTCAATGTGAAGGTCGTGAAACTGAATGCGATACACCGAGGCTGGAGTAGTGTTCTTAGGAAGCGAATGAAGGCAAAATTTAACACAGGCGACTTCACAAAGCGAATGTGGTGAGGGGTTCACACCCACCGGGAAAGTTGCAGGGCCGGCCGTGGTGGCAGAGAGGTTCTAGGCGCTTCAGTCTGGAACCGCGCGACCGCTACGGTCGCAGGTTCGAATCCTGCCTATGACATGGATGTGTGTGATGTCCTTAGGTTGGTTAGGTTTAAGTAGTTCTAAGTTCTAGGGGACTGATGACCTCAGCTGTTAAGTCCCATAGTGCTCAGGGCCATTTGAACCAGTTTGGAATTTGCAGGTAGTGTGAAGTTAAGCCGCCATACCAAGTGCCGAAAATGGACTCCAGGATGTAACAGAGAAGAGGGACGAGCCCCATACTGAGGATCAAAAGAATCGTCAAAGAATGAGGCATAGGATGGGTGCCCACGCGTGGCAGACGAACAGCATGCATACCTGCTGAAGAGAAAGTCATGGCGGTAGGACAGTGGTTGTTCAGCAGCTTCAGCATACAAGCTCTGCTAGTGTAAAAGACACCAGTGGTCAAACGGATGCCACAGTGGTGGCTAGTGTAGAGATGGCGTAAGAGTGATGGACGTGCAGACACACAAAGCACCCATAGTCGAGATGCGAACGGACAAGGAACCAGTACAAACGGAGGAGGGTGATTCGATCAGCACCCCAGGAAGTACCATGGAGGACACGTAGGACACTGAAGAACCGAGTACAGGGGGCTGCCAGGTAAGACACATGGGAGGACCAAGGGAGTTTCCTATCAAGCAGGAACCCCAGCAATTTCGTAGATTCAACGAACGGAAGGGCAACAGGCCCAAGATGTAAAGATGGTGGGAGAAACAATTTGGCGCCGCTAGAAATTCATACAGACGGTTTTGTCAGTGGAAATGCGAAGGCCATTGTCGATTCTCCAGGAGTGAAGATCAAGACATCGCTGAAGACGCCGCTCAGTGAGAAGTTCGTTCTGTTCTCCAATAGATGGCAAAATTGTCAACAAAAAGGGAGCCGGAGATGCCCGGCGGAAGACAGGCCATTATAGGGTCAATGGCGATAGCACGGACGACGATACTCAGGATGAAATCCTGAGGCACACCGTTTTCCTGGATAAAAGTGTCCGACAAGGCCAAACCCACATGCACCTTGAAAACTCGGTCTTTTAAAAATGCCTGAAGGAAACAGGGCAAAGCCCCACGTGTAAACTAGATGAAGGACACCAGTTCTCCAGCAGGTGTCTTAGGCCTTCTCCAAATCGAAAAACACAACCACAGACTGGGATTTCCGCAGTAAACCATTCATTCATGACATGGGTGGACAAAGTAACGTGATTGTTAACTGCAGAATGCCGCGCTCGAAATCCACACTGCATTCGTCATTAAATTGCAAGACTCGAGCCACCACACCAGCCGTGCATGAATTATACATTCCATCACCTTGCAAACGCAGCTGTTAAGAGAGATGGGGCGGTAGCTAGAAGAAAGGTTTTTGTCCTTACCGGGCATACATGTAGGTATGACAGTGGCTTCATGCCAGCGTCTGCAAAATGTGCCCTCTGCCCAGATGCGGTAGTACGTGTTAAGCAGAAAGTGCAACAGAAACGTGCTGCAACATATGATTGGACGGTGTCTAGGCCTGGGGCGGAGAATCATGATGAACTGAAAGCATAATCTAGCTCCCTCATAGTAAAAGTGGCATTGTACCACTCACGATTCGGAGAAGCGAAGAGTATCGCCCGAGCCTCCTCTGTTCGTTTCCGATTGAACAAGGGGGCAAGCTGGGCAGTGCACGAGGATAGGCCCAAATGGCAATAGGTGTGCAAGGAGTCAGAAAGGAAAGTGGTTGCTCCGGTGTTATGGCAGAAGAGGTCAAGTTGGTTACGGTGGTCAGCCAAGAGGGCACCTCTGACAGGTCCTGGGAGAACCCCAAAGGGGATGATGTGCATTTAACTCACTGAGTAGCAAAAATGGGGGAGGTTGCTGCCCAATAAGACGAAGGAAATATGCCAAAGTGACAGCGAATGATGGGACATAAATGGTACAGAAGGAACAAGTCAGGTGGGGAAGGAAAAGGCGAACTGCAACCGTTTGAAGATGGGAAGTCATCCCGTATGAGCAGCGTGACGCCCCCATGAGATGGAATGCCGACCTCAGGGGAATGTCAAAACAAACTGGTAAGAAATGTGGAAGTTCAAAGCAGTCGTGAGGGCACAATTTAGTTTCCTGAAGGCAGAGTACAAGGGGACAATGTGATGCTAAAAGCAGCCATAAATTCACTATGTGGAACTGAATGCCGCGAACGTTCCATTGGAGGAGAGTCATGATGAAGAGATGTAAGGGTGTCACCTCCGCGGCCGCCGAGTGACAGCCGGGGAAGAGTTGCGACTCCAGGGCAGAGAAGCAGGAGGATCCTGCTCCATGGGGTCCACAGAAGCGTCGACTTGTTTGTGCGGTCGGCATGTGGAGTCCAACACTGAGAAACAGATGTTGGTGCGCACCGGCGACATTGAGGCCATGCGTGCTAAGGTATCACGTGCGACACCATAAAGAGGGTCTTCCAGTCGGTGAAGGTGGAATTCTTCGAGGCTTTCCGGTTAGAGGAAGATTCTGGTGTTTGGCTGGAGGGACAGAAGAATTCTTCTTCACGGGAGTACTACTCCTGTCCTTTCCGGCCTCCCTGTTGTGTAGCTGGTGGTTTCGCCCCTTGAGACGATAGTTTGACGGCGTGTCGCACAGTTGGACGGGAGGATGGCAATGCTACCTTCACACTGGGCGATTTCACAACCTCAGAGCTGAATTGGGGGTCCTATGTCTGTATGGCTATGTCCTTCATGGAGCGAGGGGTAACAAGAACAGAATTATACTTATCAGACGGGGGAACGCGGGGTTTGCAACTAGCCAGTAACTTGCGAGCGACTGGGTAAGGCACTTTTTCCTTTATCCGGATCTCTTTAACAGCCCACTCAAAGATACACCGGACAATCCTGACAGGAGGCGCCATGGCTGCCATTGCAGTTGATACATTGTGGAGAATGAGGTGGACAATCGCCCTTGTGCACATCCCTATCACCAGTTACACATTTGGCTGGGTGTGGAGAAGACGTTCTAGTGTGGTTGAAGCGATGGCACTGGTAGCACAGCACTGAGTTCGTAATGTACGGCCAGCCTGTGATAATTTCATAGCCTGCTTTGATCTTTTACGGAAGCACTACTCTATCTAAGGTGAGAAAGAGAGTGCGGGTGAGCACTAACGAGGAATCTACCTTTCTCATTACATGGATGGAAATGACATCCTCATCAGAGGGGTAAGATTGGATTTCAGTCTCGGGTAGACTGTCGTGCAGCCTGGTGTGAATTATACCACGGAAAGAATTCTAAGTTTTATGGGCCTCGACACGAAAAGGGTAACTGTGGAGAAGTGAGGCAGCAAGTAGTAGTTGTGCCTGTGACTCAGAAGTGGTCTTCAAAAGCGAAGTGCCATTCTGTAAACGAGGCAAGGATTTCACAGGGCCGGAAACTGCAACAACACCTTTCTGAATAATAAACGGATTTACCATGGCGAAGGACTGACCGTCTTCAGTACATGAGACCACGAGGAACCATGGTGCAGTGGGTAGGGTCTTTGAATCATTAGCCTCATTACGTTTACGTTTTGTAGACGCTGAGTGGGAAGATGACAGACTCAATGAGGAAATCCCCACGATTGCCAGTATCTCAGATGGTGTGCTCCTTCCAAGTGGGGGTCTCTTCCACAAGGGGGTGCACTCGTCTTAGGTGACTGTTCACACCTCAGGTCACATCTCACTAACACCTGACAGAGGGACCAATCGGCAATTTGGGAAGGTTACAGCTCGGCAATCACCCTTCCCTGGACCTGGCCTGTACCAGGGGGTACGTGCGAACCCTACCAGTCGACATGGGGCTGGGAATTATAGGTTACCCAGTCACCTGCCACACGTCAGACGCGTGGGCCGGCCTTCAGGAGCGCACAGGGAGACAGAAGAAAAAGAAGAACCTCAAACGCCGAAGCGGACGAACGAGAGAAAGGAAAAGGGAGTGAAAAACAAAGGTGAGACTTCTTACATCAGCGATAGAATGCAGAACATTCCCAATAACACCCCAGACATGTTCCCCAAGGAAGGGGAAAAAGAGCATTAGGAGGAGAGACATGCAGCACAGAAGGAAAAAATGCTGCAAAGGCTGGGGCCCTGTGGTAGCCAAGCATGAACCCGCCAAAGTGTGGCTAGCCTCTTGGCGGGGCACTGGAGGATGACACTGTCATCTGGCAAGGCATGAAGGGACGAAGAAGGCAGTTTATGCATCAGTGTCACCTGCTGCCACCAGTACTACTGTCTGAGGCATCGGCGAGATCTAGATGCTTGGGGGGGGGGGGGGGCGCTAGAATCTCCACCTCGTCCTCAGACACGGAACTGTTAGAGTGTTATGGTGTAGGGGCCACCAAAGTCTACCGTTTCTGAACAGTCTTCTTGGCCTGTTCGCCCTCTTGCTTCTCTTTAGGAGCTGGCTGGGAGGGTTTCTTGGAAGTAGCTTCAGGTACGGATGAAGACCATGAAGCCCTTTGACCAGCAGCTTTTGTGTCCTACAGCCACTGGTTGGTGGATACTTTTGCACTTGTGGAGATCTTTGAAGAGAGCATCCTGAGGGATCCCTTCCATGTAAAAGGAGCTGACTGAGGCTGTTGCTTCTCCAGCTGGGGGGGGGGGGGAGGGAGGGAGGGGAAGGAATGGGGGACTGATGTCCCCAGCGTTTGTAGGTTGGTACTTCCACAGGGGAAGGTTTGGGAGCAATAGAAGATGTGCCCCCAGCCACCAGGAGTGGGAGAAGGAGACAAGCAGCCCTTAGGTCCCACTGTAGAAGGTTTAAATGAAGAGATTGTCGTCGCTAAGAAGGGTGACTGCGCTGAGGCAGCAGTGTGAGAAGATATAAATCGAACTATGTGCAACTTTTCATATTTCAGTTTACCCTCTCTGTAAGTCCATCTTGTCAAGGGTCTTGTTCTCCATAATTTCCCTCTCCTTTTGGAGTCCATGTGCTCTCCAGTTAGCACGGGGAGTGGTGTTCTCCACAGCTGACATGTGGGAGGAGGAGCACATGTGGTATTCGCATGCAGTGGACGTCCGCAGTCTCGACATTTTGGTTTTGTGGCGCAAAACTGCTATCGTCATTAGCGCCCGGTCTGTGACTTAGGAAACGGTAAAAAACTAAAATGGAAAGCAGCAGCAATGGGAACGAAATTGGAGAAACTAAAAGCAGAAGGAAAGCTTAAAAGTCCACTACAGAAAGGGGTTCAGTCTCGACATGTGGCGCTGGAATGGCACCAGGAAGATGTGACCAAATTTCCAGCACTTAAGGCACCACACTGGGGGAGTGATGTATGGTTTGACGTCACATCGGTAGACCATCATCTTTACCTTCTCAGGTAAAAACAAAAAACAAAAAAAATCAGCCTCAAATGGCAAGATGAAGGCACTGTTAGCAACCCTGTTGTCTTAAGGTCTCCTATAGACGCGTGAGACGAAGTGAACACCCCTATATTCTAAATTGGTGGGTAGCTCGTCATCAGGACATCGCGATGGAAAATAATCCCCTGGACCATGTTAAGGCTTTTACGGGGAGTAACCAAAACAGAAAATATCACCCTACTTGTCACATGCGAGTAACGCCTGTGACTGGGCTGGGGATGGTGTCTGAATCAGAACTGACCCATTGCACATTTTTTACAGTGCAGCCACTTCCCCAAACTTAGCCTCCGGTGGTTCTAAGAAAAAGATTAGCTTAGTAGCCAGAAAGGAGTCCCTGTCAGTTCTGCTGCACACTAACAACGCAAATATGGTTCTTCTTTCTGTATCCCTATGTTCCACCCATGGTGTAGTGAGTGAGGGGAACGACTTAGGGCCATACATCGTAGCATTGTATTCAATCTTCCCTTTCTTAGAGACTGCTGGGGCCATTTGGTCATCCACCTTTATGCTACCATCAGGGTCTCTCACTGCTGGGAGTCCTGATGCCCCTAAGAGACCAGTATCTATTCCTTGGAATACATGGGGAGTTTGCAACTCACACATCAGCAGTGCGATACCTGTGTTGTCAGCGGGGCTAAGATTAGTAGGGCACATGA
Source organism: Schistocerca nitens (assembly GCF_023898315.1). NCBI lineage: Eukaryota > Metazoa > Arthropoda > Insecta > Orthoptera > Acrididae > Schistocerca > Schistocerca nitens. Next base: position 315,401,172 of record NC_064616.1, on the reverse strand, counting down.
CTGCCCCAGGACGATGTACTGGTTACTGTGCTGTGTACTATTGGGTGTGTGGAAATCCCGTACTGTCATAGGGCAAAAGAGGACAGCAGAATCTAGGCAAAATATGCAACCCGTAAGGTGTCCTCACCCAAATTATTGGAATATGGGTGAAGGTGGAGTGACATGACAATTGTTGCAGCAGATCGTAATGCACGAAGGATGGTGGGTTGCACCACGTTAAAGCGTCCTTTCCGAAATGGCCCGACCTTCGGAAAAATTTGGACAGTGTCGAGGTCAAACCCTAAAAGGGGACCATAGTGTATTAGGCCAAAAAGTGGTAGACTCCTTTTAGTCGCCTCTGACGACAGGCGGGAATACATCGGTCCTATTCTAACCCCCGGACCCACAGAGGGGGGGGGGGGGGGGGAGGAGGAGGGGGGAGGGAGGAGGGGGGAGAATATTTAATATTTTCATATATGATAGCATGTTTATAGATAGGGAATGTCAACCAACTTGCACGGTAGAAGTAGTATCACCGAACTGCACAGATGTGCGCCAGCATTGTGATGTTTATTTTTTATCGCAAAGTTAAAAGCTATTTCGAGGCTTCAAAGTTGTTATCAATTGCACAACCGCGCAGGTGCAATAACGATTCATACCGTAATTCATTATCAACTTTCAGCAACAACTTATTCAAGCGATATTATCGTATGCGTGGTATGCAACAAAATTTGTTCCCAAAAAAAAAAAAAAAAAATTTTTTTTATATGTAAGCCAATTCAGTTTTCCACGGAATCTTCGGAAGAAACGTTGTACTTACGCAAAAACTGCATTCTTTAAATGTTCTTGGTGCCGTGAGTATATTTACTTCTTATGTTCGTATGGCAAGTACAATCCGTCTAGTTCTTCGAAAGAAATGGGGGAATTTTAACATTGAGTGCAAGACCCATTGTAAAGCGACCAGGATTAACCAATTTCGAAAAGGAAAAAAAATACAAATGAAAAAATTAATGTACCTGGCAATAAAAAACAGTTTCTCTGGCCCCAGCGAAATGCCTTGGTCGCTACGTCAGTGGCGCTTTCGATTTACCTTGTTTACCTTACTGGGTAACGTGGCAGTCGAAAACGTGTTTCCTTGATTTCTAGCAAAAACATGTTTTTGTGGACCTTATATGTTTATGAAAAATGCTATGTTTTCCATTATCTACCGATCCCGTCAATTCTGAGTTAACCGACCCTCATGAACTTTGAAGGTATTTCTCTGTAACTTCTAGCGAATGATGAGTTCCCTACAAAAGAGAAAAACTGTTATCCGTTGACAGTATCTCCAGACAGTTGAAAAAACACACACACACACACACACACACACACACACACACACACACACACACACACACACACACACACACTGCATATAGTACGTAATGTTTTGAAAGACGTACGACCGAAAGAAAAACTATCTTCACATAGCGAAATCTGTTGACCACTTCCCTAGCATCATTTTTAATATGGGATTGTTTAGATTTGCGTCATTTACACTTATATTTGCACCTTGGGTTCATGAAAAAAGCTTTTAGCTACTGAAATCAATAACTGCGTGGTTTACGAAACAGTACCCATGAAATGCTGGAGCGCCAAGAAGAAAATCCATCGGGACATGCCTAAATACTGGCACAGCAGTACACTTGCAGTCTGAAAGGATGCTGGGTGATCTATCTTTGATTATACAGCCTCCATGTGTCACGTTTCAGCAGTTTTCTTCCATTATTTCAAACTTGATTCAAAACTTCGCACGTTATTTCCTGTAATATCCCGCTGGTCGCCTCCGCTGTACGTCTGAATTAGTTGGGGGGCCCTGCGGCACGCCGTATCTTATAAAACCAAGCTTCGTGCATAGCTAACATCATTCTAATGTAACTGGAAACAGAAGTAGGTTATATTTGAGTTACCTGTTTAATAACGGAAGGTACCTTACTTTCCGCATCGTCGTTTTTTATTTACACTCAATGAAATTGTTGAACCTACTTTCGCTACTTTCGTAATCTTCACTGCATGCGGCGAATGCTCTCTGGGTAGCCTTTGCGTGTTGAAAGCTACGCCAAATGAGTGCCTGGTAGTTGTTAGTGGAAACGTCGGCCATTTTTTCTGAGGGTACAACGCCCATAATACAACGTAGTATCTGAGGATTAAGGGACCGCTTTTAATACGTAGTAACGCGTCGCTTCATAAGAAAATAACAGTAATATGTGACGAATATACGAACATGTATTTAGGCAGATTCACAGTTTCTTTCCGTATGAGCCAATATGTCTTGTTTCACATTCTTCTCGATATAGCACGTTGAAACGCCTGATGATTTCGACTCACGCACAAGTTTGCGGGAAGGCGACGCTATTTTGACGATGCTGTTCATGCAGTGCCTTACAACGTCATCCTGGAAGCAATAGAAAACCAGAAGAGTGCTAACGTTAATAGGAAAACAATTTTATTCAACTTCTCCCAATGAATTCACAGTCCTGTCCAACTTAAAAGACATAAGCACTGAATACAGGAATTATTTACTTTCACTATTTCAGTTTCCGTCTTACGAGCGTTATCAAGTGGTCTACAGCGAAAGACTGGACTTCGGGATATGTCATATGTTCGCGGCCAGTGTCTCAGTTCACATGTTAACAGTGTACAGGAGCAGTGGTTTGTTGGTATTTCTGTTACAGATATTAACATTGTGAAAAGGCTCAGATAGAACGGTATGTGTGTACATGTCTGAGGACTTTGGAAGCCTGACATGTGCTGAACCACTGTCCTTTGCAGTACACCATTTGATAATGGCCTTCAGGCCGAGATTACAATTGTGACAATCTCTACAGTGAACGATGAATGTAATGTCTTTTAAAAATTACTTTATTTAGTGATTATGGCGCCAGCATACGCAGATGACGTGGCTCACACGATGCACAAAAGAAGGGGGACGTAATCCGAAAGGTATGCGAAGTCTACCGCCAAATCCATGGCGAGAAGGCACACAGAACATCACTGCAGCTTGAGAATTTGAGACTGGGTGGTACAGTGAATTGTGAACACTCCTCCTCTGGCCCAACAATGCAATTTAAAGGTGGAATAAAACAAAGGATTACTAACACACCAAGAATTTACTCGAGGTGAAATAGTTTATAAGGCAATAATCTATAGTAAAACCGACAGAGCACGCTACGCAACAACAGTTCCATTGGTGATACTTTTAACAGACACGGAGTGCCATTTGCGTACGGAAATAGTGAGGATAATACTTGTCCTATTGCGAGAAATGGATAGGTAGGGAAGGAATAACAGAAATACGTCGAATGAAACCGAATCTCGTCCTGTACCGTGGAACAGTGAGATTGTCCTGAGCAACGTTCAGAGGTTACGCGCTCGCGCGCTTGTGTGTGAGAGGGAAAGAGACGACAGCAAGTGTGTCCTTCCTGAGCAATCCCAACAATACGGGTAACGGCCACACGTTACTTCGTACCACGAAGGATTGACAATGAAAGTCATCTATGACCGGCCGCGTCTTCGAATTCCGGTCCTTCGGAACATCTAATACAATGTCTGTAGTACAGTGCCTTTAGCACTACAGAACCACTACCATAGTCCACGCACTTCCGTAGGGGAGGTGGTTAACGCGCGCCTGCACCGTAGCGCTCGACTGAGATAAGTCGGTTCGAATCCTGATGGTCAAAAATGTTCACCTCTATTGTTTGACTATTAGGGGAGGAAAGGTGATTGCGTATCGTTTGTCATCACCCGTGTTGGCGTCAGTATCTTTGATTAAATTCCGAACACTCGGCGCTCGGTCATGAAGTGGGACCATGTAACATTGTTGATGATCCGTCTGTCTGATGGTGACGTTAAGCTAGGCGGGCCTCCTTGGTGCCATTCGAGGACAGCAGCTTACGTGCCGTCACTAGGTTTCACCTTGTCCACCACCACATTACACTGTACACACATCCGTCACTCACCCACACACTAGTAATACCCATATGTTACGTCTGTCATATTCGTAAAGGAAGGTGTCGATGCGCACGATCAGGCGGCTGAACGCACTCAGTAGGAAATTCCAGTCATAGGTCGAATTTTCAGCTCCTTACACTATTTTGCGTTAGAACTATCGATTTTTGCCGTCACTATTAGAAAGAACCGTAATCTAGAGAATTAAGGTACTAATGTAGCGACACACACACACACACACACACACACACACACACACACACACACACACACACAGACAGAGAGAGAGAGAGAGAGAGAGAGAGAGAGAGAGAGAGACTGCAATCTACACACAAACATTCTACGTCCGTTGTAGGACTTTCTCATATATTACTGCGTAGCAACACTTATTTCGGGACTGATTCCAGGTACTTGGCCGGTAATGCAGGAGACGATCTGCGGCACGCCTCTGTTACAGCATCAAGAGTGTGTCAATGCATTTTGTCTACCGTATTGCTAGCGTCAGAGGAAATGTAACTATCCTCAAGGGTCGCACTGAGTAATAAAAAACGTGATCACTTTGCTTATCACTTAAGTATGTAGTAATAATCTTACAAATGCCCCTTTGAACTTTTAACTACGTAACATTTTGACTATTTAAACGGTGTCCTAAATTCATGGATATGGCAAAATTTGGATATTTTCCAAACTTCCAGGTAATAAGTATATGCTAGTTACTATATAATTTCAGACATATGTAGCATTTCAAGAAGCGCACAACCCTACAATTTTTTTGTGCACAAGGGGATGGACAGTAAAATTTTGAAAGAACGGTAAAAATTGGAAGAAGCAGCTTACCAGAAAATGGTACGAGCTACACTGTCTGGCCATTATAGTAAGTAGCTTCATTAACTGCGGAAGGCATTGATTTCTTACAGATCCTTACTGAGTTTCATTCGGGACTTAATTTGTAGTTTAATATACAGCACTAACGGGACAAATGTAACTTATCTGGTTGCGCATGTGACAGCTTCATGACACCACTGCCCGGTAGTTCGCTAAAACAGCTAGTAAAAAATCACAGGAAATAAATACACCCACATACAGCAGTATACCACCAAACCTTATATTCTAAGCAACTGCTAGATAATCAAAGAAAGCGTAGTGTGAACCGGTATGAATTTGTTGCCTGGCAGACGTCTAAGATTAAGGTTAGTCGCTAAATTGTGAAGTTTCTTCTTTCACGAAGTTAAGATTTGTGCCTGAAGTATATCTGAGTGTAGATGACTAATGGATGTGTACACGTGTTCTACAGCTGTGTTGTATGATCGTGAAGGAAGGAATAAGGTCAAACTTGATGCTGGCACAAAGTCCATTCCTCAAGACTAGCCACAAGGGGACCGCGGACTTAACAAATCCATTCGCCGCATTCCAGGACACATTGGGAAGGAGTCTGAATTCAACACAGGACTGCCGCGAAGTCAGGTTGCCGGTAACTGCCTACCATCACCAGTCCCCTACTTGGGGGCCAAATACTAGCAATTAAAATTTCTTCCGCGGCCAGGTTATGAAACAGCTAACAGAGTCGAGCGCAGCAGCACAAGCGCGTTCTTAGCGACCGCGGCTGCGGATACAACTGGTAATTTAAGTATGAATAGGCGTCACACTAAAGTTCCAGTGCTATCTGGTAGCTATCCAGAAAAACCTGCAGTAGGAAAGCAGACGCAGCCACAAACATAGTGGTAGTGTTTCAGTTGGGAACTTCCCAAATTTTTCAAAATTAGAAGGGCTGTGTATCCGTCCTTGAAACCACGGCGTGGTAAAACAATCTCTGGCAGAATTCAAAGATGTACGTAGATTACATGAAGTCTGATAAACGCACATGTAGTAATTCTGCATATATCAGAACAAACACACACACACACACACACACACACACACACACAGAGAGAGAGAGAGAGAGAGAGAGAGAGAGAGAGAGTGAGCACACGCTTTTGTGTGTTCGCGCGGCTATTGTATGCCTGTTGCCTCCGTTCAGTGGCTCGCGAATGCTGAAAAGGTGTAATCAACGGGTTAACTGGCAGTGATCAAGCAGACCGCTAATTTATGTTTGCTTTAGTGCGTCTGCGGGCTCCACAGCTCTTCAATTGCCATATTACGACCTCCAACAGTCCTTTGTCTTCATGACCGTGAATAGCTCGGTCAACCATGGGACACCCATCACAATCAGATCGTTATTTGGCGAGAGTTTATATTTCACTGCTAACGTTTCTAAAATTCTGGGAACAATAAACTTACGAACGATAATGGCATCGCACATTTAACCTGATTAACGCAATTAGTGTCATTCAGACGAGCCCATGTTCTTTTATTCTGCGTCTGCCATATAGTATTAATGGATTTTCGTAGTATTCTCGGATACACCCCATGTGAACGCTTCGGCTAATTTCTTTAGAGGTAGAAGAAATTTCGTTTAACACAGGTGTCATTTTTTGTCTAGTTGGTTTTGCCCACAGTAAGTCACCACTGAACAAAACCTAGTTTGGCTAAGCATATTCGACTTTTAATTATTACTGATGAAAACCATTTGACTAGCACGTTTCAGGAGGAGGATACGCGCTCCCTTCTTGTAGACCTATTTAAAGTTTCTTAGTTCGAAGGGAGTTCTGCACGCAAATTAGCTTCTTGAACTTCAGCTTAGGAGCGAGGTACTGGCAGAATTAAAGATGTTGGGAAGAGCACTCAGACTAAGTGGATTGCCCATTAAATCCAAGGTTCCGGGGGTTCTTCTCCCGGTCCAGCGCAGAATTCTAAGTTGTCTACATTCCCTGTCGAAAAATACTATTCGACAATGTATCAATCACAATTGCTAATGGTTTTGGCTCTTATACATACCATATCACGAGGTTTCTGCGGTTACATAGCGAGCGTCTTTTTCGATTCAATGTCACGACGTTTACAGGCTGATGCAAGTGACGGTTCCACACACAGAAGTCAGATCATGTACATTTTTGTCATCAAAATAACATGTATATTGGACTATTCAATCTTTATACTGAAGTCCGTTTCAGGAAGATTTGTATTTCTTGGTGTAGGTTTATTCGGTCAGACACAACAATAAGTTGAGATTTATTGTATGTTCTTCACGTTTGGCAAAGTAATATTGCTGACTAACTTCACATTGTTTATAAAAAGGACGAATTTAACAGCATTCCTTGAAGATACACCTACGCCACCACTCCCTGGGTCAGCGTACGCAGGTTTCTCAAAATATCGTGTCTGCAAATGTCTATCGTCTGGTAACCTGCAATGCCCGGAACGCCAACTTAGGGTAGAAAAAAACATTTTACTGTAATAAATAAGACTAGTTGCTGTTTCTGTACTGTATTTTCATACAATATTATTAAATGCCACGTTCAGTTATGTATCATTCCAACAACTGCACAACTTATCATCTGTCAAAAACACGAAATTTTAAAAATCACGTACCAGAAAAATCCTGGGAACATCACTCGTTGGAACTAGAAACGTCGAAGTCCGTAGTTGAACTCAACGTCACAGGAAATGTTTTCTTTGTCTTGAAATGTCAAGCTGGACATCCCGTAAATGCTCAGCCATCACGACTTTCGAACGGGGGGGAAGGGAACTTACAGTATTATTAACTTCCACCAATCTTCATTTGAAACTGGAGCAATGCTTCGCCTAACAGATCATTTGCTTCACAAATGGTTCGTGAGTAGTGTACAGGTGAAATGCAATATAAATACCTGATCAGTATATAAACTGGCCAGATAAACTCATATTCGTTATTGGTGTAGTTCACAGTGCTCCACAACCATTCTGATTTAAGTTTCATGTGGTTTTCCATAGTTTCGAGAAAATACGGGAGGTTTCATTAAACAAGAACCTCTGACCCTTTATCCTTATCGTGGACAGTAAAATTTGCTGACCATTGCTCAGCTTCCATTACTCACAGAGAACATTACAACACGGGTGGATGTGATTTTATGTTATTGTTCCGACTGCAAGTCCATCCAATGGAGGATTACAGCGTTGACGAAATGTCCAGTGCTCTTAACACCTCCAACCTCTGTACGTTGTTTTTCTTGTTTGTACGTGTTACACAGCTCAGTACTTTCAAAATGCGTGAGGTGGACTGACAAGCTGAAACTTACGAGTATTGTTTCGTCCTATTTACTAAAGAATGGTAAGAGATTTGTCTTAGACATTGGTGCTTTAAAAAATTAAGGGAACTATACGTTAGCCCTACTACCTACGGCCATCCATTGATGGATTTTTTTCCTTCTAGGTAATTAGCTACTTCCTGACAATGTTTTTGTGGAACACCTAAGATCTGGATTGCGCCAAAACAATTTGAACCCGACACACTATACGAAATACAGAATATTCAACGTAAGCGACAGTGCCGTCGAGTGTGTCACACACGACTTGTTTTGTCAATACAGAAAAATAGTTATAAGGTAGAAAAATGGTTCAAATGGCTCTGAGCACTAGGGGACTTAACGTCTGAGGTCATCAGTCCCCTAGAACTTAGAACTACTTTAACCTAACTAACCGAAGGACAGCACACACATACACGCCCGAGGCAGGATTCGAACCTGCGACCGTAGCAGTCGCGCGGTTCCAGACTGTAGCGCGTAGAACCGAACGGCCACTTCGGCCGGCAGTTATAAGGTAGATTTAGTAGTACTGCCAGTTGGTTTGCTGACTATACCGTTCTCTACAGTAAAGTATCGTCACCGAGTTATCGTGACAAAATGCAGAACAACAATGACATTTTCATTTAGTGTACCGAACAGAAGCGCTCTTTGATAAACACCTAAAAATACATGCATCAAAAAGAAATAACAGCGAGCGTTGTGATATACTTCTTGGACTAGTTGCATCGTTTAAATATCTGAGAATAATACTTCTAGTCTGCATCCTTAGCTGAGTGGTCAGCAGAGACTGCTGCCGTGCGGAGGACCCGGGTTCGATTCCCAGTCCTGCCAAGGTATTTTCCTTCATATGAGGACTAGTAAGGAGTACCAACTGAGGAATTATTGAGTGAGCAGTAGCGGCTCCACGGTTCGGAATGTCGACAAAATCTCCGGGAGAGCGGTGTGCTGACGCCATGCCACTCCATACCGCATCTGCATTACGCAGCGAGGCAGAGGGTGACACGGTGGCCTGTCTACATTCTTTGGGCTTTCACATTCCAGACGAGGAGCTAGTTTAGTAATACTTTATCATAAAAGAAAATGAAAACGTAAAATCAGTATTAGGGAAGGCAAATCGGAGACGGAGTTACTGAAATGGTTGTAGGAATGCGCGGTACATCTGTAATGGAAACGGTGTGTATGACGTTAGATCTTGAGTACTGCTAGAGTTTGTAGACTTATTTATTAGACATCATAGCAGATGTCTAACTTATGAAAAGACGTGCTGCTTGAATCTCAGAGGTAATTACAGCCAATGCTCACGGAACACAAATGGCAACCTTAGTAACATAGGCGACATTCTGGGAAACATTATTTGATAAATTTAGATATTCGGTGAAGATTGGTTTAGTTTGGGGGGGCGGGGGCGGGATTAATGGCCTGAATAGTTCATGGGATAATCCATCTGGAGTCAGTGGCACCAAGCATAAATCTGATCTAATTGTGACAGTATGTGTAAGTGGTGAAATCGAGGCAACGAAAGCAATATTGATGCAACAAATAAGAAACAACTGTGCAGGAGACAAACCTAGAAGCGTGGGGTCGGTCTGCAGGCTAGAAGGCAAAGGAAGGATCATCAGGACTCGTTTGCGGCGAGAGCCCCGCCCCTCCCCTCACCCCGATCACACTGCTCTTGTCGCCATTTGTGAAAGTGAAAAAGCTAAAGGCATAAACAACATCGATAGGACTAAAAATAGTAAAATAAGGTGAGAAATTATCAGATCGTTACGTGGGTGAGTGAGAGCTGTAGAGTGACCCCGAGGCTCAGCATGAAACGTTAAGGGTGTCCCACCCACAACCGCTGAACCCACGATTCGAGGTAAGATGTTAAGGTGGGAATAGAATCCACTCTTTTAGGAAGCACAGAAACCAGTTACACTGTTCTATTGGCATCCCACAGTATCCAGGACAAGGAATCCTGAACGTATTGTCTCCATCGGGGGACCACTCCTAAAGAAGTGAAGTATGGTGCAGCAGGAAAAGGAGCTAACGTATCTAAAATTAACTGAATCGAAATTAAAATCGATGTTAATTGTGTTACAATTCTGTTGCCTCCGCCATAAATATCGCGTACAGATGAGAGAGAGAGAGAGAGAGAGAGAGAGAGAGAGAGAGAGAGACAAATTAAAACGCTTGCTAATGCATGGAAGTATGTTTTTCTCACGCTTCATATGCAAACGGAATAAGGAATATAGGAGTAAATATTGGTATGAAGTACCTTCCACCACATATTTACAGTAGCTGGCGTATTATATACGAAGATGAACTAAGATGTTCTAAATCGTTGGAGGATTGAGACTGAAGGGCGGAAACTAATGTTCTACAAAACGCACGCGATAGTAACAGAAGTGTGCGAAGGAAGGAAAGTTTATGTAATGCAAGGTTGACGTTTATCACCACCGGTGTAGAACGTCTCCACCGAAGAAAAACTTGAAGTGAAGGAAAATTTGGGATGGGGATATAGAAGTGCCTGTGGAACCACCATTCCTAAGATCCACAGACGATGTGCTCATTCTGGCCGCATGTGAGGAAGGCTTAAAAGATCAAAAAAACAAACTATCAAGCCAAATATTGGAGTACAGAAGTGCTTAAGGAGACATGGTCCTATCTGAAATGGAATGCCGTTCCTTTTCACTGACCCAACTGATTTTCCCAGCTAGTTTAGCGCGAAATTAAGTTTAACGTTGGCTCTGATCCACGAAGCAACTCCGTAGATCTCATTAACAGTGTCGAAACTGAAAGAAGTTATTAGTCTCTTACAAATCCTAGAATTCACTGTGGATCGAACACGAGACCTTTTGATCTATAGTCTGGCACAAATATTTTGTTCCATCACCTTCTGTATTTTGCTTCCCCTCTACATATCTGAGTTATTTTTAGTTCACTCTATTTTCTTACATGTTATGTTGTGTACTTAATTTTGTATTCCATAGATGTACTGTGAAAACAATTTTTGTTTACGAATCTTTCGTCTTTGAACTACATAATAATGGCTAGTTCGATATCATGTTTAAATTGTTTGTTTGAAAGTGGTCTCTGTAAAGTTGAAGAACACAATCTTTATATATCTCAATGCTGAGAGCCCATTCAAACCTCGAAGATGAAATGTGATTGGGGGATTAATGAATGCGATTTCCCGTGGTCCAAGATTATTCCTTCTCCAATCACAGCCTGCTTGTTTTCCTTTATTATACTATTTTATTCTTCGGTTGGGATCTATTGTGTAGCCAATGTGGGTCCTACCCATAAACTTTACGTCCATGCAGTATAATAAGTAAACTTCATAAAAGTGGTCTACGACATCAGGCGCCTACTTCGTGCTACTCCTCGTAACGAATGAAGGCACATCACTGAGCTGCTGCTTTCAGCCATCGAGCCATGGAAAGGTCATCATACTTAGAACGTATTATGGATAAAGAGCAGAAGAGTCTAGTGGAACAAGTTAAATAATCTTATCTAGAGAATTTAACGTTACACTGGCTGGCCGATGCAAGGAACTTCCTTCAAAAAAAGATTCCTTCAGTCTCAACTTCTGTTTTATTAAATACAGGATGCATTTCGGACGCTGTGGGTCCATCATGGGGTGTAATTTATCTTAATAAGTGATTTATTTTTCTCTTGAATGAAGTGAAATGCATATTTCAGTCATTCCCGCATTTCACCTCGTTGAAGAGAAAAAATAAATCATGTATTAAGACAAATTACCCCTGATGATGGACCCACAGGGTCCGAATTGCATCTTGTACATAATAAAATACGAAAAGTTGTGACTGAAGGCTTTTCGTAATTCATACCTCCAGCGTATTAAATATTGTCACGTTTGAAGCTGTAAAATATGGATAAAATTAAATTCAATAAATGAGCTCTGCTTGTATCACGTACTGAGATGTAGACGAAGTTTCTCTGAAGCACAACACTGTATGGAAGTGAATCGAAAATTTGCAGAAAAAATTTGGAACAATTTTAATTGTGATCCCATGCCGAAAATTAAGTGTACGAAATTTATTACAAGGAATAGGTGAGTGAAGAAGTATATAGACGAGCCGTACCAGAAGAAGGGACACTATCTACTACAGTATCCAAGCTATATTTTACTTTCAACGTATTGTAGAACACGAGTTTATTCATAGCGCTTGTTTATTCGGCAACTGTAGTATTTTTAGGATACAATATTCCAATTATGCAGCTTACAATTCAATTTTAATTTGAAAAAATTTTACAGCGTGTTAGATGCTGCTTTCACGTATAAACGAAGAGATTAGTACAAGATATGAAAGACTATGCATAGCAAAAACCCAGTCTGAAGACACGTAAGAGAAAGAAAAACCCGTAAATTTCAAATGCTAATTCGAATACGCCATGGCATTTTCGGAGATGAGTATCCGCAGGGGAGGAATAAAATCTAGGGTCAATCAATGACAGCACACTGTGTAAAATGCAGGTAATTCAGGAGAAGTTTTTTCTGGGCCCGACCCGTTAGCGTCTAGTGCCTTCGTTCCTCCAGTACAACCGCTCAGTTCATTATCACCAAACTGCACCACCACTGTTTCAGAACCGCAACTCGGGGTTGACTGAAGTGGAGACTCTCCTTGAAACTTCAATTCTTTTCGAAGTAACTGAAATGTTTTATTGACCTGTTTGGAATGTTTACTCTTCGATCCCAAAACGACCCGACTTCGAATTACAAGTATACCTAAAAGATATTTGACTGATGCACTACCGTGAGATGCACTGATGGAAGAACACAAAATGCAAATGAAAATTTGTATAGTGTCATTTGGTCCAAGCGTCCCAGAGAAAGAAGATTCTTTTGGGTCTTGTGGAAGCTGTTTCTTCGTTAAATATAGGACGTTTGATGACTGAATAAAGCGGAAGATATAGCAATGCTTTATGACACTCCCAGCCGCTTATCTAGAGGTAAATGACGGATCTAGCAGTCCACAACATGCCGCCTGGAGATGGAAAAATTCTAGAAAAAACTACCCTGGTCTTTAAATGACAAGAAGAAACCTTACAGGAGCAGGAAGAGAAAACGTATAGTGCTGACTAATTTTTAATAAAATTTTGAAATACCGTTCCCGTGAGTTTGTTGTCCTAAGTTCAGTGCCAACATTTTTATCCTGAATATTAACCAACTGCATTGAAATTTTTGCAGGAAGTAGTGGAGACGTATTTGCATAATTGTATGCATTTGCATTATCGAAAATGTAGTTTATGTGTTTTATTACTATACTTCTGTATCGACAGTTAAATTTTGTGTTTGAAACTTGAAGAAACATTGCGAGTAAATTAATAACGTTTCTCGTAAGATGAATGCATAAAAATGTAAGTGTCTTGTTAATATACCTAAAAAATCTAGGTTGTGAAAACTGAGTTGTCAGCACCGAAAGTTGGTTTTCAAATATACCATTAAAACCATATTAGAAATTTAAAACTCTAGAACCAATGAAGGTGTGGACTTCAGAGCTTAAGTATTATTGTATCTTTACGTAAGACACATTTTAAAATACGGTTTAAATCGGAAAAGAAGAACGTTTAATTTTTTGGTGGAGTCTCCCCTACAGTTACTTGTCGCGATGTTGCTTTTTACTGTAACGAATGAACACCTTAAAAGTTTAGTTGCCAACTCGATGTAACTCCAAGAATGTATCTGAACGGAACATTAGAAGCCTTCCGCTGTACGTGGATGCAGTTTGTTTTACTTTGTATCTGGTGAAACAATGGCGAGGAGCGCTCGTATTAATAACGACTGGCAGCTTCAGCACTGAGCAGCCGCTGGTCAGACAAAGCGCACCGCGCTCGGGCGGGAACGTTTTATGAATGCGTGCCGACACTCCCATTGGACTGCGGGTTTGTGCGGCTAATGACCTACTCTAAAAGCGACCGCTCGTTCTTTACAGAGTCCCAGTCATTATAATTGCTTTTACGCAGAACACATTAGTACTCTACGTCTCAAGGACGCAGCCGGTGCATCTGCCCTCACACACCCCAGAGCACTTTTCAACTAGGAGGAAACGAAATGTCTCTGCTCGGACGAAGACATTCTCTTGTTTATTTTGGGCACGTGATGCTCAAAAGCTTGGAAGTACTTGAGTGAAAAAAAATGGGGAAAATAAAGACATGACCACCAAAAACTTGTAATGTGACTTATTCCATAATAATGTCACTTCCTCGTGGCCAATTAACGTGGTACACTTAATGAATCAAAGTAAGTACGAGAACATAGTACCGTGTGCTTCAAGAGGACTCATCTGGTTTCAGAGGACTATCTTCTTCGTGTATGATGACAGGAACTTGGGGTAAATATTACCCTTTGCGTATTATCAACATCCTTTGATTTCTGAAAGGTAGGTAGGTTGGTTGGTTGGTTTGTTTTTTTTTTAAAAAAAAGGGGGGGGACTAAACTGTTAGGCCATTGGTCCACCGTTCCGATGAAAATAATTCCACAAGGGTGGGAGTTAAATACTTGAGACATACAAAACACAGCTGGAAGAAAGGAGAAAACCAGAAGAATGACAGAAGGGCAACAAACACTAAAAATGGAAAGAAAATCTGACAATAAAACCACAGACACGCAATAAATACGTAGAAAAGATCAAAAAAGGGAGCACATTACCATGGTTGGCTGACCATGAGAATAAAAAGGAGAAACCAACCACTCTGCAACATATTAAAACCTCCACCCTAAAAGCACTAGGGTGAAGGACACAGAGGGATAAAGGACATGCGCTAAAACTTAGGTCAAATAAAATAAAACATAGAACTAAAGCTGCTGTTGAGGCATTGTCGCCCAACACCAAAGATAGGGTGCTGGGAAAGTTAAAAGCCCGCCGCAGAACGGCTAAAGTGGGCAGTCCAACAAGAGGTGGACGACCGTCCCTTGTGAGCCACAGCGACACCGAGGTGGGTCCTCGCGACGGATGAGGTAACCATGCGATAGCCACGTATGGCTAATGCGGAGCAGGCAGAAGACAACTGATTCCCTGCGAGAAGACCGCACGGAAGACTTCCACACATTCGTAGCCTCCTTAATGACATGCAGTTTGTTGTGCTTACTGTTATGCCATTCCGTCTCCCAAAGCCGAAAAACCCTGCGGCGTGAGACAGAACGCAGGCCAGTTTCGGAGACGCCCATCTCCAGAAGTGGTTTCCTCGTAGCCTGGTTGGCCAGCCTGTCGGCAAGACGTCCTGGGGTCCAGACAAACACCACTGAACGACGGGACCGTTCCTGGGCATAGATGGACTCCTGAATGGACGCTACCAAAGGATGGCGAGGGTAGCACTGGTCGATAGCTTGTAGGCTTCTCAAGGAGTACACAGGAGAGGCATGAGCAGATGTACTCAAGAGCACGAGATATGGCCGTCAGCTCTACAGCGATAACACTACAGCCATCTGGCAGGGAGTGCTGTTCAATATGTCCGTCATGAACATACGCAAAGCCTACGAGCAGTCTATGTCAACCACTTCATGGTCCCAGTACATGCAGATAATCGAGAGGAAGTGATAGAGAGCCGCCGGTTTAACAGAGTCTTTAGGGCCATGCCAAAGGTTCAGAAGAATCTGCAGCCTAGGTGTACACCATGGAGGTGTACCTGAATGGACCTCCAGGAGAGGTGGTAACAGCAAGGACTCCAGAGCCGACAGAAGGGACCGGACGCGAACCGCAATATTAAACCCTGACCTGGGCCGCCAATGCGGGAGATGAACCACCGTGGGTGGGAAAAGGAGACGGTAATTCGGATGCGCAGGAAAACTACGAACATGAGCAACAGGCGAGCGATTGTGCACACCTAACCTTCAATGGAGGGACTCCAGCCTCCACCAGGACACTGGTTCTCTGGACTCTTTCTAAAGCCTCCCGTCACCAGGCGAATGCCACAGTGGTGCACTGGGTCGAGGAAACTCAACACTGAGGGCGCCGCCGAACCGTAAACCAGATTCCCATAGTCAAGGCGGGATTGGACAAGGGTTCTGTAGAGCTGCAGCAGCATGGAGCAATCTGCACCCCAGTTGGTGCTGCTCAGGCAGCATAAGGCATTCAGGGGCTGCAAGCACTTCTGCTTAAGCTGACGAAGGTGAGGCAGCCAAGTCAATCGGGCGTCGAAAACCAGTCCTAAGAATCTATTTGTCTCCACTACAGTGAGTGGATCGTCATTAAAGTAAAGTTCTGGTTCTGGATGAACGGTGCGATGCCGATAGAAATGCGTGACACTCGACTTCACTGATGAAAACAGAAAGCCATGGACTAGAGCCCATGACTGCACCTTGTGAATGACTCCCTGTAGGCGCCGCTCAGCAACACCAGTACTAGAGCAGCAGTACGAAATGCAGAAGTCATCCGCATACAAAGTTGGTTAGACTGACGACCCTACAGCTGCTGCCAGACCGTTAATAGCCACTACAAAGAGACACTCAATACGGAGCCCTGCAGAACGCCATTCTCCTGAATACTGATGGAACTATGAGAGGCACCGACTTGGTCACGTAAAGTATGGAGCGACAGGAAATTTTGGATAAAAATCGGGAGTGGGCCCCAGAGACCCCACTCATACAATGTGGCAAGGATATGATGTCACCAGGTTGTGTCTTATGCTTTAAGTAAGTCAAAAAAGACGGCAACCAGAAGTTGGCGTTTGGAAAAGGCTGTTCGGATGGCAGACTCAAGGGACACGAGATTATCAGTGGTAGAGCAACCCCGGCGGAAGCCGCCCCGACATGGAGCCAGTAGGCCACATGACTCCAGGACCCAACCCAACCCAACCGCCAACACACCGTACGTTCCAGCAGCTTACAAAGAAAGTTGGTGGAACTGATGGGCCGGTAGCTATCCACATCAAGCAGATTTTGACCAGGTTTGAGCGCTGGAATGATGGTGCTCTCCCGCCATTGCGATGGAAAGACGCCATCACACCAGATCCGGTTGAAGATGACGAGGAGATGTCGCTTGTAGTCAGACGAGATATGTTTAATCATCTGACCGTGGATCAGATTCCCCCCCAGGACCTGCTCGGGGCAATGTGCAGGGGCACTGAGGAGCTCCCACACTGCAAATGTGGCGTTTCCTTTCCATCCGCCGTTTGAGGGTGCGAAAGCCTAGGAGATACTTCTCCGATGCAAAGGCTCGAGCATAGTGCTCAGCAAAGTGCTCGAGAATCGCGTATGCGTCGGTAGATAGCACGCCATTGATGTTAATACCAGGGACACCTGTTGGGGTCTGGTACCCAAAAAGACGTCTGATCTTCGTCCAGACTTGGGAAGGTGACGTATGGTACCCAATGGTCGACATGTACCTCTCCGAAAACTCCTGTTTCCGTCGTTTTATAACTTCGAAGAAGGATGCGAGAGGTCTCAGCGCATGATGGACACTATGCACCATGTAAGGCGCCCTTGCGCAATTGGCTCGTTCTTTGGGAAAATTTTGAAAAATGGAGATCAAACCCTACAGGGAACCATCACAAAGGCCGAAACGTGTGAGACTCCTCTTAGTCGCTTCTTGCGACAGGCAGGAATACCTCGGGCCTATTCTAACCCCCGGAACCCGCAGGGGGGGATTTCTGAAAGAACTATTCGGGTTTCAAGAATTTATCTTTTACATACATAGATAGCCGCTCGTGGTCTTGTGGTTAGCGTTGCTTACTATCAAGGATTTCTGGGGTCGATTTTCGGCCGGACTGGGGATTTTCTCCGCTTGTGAACGTGTGCGTGAGCGCGAGCGTGTGCCGGCCAAGTCGCGGCAAACAAGACGACTTGTTCAGTGCGCGCAGAATGCCTTGCTCGCTAGATGCACAGCCGGCTGGGGAAGCGTGGGGAGAACGGGGGGGGGGGGGGGGGGTCAAAGTGCTGTCGGGAAAGTGCCGTTCTAAAGTGAAGCTTACGCTCACAGTTTTTCTAAATATCAAGTGGGGCCCATCCACGTCCACGCTTGCATACTGACCATCCAAAAAGATCTATCACCTGTGCTTTCGTTAGTATCTAAAAGAACCCCGCCGAACATGCAGTCATTTATTCCCGCCTGGCTTGTTAACCATTTGTAAATTTCAGAGAAGCCTCACGAGTGGCAAATTTTGAGTAAAACCTACACATTTCTCTGGTTGCCGTGTCAAAATTTCCTTCTTTTGGCAAAACACAGCGGAGTTTACATCGTCTCACCTCACTGACATGTTGTGAAGACAACCGCGAGAGAATTCTGAAACAGTAGTTCATGAAGTGAGGAACTGAGGAAAAGTAAAATCAGCAGCTTATGAAAAGCACGTTCTCAGTACAAAAACAACGTGTAATGTCTTCAGATTTGTTGTTCCAAAACCCCTAGCATTTCTCGTTTCACCAGCTATCGATGGCCCTTAAAAATTGCATTTACCGAAAAAATCTGTAGTTATTGGAATAACACAGCAGATAATAACGATACGGTAGAATGTTCTCTGTATGCTACAATTTGCCGGAATCTCATTTCTATATCTGGAATTGCTTATGATACATGAGGAATGTTGGAGATTTCATTCTGGCTTTATCGCAGGTACTTTGCGATCGCAAAATGAGTGTGCTACATCAGATCAGTTTTCTCGAGATTGGTGACAGATACCTCTTCCCAAGTCTAAAGAAATATTGTTAGCTGAATTTCACATGCAACAGCATATCATGTAATCTGCACCGAATGCAAAATCATAGCGACCTCTATTTTTCTTTGCACACTTTTCCTTATCTCGCGCAGTTTCCTACTTTCACGTTAATATCACAATAGCTATGACCATTACCGAAATGACGGGTACATCATGAACCTAAGATATGAACCTGTAAGTAAAGCAAAAATGAAACTTTTTTACCGAATAGTTTCTGTAAAATTGTTTGAGATCGGCTGTAGGGTACGCGCCCCGATTCTGTCATAGCTGACTGATCGAAAGATGGAGAACACTTATCCGCCTCCCCTTCCGAACAAACAAATGAACTCGCTCAGCGCTTTGGTCGAAAACTGATCACTGCGCATCAGCCACCTTATCTTTTGCGAGCTACACCATGCGGCCGGACATTCCAGATGCGGTTACAAGCCAATAATGGCATGCACATACAACTTGCGGTCCTTTATACAATTACGTTTGGGATCCACGTTTTCAAACACTTTTCACAAATGTTTAATGTGCTCTCTACCAGCCAGAAATGAACACCCACATTGTAAAAATGATGGCAAACTTGCGATCAAATGCACTTACTGCCATTTCTATGCGCCAAAGCGTTTCATCACAGTTTGTTGGGAACTGGGAAAATGGGCATACAGATTAAATATTTCACAAATCCTTGCAAAATTATCACATTCCATGTTACCAAGCAACCTGACACCGATGGTGCGAAATGAGATCCGCTCCTTACGCTGTAGCAAGCGCAGGGTGTTAATTCCGAGGAAAACTACGCCACACAGTTATCACGAAACTGCGCCTGTTGAAACGGAGGAAGTAGAACGCCAGTTGTAGCTGTGCTAACGTCATTTCGGCTCGACGCACAATGGGTAATGAACGAGCCACTGAGCGAACTAGCTGCGCCTGGGAGCCCATTAGCGGCAACACATGAACTGGCGCCAAGGTAAAGTAGTTTCTATGCGTAAGTTAAAAGCTACCCAAAGTTTCTATCTTTATTTATGTAGAAGACTTAGTCTTGTCATGTCGGAGGAACCTTTCATCTACATTCGTATACGCACTATGCAAGCCACTGTACGGTGCCTGGCAGTGGGTACGCTGTACCACTACTAGTTATTTCATTTCCTGTTCCACTCGCAAATAGAGCTTCCGTACGAGGCTTAATGTCTCATCTTCGTGATCCCTATGCGAAATGTAGGTTGGCGACAGTAGAATCGTTCTTCTGTCAGCCTCAAACTCTGGTGCTCCAAAATTTTCTCAGCAGTGCCTCTCGAAAAAGTACGTCATCTAGCCTCCTGCGATTCCCATTTCAGTTCACGAATCTTTCTGCAGCACCCTGTATTATTACATACTAAAGTTACGCTTGTACTTCTTGTTCATGACTATCTTACACATTTTTACCGCGTCGCTTTCTTTGATGTCTGACTCCTGCAAATTTTGCCACTGATTTGAAACTTCCTGATGAACCAGAGCCTTGCTATTTTAAACATCGCTCAGAACCAGACGACAATGCAATATTAACTCCCTTTCTCGTCTGGTCTGTAGCGGAGGATACCTCGCGTACCATTGCCGTTTCCCTTTTCACTTTCGTGAATTATTCGCTAGAAGAACGATTCCCACCGTGTGAGCTCGTATCTCTGTTACCTCCACGGTCTTTTCGTGAGTTATAAGCAGGACGAGGCATTATATTGAGTCAGGCGAAGAGAAACCGAAATAAATCTGAAATACACCACATTTCTCTTTTTTCTCTCATCCAAATGGCCTCCCCATGCTCGCCACACAGCCGCAACAAAGGCCACCTGACAGGATGGCCATTGCCGGGAGCCCCGATGCCCCAGGGTGACGGCCATCTACTCCTCGGCGGCGTACGTGGGGAGTTAACGGCGCGAGCATCAGCACAGCGATCCCTGTGTGGTCAGGGGGCTACAATCAACAGGGTACATGGCGGCCCCACCACAACGGACTGGCTACCATGCTGGGCATCAGGTGCAGCCAAGCAACCAAGTCCATTATCGTCAGCGTCGAAATTGATACTGCACAGTTGATGGAAAAATACGCACCCAGGAGCGTGACCTCGCCCAACAGTTGGAGAAAGAGCGGAAGTGCAGATCCACGTCGACGAAGGATGCGATAGATCTCAGCGCATGATGGACACGATGCACCATGTAAGGCGCCCTTCCCCAATTGGCTCGCTCTTCGGGGAAATTTTGAAAAATGGAGGTCAAACCCTACAGGGGACCATCACATGAAGTACGAAATGCATCTACATGATTACTCTGCAATCACATTTAAGTGCTCGGCAGAGGGTTCATCGAACCACAATCATACCATCTCTCTACCATTCCACTCCCGAACAGCGCGCGGGAAAAACGAACACCTAAACCTTTCTGTTCGAGCTCTGATTTCTCTTATTTTATTTTGATGATCATTCCTACCTATCTAGGTTGGGCTCAACAAAATATTTTCGCATTCGGAAGAGAAAGTTGGTGACTGAAATTTCGTAAATAGATCTCGCCGCGACGAAAAACGTCTTTGCTGTAATGACTTCCATCCCAATTCGCGTATCATATCTGCCACACTCTCTCCCATACTACGTGATAATACAAAACGAGCTGCCCTTTTATGCACCCTTTCGATTTTTGTTTTGTTTTTGTTTTTAGGGCGCAAAACTGCTAGGGTCATTAGCGCCCGGTCCGTGACTTAGGAAACAGTAAAAAACCGAAAATGACTTAGGAAACAGTAAAAAACCGAAAATGGAAACCAGCAGCAATGGGAACGAAAGTCATAAAATTCGAGAAACTGAAAGCAGAAGGAATGCTTAAAAATCCACTACAGAAAGGGGTTGGTTGTCCCGAAAAAAAGCTTCAAATGACTGACGTCATTTCACTGGCACTAATAAACTCGAGAACGCGATCGGCTGAGCGCGTGTCATCTGCTAAAATGGGCGATATATCAGGCGACAGCTGTAGACGGGAGCGTAACCGATTAAAATAGGGGCACTCAATTAAAAGGTGTCTTACCGTCCACAGCTGAGAGCAGTGGGGACAGTGGGGGAGGATCGCCGCTTAAAAGATGACTATGGCTAAAAAGACAGTGCCCTATCCAGAGTCTAGTTAAAATTACCTCCTCCCGACGACGCGCTCGGGAGGAAGAGGTCCAAGCACAGGGAAGAGCTTTCACGTCCCACAATTTATTATGGGGAAGTGTCGACCAATGTGCGTGCCATAAAACAACAACTCGACGACATAAAACGCTCCGTAGATCGGCGAAGGGAATCGATCGAATACCTGGCCGAGAAGAGAGACTGCAGCCTTGGCTGCAATATCGGCCGCCTTATTTCCACAGATACCAACGTGTCCCGGGAGCCAGAGGAACGCCACCGAGACGCCCCCCAGGTGGAGCAAGCGCAGACAGTCCTGAATCCGGTGGACCAGAGGGTGCACATGGTAAAGAGCTTGGAGACTGAGGAGAGAGCTGAGAGAATCTGAGCAGATAACGTACTGTACCCGCTGATGGCGGCGGATGTAGTGGACAGCCTGGAGAACAGCGAAAAGCTCCGCAGTATAAACCGAACACTGGTCGGGAAGCCGGAAGTGATTTGGGGTGTCGCCAACAATATAGGCACTCCCTAAACCTAACGATGTTTTCGAGCCATCGGTGTAAATAAATGTGGCGTCCGTCATTTGTGCACATAGAGCAGCAAATGCCCGACGATAAACAAGTGAAGGGGTACCATCCTTGGGAAATCGACAAAGGTCACGGAGCAGGCGGATCTGGGGACGGAGCCAAGGCGGTGCTGTACCCCAAGTTGTCAAGAAGGTTTTAGGAAAGTGGAAGGAAAGAGAATGGAGCAGTTGACGGAAGCGGACCCCCGGTGGTAGTAGGGAGGAGGGGCGGCCTGCATACCCTACATCAAAGGAGGCGTCGAAAAAAAATGTCATGGGCCCGATTAGTAGGTATGGAAGACAGATGGCTAGCATAACGACTCAGGACAGCGGAGGTTCAGCAGTCTCAGCATAAAGGCTTTCCACAGGGCTGGTGTAAAAAGCTCCAGACACTAAACGTAATCCACGGTGGTGGATAGAGTCGAGACGCCGAAGAATAGACGGCCGAGCAGAGGAGTAGACTATGCTTCAATATTCCAATTTCGAGCGCACTAAGGCGCGATACAGGCGGAGAAGGACCACTCCGTCCGCTCCCAGGAGGTACCATTCAGGACACGGAGGGTGTTGAGGGATCGCAGACAGCGAGCCGAAAGATAGGAAACGTGGGAGGACCAGCACAGTTTTCTGTCAAACATAAGACCCAAGAATTTAGCGACGTCCGAAAACGGAAGGTTGACAGGTCCTAGATGTAAGGAGGGTGGAAGAAACTCCTTACGTCGCCAAAAATTAACACAAATGGTCTTACTGGGAGAAAAACGGAAGCCGGTTTCGATGCTCCAAGAGTGGAGGCGATCGAGACAGCCTTGAAGACGTCGTTCAAGAAGGCTGGTCCGTTGAGAGCTGTAGTAGATCGCAAAATCGTCCACAAAGAGGGAGCCCGAGACATCAGGAAGGAGACAATCCATAATTGGATTTATGGCAATGGCAAACAGTACAACACTTAGCACGGAGCCCTGGGGTACCCCGTTTTCTTGGGAGAAAGTACGGGAGAGAGTAGCGTTCACCCGCACCTAAATGCGCGCTCTGCCATAAATTCGCGAAGAAAAAGGGGCAGCCGACCTCGAAAGCCCCAAGAGACCAGTGTGCGGAGGATGCCTGTCCTCCAACAGGTATCGTATGCTCTCTCCAGATCAAAAAATATTGCTACTGTTCGGCGTTTCCGGAGAAAATTGTTCATGATATAAGTGGAGAGAACAACAAGATGGTCAACTGCAGAACGATGCTTTCGGAAACCGCATTGGGCAGGTGTTAAAAGACTGCGTGACTCCAGCCACCAAGCTAAACGGCAATTCACCATACGCTCCAAAACCTTACATACACTACTCGTGAGAGAAATGGGGCAATAGCTAGAGGGGAGATGTTTGTCCTTTCCAGGTTTCGGAACAAGAACGACGACAGCTTCCCGCCATCGTCTGGGAAAAGTACTGTCGGTCCAAATTCGATTATAAAGGCGAAGGAGGTAACGCAGACTATGGGTTGATAAATGCAGCAACATTTGGATGTGGATACCATCCGGTCCTGGGGCGGAGGAGCGAGAAGAAGACAGTGCATGTTGGAGTTCCCGCATGGAGAAAACAGTATTATAGCTTTCGCGATTTTGAGAGAAGAAAGCAAGAGGTTGCACTTCCGCTGCACGTTTCTTCGGGAGAAACGCTGGCGGGTAATTTGAAGAGCTCGAAATCTCAGCAAAGTGTTGACCCAATGAGTTAGAAATTGCGACGGGGTCCACTAACGTATCATGCGCGACAGTGAGCCCAGAGACCGGGGAGAAACTAGGCGCGCCAGATAACCGACGAATCCGACTCCAAACTTCCGAGGAGGGAGTGAAGTTGTTAAATGAGCTAGTAAAGAATTTTCAACTTGCCTTCTTGCTATCGCGGATGACGCGACGCCATCGCGCACGGAACTGCTTATAGCGGATACAGTTGGCCAAGTAGGATGGGGCGGAAAACGCGAAGAGCACGTCGCCGCAGACGTACTGCGTCACGGCATGCCTCGTTCCACCAAGGAACTGGAGGGCGCTGGGGCAATGCGGAGGTGCGTGGTATTGAACGTTCCCCAGCTGTAAGAATAACGTCTGTAATATGTGTGACCTCATCGTCGACGCTAGGAAAGTGACGGTCTTCGAATCTCGCTAGAGACGAAAAAAGTGTCCAATCGGCTTGGGCAAACTTCCAGCGTCGCGGGCGCATATATCGCAGTTGAGGCTACAATCGAAGGACGCATGGAATGTGGTCACTCGAGTGTGTATCATCAAGGGTGAACCATTCGAAGCGCCGAGCTAGCGGAACAGTACCGACCGAAAGGTCCAAATGAGAGAAATTTGTCGTGGAGGCAGACAAAAATGTAGGGTCCCCAGTGTTGAGGCAAACTAGATCCACTTGGTGGAAGACGTCTAGCAATAGTGAGCCACGTGGACAAGGATGTGGAGATCCCCAAAGCGGGTGGTGGGCATTGAAGGCCCCAACCAGCAAATAGGTGGGGGGGGGGGGTGGAAGCTAACCAAGAAGATGAAGGGGATCAGCTCGTGCCATTCGTGTGGACGATGGAATGTATACAGTACAAACAGAAAAGTTATACCCAGAAAGGGAAAGACGGACAGCGACAGCTTGGAAGGAAGTGTTTAAGGGGATTGGATGATAATGGAGAGTTTCATGGAGAAGAATCATGAGTCCTCCATGTGCTGGAGTGCCTTCAACAGAGGGGGAGATCAAATCGGACAGGCTGAAAATGGGGGAGAACAAAGTGGTCATGGGGACGCAGCTTTGTTTCCTGAAGACAGAAGATGACCGGCGAGTAGGATCGTAAGAGGATCAACAATTCATCCCGATTGGCTCGAAGGCCGCGGATATTCCAGTGGATAATGGACATAGGGTGAACAGAAAATGGAGGAATGTGACCAAGGTTGCCGTCAACACAGCGACTGCTCAGAGCTTGCGACCCACAGCATGGTATGGCAGTCAGCCGAAGGCAGAAGATCCTGATCCATAGGTTGTTCAGGAGCAGCTCCTGCCATCAGCGATCGGCCGGTTGATCGGCCACCAGCAGTGCGCCTCGGCGACACAGGAGACGGCCGAGGGCGATTTCCGCCAGGTGGTGCTGTAGATGAGACACGCCTTGGCGGAGAAGGAGATGAACTGGGTTTCTTACTAGCCTTCTTGGAAACATGATGTTTAGATGGAGGAGGAACCGATGGTTGGGAAGTTGCCGTACGTAAAAACTCATCACGAGTATGCTCTTTTCGACGTCTTGGTGTCTGACTTTTGGGCTCGAGATTTAGCAAAACCCGATGAAGGGTGAGCCATAGAGTGGGCAGGCGGAAGTGGGGAGGTTGAACGGGCGATCTGTGCGTTGGCCCATCTGACGACCGTGGCACTAAAGGTGAGTTCGCAAGTCTGCATGGCCGCCTCCTTTGTTGGCCGAGGAGAGGCAAGGACAGTGCTGTATTTTCCTGTCTGAGGCACAGTGGGCTGTCGACTGGCGAATAATTTTCGAACAGCAAAGGTCGACACCTTTTCCTTCACTCTGATTTCCTGAATGAGCTTTTCGTCTTTAAAGGTGGGGCAATCTCGAGTGTAGCAGCGTGGTCACCCATACAGTTGATGCAACGAGGGGATGGAGGTGGACAAGCACCCTCATGGGCATCCTTGCCACACGTAACACATTTGGCCAGATTGGAACAGGAGTGGCTGGTGTGATTGAACCGCTGACACAGATAGCAACACGTATGGTTTGGGATGTAAGGGCGAACGGAAATTATCTCATAGCCTGCTTTGATTTTCGATGGGAGTTGAACTTTGTCAAATGTCAAGAAGACAGTACGGGTTGGAATGATGTTCGTGTCAACCGTTTTCATGACTATTAACTGCCTTTACGCCCTGGTCAGACAGGTAGTGTTGAATTTCCTCGTCGGACAATCCGTAGAGGGAACGAGTATAAACGACCCCATGTGATGAATTTAAAGTATGGTGCGGTTCCACCTGGACAGGGAAGGTGTGTAGCCAATTTTTGTGCCTGGAGGGCACTGACTTTCTAACAATAAGGTGCCATTCCGTAATCTGGAACAAGACTTTACAGGACCTGCAATTGCGTCGACACCTTTCTGAATAATGAAAGGGTTGACAGTGGAGAAGTCGTGACCTTCGTCAGACCGAGGAACAACAAGGAACTGTGGCAACGATGAACGGACTGTCTGTGGCTGAGACTCATTGAACTTACGCTTGTGAGCTGACATAGTAGAAGATGAGGAAACCATTGCGAAAGTATCCCCCATGATTACCGGCCTCTCCGATGGCGCGCTCCTTCCTTGTGAGGGCCCTCTCTGAGGGCACTCCCGCCTTAGGTGATTGTTCACACCTCAGGTCACACCTCCCGACAAACGGACGGAGGGGCCAATCGGCACTGTCGGAAGGTATCAGCTCGGGTAATCACCCCTCCCTGGGCCTGGCCGTTACCAGGGGGTACGTATGTGTCCTACCTGTCTACCCAGGGCGGGGAATCACGCGTTACCCCGTCACCGGCTACGCATGGAAATGCGTGGTTCGGCCTTCAGACACGCAAAGGGAGGAAAAAAGAGGAAGGGAAAGGATAGAAGAGAGGTCTCAAACGCCACAGCGGAGAAAAGGGCAAAGAGAAGAGGTAAGGAAAAGAGGAGGACAGAGGAAGGCCGAAGACTTGCAAGCGGAGAAAGCAAAGAATTTGTTACAGTTTCGAGCGTCCGTCTCCGGACGTAGGCACAAACCATACTACCAGAGGGTGAGAAAGGGAAGGAAAGAGCCAGAGGTGAGGGGGGGGGGGGGGGCGAAGATTGGTGATGGGGAAGGATGCGGGAAGGGAAGGTGCACCCTTTTGATGTCCTCCGTCAATCCCACCTGGTAAGGATCCCACACTGCGCAGCAATATTCTAACAGAGGACGAACGAGTGTAGTGTAAGCTGTCTCTTTAGTGGACTTGTTGCATCTTCTAAGTGTCCTGCCAATGAAACGCAACCTTTGGCTCACCTTCCCCACAATATTATCTATGTGGTCTTTCCAACTGAAGTTGTTCGTAATTTTAACACCGAGGTACTTAGTTGAATTGACAGCCTTGAGAATTTTACTATTTATCGAGTAATCGAATTCCAATGGATTTCTTTTGGAACTCATGTCTATCACCTCACACTTTTCGTTATTTAGCGCCACCTGCCACGCCATACTGCAATGTTTTCTAAATCGCTTTGCAACTGATACTAGTCTTCAGATGACCTTACTAGACGGTAAATTACAGCATCATCTGCGAACAACCTAAGGGAACTGCTCAGATTGTCACCCAGGTCATTTATATAGATCAGGAACAGTAGAGGGCCCAGGATGCATCCCTGGGGAACACCTGAGCCCTTTTGGTCGCCTCTTACGACATGCAGGAATACTTCGGGCCTATTCTAACCCACAGACACGCAGGGGGTTTTAAAGTGGATCTGAAGTCTGTGCTGAGGCGAAGCAACTTTAAGTGGTCAGATTCTGATGTTGCTTCTCGACAGCACCATTTTCAGATTCACTAGAAAATAGTCTGACGTAAAACCCAAAATCGGTTGTGGACTTAATGAAGTTCTTATCAGCAACTGGAGAGGCTTTTCGTTCATTTTTAGTACCTATTTCGTTATTTCTTCCAAGTGACGGAACTTGAGCGAAGTAGCTAACACACTCACAGAAAGCAACATCGATAATGCACCTTCTTTTAGAACACCTATTAATTTTAATTTGTTCAGTACACTAGTCATTAGTAACTATTTTCGTGTACAATAGCTTGCAGGAATCTGAAGAAAGCCCGTACTATGCATTATCTTTAACAAATATTTGTTACCGAACCAAATGCTTTGGTGAAATCTATAAATACGGGATCTCCTTGCAACTTGACTGTAGGAAACATTACGATAACGTATCTACACTCCTGGAAATTGAAATAAGAACACCGTGAATTCATTGTCCCAGGAAGGGGAAACTTTATTGACACATTCCTGGAGTCAGATACATCACATGATCACACTGACAGAACCACAGGCACATAGACACAGGCAACAGAGCATGCACAATGTCGGCACTAGTACAGTGTATATCCACCTTTCGCAGCAATGCAGGCTGCTATTCTCCCATGGAGACGATCGTAGAGATGCTGGATGTAGTCCTGTGGAACGGCTTGCCATGCCATTTCCACCTGGCGCCTCAGTTGGACCAGCGTTCGTGCTGGACGTGCAGACCGCGTGAGACGACGCTTCATCCAGTCCCAAACATGCTCAATGGGGGACAGATCCGGAGATCTTGCTGGCCAGGGTAGTTGACTTACACCTTCTAGAGCACGTTGGGTTGCACGGGATACATGCGGACGTGCATTGTCCTGTTGGAACAGCAAGTTCCCTTGCTGGTCTAGGAATGGTAGAACGATGGGTTCGATGACGGTTTGGATGTACCGTGCACTATTCAGTGTCCCCTCGACGATCACCAGTGGTGTACGGCCAGTGTAGGAGATCGCTCCCCACACCATGATGCCGGGTGTTGGCCCTGTGTGCCTCGGTCGTATGCAGTCCTGATTGTGGCGCTCACCTGCACGGCGCCAAACACGCATACGACCATCATTGGCACCAAGGCAGAAGCGACTCTCATCGCTGAAGACGACACGTCTCCATTCGTCCCTCCATTCATGCCTGTCGCGACACCACTGGAGGCGGGCTGCACGATGTTGGGGCGTGAGCGGAAGACGGCCTAACGGTGTGCGGGACCGTAGCCCAGCTTCATGGAGACGGTTGCGAATGGTCCTCGCCGATACCCCAGGAGCAACAGTGTCCCTAATTTGCTGGGAAGTGGCGGTGCGGTCCCCTACGGCACTGCGTAGGATCCTACGGTCTTGGCGTGCATCCGTGCGTCGCTGCGGTCCGGTCCCAGGTCGACGGGCACGTGCACGTTCCGCCGACCACTGGCGACAACATCGATGTACTGTGGAGACCTCACACCCCACGTGTTGAGCAATTCGGCGGTACGTCCACCCGGCCTCCCGCATGCCCACTATACGCCCTCGCTCAAAGTCCGTCAACTGCACATACGGTTCACGTCCACGCTGTCGCGGCATGCTACCAGTGTTAAAGACTGCGATGGAGCTCCGTATGCCACGGCAAACTGGCTGACACTGACGGCGGCGGTGCACAAATGCTGCGCAGCTAGCGCCATTCGACGGCCAACACCGCGGTTCCTGGTGTGTCCGCTGTGCCGTGCGTGTGATCATTGCTTGTACAGCCCTCTCGCAGTGTCCGGAGCAAGTATGGTGGGTCTGACACACCGGTGTCAATGTGTTCTTTTTTCCATTTCCAGGAGTGTATACTCGCTAACGGTTGTAATGATACCTGTCCTGCTGGGCAGATTTGATCTGCACTTCGTATGTGCTGTAGTTATGTTGTGACGCGCCACTTGATCTCACGGGTTATCAGCTTTCAGTCTGACATAATGGGCCCATTTCATTAATATCTTGAGCTCCCTTTTAACAACAGGAATTGCTGAGTTTTCTTTGAATTCTTTATGAATTCTCTCTCCAGTTAGTACTTCACTAACAACATTAATTTGTAACTGATTATGTACCAGAACGTTCAATAAAATTCTACAGGTAAACCTTAACGGTCAAGTGTTTTCTTCAATGCCGACAATTATTATTTTCATCATTTATTCACTTTCGAAGTTTGTCAGGAGAGCTGTGTTTTCTGCTGATACGCTCTCACTTATCCAACCAAGCACTTACTCAGATCGCTCTTCGTAAGTACTTTCACTTTAGAGTTCAGAAAAAAATTGATGCAATTCATTGAGTACGTCCTTACCCTCTCCGAAGAACACATTATTTCCTTATTTCAATAAGTCGATAAATTTTTTTTCCTCTTGTTCCTTGCGAGTCTCTGCAAGTGGTATAACGAGGCATTATCTTCAAGTGTCTTTCTCGATTCACATCGTATTTTTTGACCTTTGACCCGCTTTCATTACTGACATTTTAGTTTCGCTTTGATATTTTTCATTTCCATTTAGTGCTCAGTAGAAATCTTAGGTTGATTTAAAGCTCGCTGAGGCACGTATATTAAAATTCTGTAGTATGATTTGCTAATTTAGCCCTTGCCATACTCCAGCAATGCGTATCTTACGAAGGCAGTTCAATAAGTAATGCAACACTTTTTTTTCTCGGCCAATTTTGGTTGAAAAAACCGGAAATTTCTTGTGGAATATTTTCAAACATTCCCGCTTCGTCTCGTATAGTTTCATTGACTTCCGACAGGTGGCAGCGCTGTACGGAGCTGTTAAAATGGCGTCTGTAACGGATGTGCGTTGCAAAGAATGGGCAGTGATCGAGTTTCTTTGGCGGAAAACCAGGGCATCTCAGATATTCATAGGCGCTTGCAGAATGTCTATGGTGATCTGGCAGTGGACAAAAGCACGGTGAGTCGTTGGGCAAAGCGTGTGTCATCATCGCCGCAAGGTCAAGCAAGACTGTCTGATCTCCCGCGTGCGGGCCGGCCGTGCACAGCTGTGACTCCTGCAATGGCGGGGCGTGCGAACACACTCGTTCGAGATGATCGACGGATCACCATCAAACAACTCAGTGCTCAACTTGACATCTCTGTTGGTAGTGCTGTCACAATTGTTCACCAGTTGGGACATTCAAAGGTTTGTTCCCGCTGGGTCCCTCGTTGTCTAACCGAACACCATAAAGAGCAAAGGAGAACCATCTGTGCGGAATTGCTTGCTCGTCATGTGGCTTAGGGTGACAATTTCTTGTCAAAGATTGTTACAGGCGATGAAACATGGGTTCATCACTTCGAACCTGAAACAAAACGGCAATCAATGGAGTGGCGCCACCCCCACTCCCCTACCAAGAAAAAGTTTAAAGCCACACCCTCAGCCGGTAAAGTCATGGTTACAGTCTTCTGGGATGCTGAAGGGGTTATTCTGTTCGATGTCCTTCCCCATGGTCAAACGATCAACTCTGAAGTGTATTGTGCTACTCTTCAGAAATTGAAGAAACGACTTCAGCGTGTTCGTAGGCACAAAAATCTGAACGAACTTCTCCTTCTTCATAACAACGCAAGACCTCACACAAGTCTTCGCACCCGAGAGGAGCTCACAAAACTTCAGTGGACTGTTCTTCCTCATGCACCCTACAGCCCCGATCTCGCACCGTCGGATTTCCGTATGTTTGGCCCAATGAAGGACGCAATCCGTGGGACGCACTACGCGGATGATGAAGAAGTTATTGATGCAGTACGACGTTGGCTCCGACATCGACCAGTGGAATGGTACCGTGCAGGCATACAGGCCCTCATTTCAAGGTGGCGTAAGGCCGTAGCATTGAATGGAGATTACGTTGAAAAATAGTGTTGTGTAGCTAAAAGATTGGGGAATAACCTGGTGTATTTCAATGCTGAATAAAACAACCCCTGTTTCAGAAACAAAATGTGTTGCATTACTTATTGAACTGCCCTCGTATTTTTGGCATACAATGTCCACCGGTCAATATCAGATTTATATTTGGAACATGCTCTCTAAAGTTAATATGAATGCTTCCCCACTAACTACTTGTCGTCGTGTGTTTTTATTCAACTTTTAATGACCACGCCACCAGTATATTTTCTGTTTGAACTGCTTAATACAACATTTCACTGCACCGTCATTTGTGAGATAGGCCGGGATTATTTCTGTAGAAATTACACGTCTTTCCAAATTGAGTAATACATATATTCCTCCCCGACTACTTGCTGATGCGTTGGTAAAAAAGGTAAACTTGATTGTTGGTCGGGAACTTATTTCCGAAAAATCCTTCAAGTGCGGATTCTTTACCAAATCACAGAGTTCTCACAAAAACTTTAAATTGAGTAACTGGTCCTGGGTACAAATTACACAGTTCCAATCAACACCTGTTACCAGCTCTTCGAGGTCACCACGAGAGGTGTAAAATTTGTCTGAAAAACATAGCTCTCATTTTCAGTATTCTTCCCATACGGAGCGTAAGTATTAATGAAACGAAAATTGGAAATCTTACGACTAATCTCGTTGCCTGACTAATCTCATGTTTTTATGGGTATGCTTCACGTAACAAAAAACTGTCTCCAACAGTTTTCCGTTATATTTACAACCTCTTGATATTCCAGAATGTGATTATTATGGTTATTTCTTGTAATGTTACCATGTGTGTGGGTAGTTCGTACAGGAATTCGTTTAACGCGCTTACTTTCACCCGAGACAGCATTTTATTTATCTTTAATGTTGTTACACTATCTCGGACCCACGGTTTCTAAGAGTGAATGCGTTAGCGGTTGTTACAAACCATGCTAAATACCATTTATCGATCTGTACCGGGTGCTTCACGGTGATCGTCAGAAAGCGGACACTGGGCTGGTATTCTCCCTACGGACCGACAGCTCGAACCTATTCTGAACTGCCACTGAGTCGACAAGTCGTATACTCCTAGCTCACTTATTTGTTACATAGTTTAATTCTTAATTTCTTTGCGTGTTTTTGGTACTTGCATTGGTTGATTCATAAATTTCGGGCGTATTTGAGAGTTGTAGCATCGCATTTTAGTACCTGAATAGTGTAAAATCGCGTAGTCTCCTTCCGCCGCCGAGCAGTGTGTCAGCAGTGCGCAAGTAGCAGCATTACTGCATTTACTAGGCAATCTTGTATTTTAATAACCGTTTAAATTTTGTCGATTTGTTTGCGCTCTCTGTAGATTAGTTCAGACGTTCTTTGCACAACAGTTTTTAGCAAGGATAGGGACTGCAACTGCTGTGCTCGGATGCAGGCTGAGTTGGCATCCCTTCGCTCCCAGCTTCAGGCAGTGTTGGCTTCGGTCACACAGCTTGAGGCTGTTGCCAATGGGCATCACTTTGGGGGTCCGGATGGGGGTTTGTCGGGGACGGCCAGCTCGTCCCACGCATCCCCTGATCGGCCTACGACTGTGGTTGCCTGGGATACTGCCTGCATTGAGGCTGATCCCTCACCTGTGGTAGAGTGGGAGGTCGTCTCAAGGTGTGGCAGGGGCCGAAAGACATTCCGGAGGGCTGAACGGATGGCCTCTCCAGTTTGTCTGACGAACCGGTTTCAGGCTCTGTCTCAGACTGATACTGACCTTCGGCCTGACATGGCTGCTTGTCCTGTTCCAGAGGTTGCCCCTCAGTCTGCAAGATCCGGGCGGTCGCAGAGGGTGGGCTTACTGGTAGTTAGGAGCTCCAACGTCAGGCGCGTAATGGGGCCCCTTAGGGAAATGGCAGCAAGAGAGGGGAAGCAAACCAATGTGCACTCCGTATGCATACCGGGGGGAGTCATTCCAGATGAGGAAAGGGTCCTTCCGGATGCCATGAAGGGTTCAAGGTGCACCCATCTGCAGGTGGTCGCTCATGTCGGCACCAATGATGTGTGTCGCTATGGATCGGAGGAAATCCTTTCTGGCTTCCGAAGGCTATCTGATTTGGTGAAGACTGCCAGTCTCGCTAGCGGGATGAAAGAGCTCACCATCTGCAGCATCGTCGACAGGACTGACTGCGGACCTTTGGTACAGAGCCGAGTGGAGGGTCTGAATCAGAGGCTGAGACGGTTCTGCGACCATGTGGGCTGCAGATTCCTCGACTTGCGCCATAGGGTGGTGGGGTTTCGGGTTCCGCTGGATAGGTCAGGAGTCCACTACACGCAACAAGCGGCTACACGGGTAGCAGGGGTTGTGTGGCGTGGGCTGGGCGGTTTTTTACGTTAGATGGCCTCGGGCAAGTACAGAAAGGGCAGGAGCCTCAAAGGGTGCGGGGCAAAGTCAGGACATGCGGGGACCAAGCAGCAATCGGTATTGTAATTGTCAACTGTCGAAGCTGCGTTGGTAAAGTACCGGAACTTCAAGCGCTGATAGAAAGCACCGAAGCTGAAATCGTTATAGGTACAGAAAGCTGGCTCAAGCCAGAGATAAATTCTGCCGAAATTTTTACAAAGGTACAGACGGTGTTTAGAAAGGATAGATTGCATGCAACCGGTGGTGGAGTGTTCATCGCTGTTAGTAGTAGTTTATCCTGTAGTGAAGTAGAAGTGGATAGTTCCTGTGAATTATTATGGGTGGAGGTTACACTCAACAACCGAGCTAGGTTAATAATTGGCTCCTTTTACCGACCTCCCGACTCAGCAGCATTAGTGGCAGAACAACTGAGAGAAAATTTGGAATACATTTCACATAAATTTTCTCAGCATGTTATAGTCTTAGGTGGAGATTTCAATTTACCAGATATAGACTGGGACACTCAGATGTTAAGGACGGGTGGTAGGGACAGAGCATCGAGTGACATTATACTGAGTGCACTATCCGAAAATTACCTCGAGCAATTAAACAGAGAACCGACTCGTGGAGATAACATCTTGGACCTACTGATAACAAACAGACCCGAACTTTTCGACTCTGTATGTGCAGAACAGGGAATCAGTGATCATAAGGCCGTTGCAGCATCCCCGAATACGGAAGTTAGTAGGAATACAAAAAAGGGAGGAAGGTTTATCTGTTTAGCAAGAGTAATAGAAGGCAGATTTCAGACTACCTAACAGATCAAAACGAAAATTTCTGTTCCGACACTGACAATGTTGAGTGTTTATGGAAAAAGTTCAAGGCAATCGTAAAATGCGTTTTAGACAGGTACGTGCCGAGTAAAACTAAGGGACGGGAAAAACCCACCGTGGTACAACAACAAAGTTAGGAAACTACTGCGAGAGCAAAGAGAGCTTCACTCCAAGTGTAAACGCAGCCAAAACCTCTCAGACAAACAGAACCTAAACGATGTCAAAGTTAGCTTAAGGAGGGCTATGCGTGAAGCGTTCAGTGAATTCTAAAGTAAAATTCTATGTACCGACTTGACAGAAAATCCTAGGAAGTTCTGGTCTTACGTTAAATCAGTAAGTGGCTCGAACCAGCATATCCAGACACTCCGGGATGATGATGGCATTGAAACAGAGGATGACACGCGTAAAGCTGAAATACTAAACACCTTTTTCCAAAGCTGTTTGCCGGCCGCGGTGGTCTAGCGGTTCTGGCGCTGCAGTCCGGAACCGCGGGACTGCTACGGTCGCAGGTTCGAATCCTGCCTCGGGCATGGGCGTGTGTGATGTCCTTAGGTTAGTTAGGTTTAAGTAGTTCTAAGTTCTAGGGGACTTATGACCTAAGATGTTGAGTCCCATAGTGCTCAGAGCCATTTGAACCAAAGCTGTTTCACAGAGGAAGACCGCACTGCAGTTCCTTCTCTAAATCCTCGCACAAACGAAAAAATGGCTGACATCGAAATAAGTGTCCAAGGAATAGAAAAGCAACTGGAATCACTCAACAGAAGAAAGTCCACTGGACCTGACGGGATACCAATTCGATTCTACACAGAGTACGCGAAAGGACTTGCCCCCCTTCTAACAGCCGTGTACCGCAAGTCTCTAGAGGAACGGAGGGTTCCAAATGATTGGGAAAGAGCACAGGTAGTCCCAGTCTTCAAGAAGGGTCGTCGAGCAGATGCGCAAAACTATAGACCTATATCTCTGACGTCGATCTGTTGTAGAATTTTAGAACATGTTTTTTGCTCGAGTATCATGTCGTTTTTGGAAACCGAGAATCTACTATGTAGGAATCAACATGGATTCCGGAAACAGCGAGCGTGAGAGACCCAGCTCGCTTTATTTGTTCGTGAGACCCAGAAAATATTAGATACAGGCTCCCAGGTAGATGCTATTTTTCTTTACTTCCGGAATGTGTTCGATACAGTTCCGCACTGTCGCCTGATAAAGTAAGAGCCTACGGAATATCAGACCAGCTGTGTGGCTGGATTGAAGAGTTTTTAGCAAACAGAACACAGCATGTTATCAATGGAGAGACGTCTACAGACAAAGTAACCTCTGGCGTGCCACAGGGGAGTGTGATGGGACCATTGCTTTTCACAATATATATAAATGACATAGTAGATAGTGTCGGAAGTTCCATGCGGCTTTTCGCGGATGATGCAGTAGTATACAGAGAAGTTGCAGCGTTAGAAAATTGTAGCGAAATGCAGGAAGATCTGCAGCGGATAGGCACTTGGTGCAGGGAGTGGCAACTGTCCCGTAACATAGACAAATGTAATGTATTGCGAATACATAGAAAGAAGGATCCTTTATTGTATGATTATATGATAGCGGAACAAACACTGGTAGCAGTTACTTCTGTAAAATATCTGGGAGTATGCGTGCGGAACGATTTGAAGTGGAATGATAATATAAAATTAATTGTTGGTAAGGCGGGTACCAGGTTGAGATTCATTGGGAGAGTGCTTAGAAAATGTAGTCCAACAAAGTAGGTGGCTTACAAAACACTCGTTCGACCTATACTTGAGTATTGCTCATCAGTGTGGGATCCGTACCAGATCGGGTTGACGGAGGGGATGGAGAAGATCCAAAGAAGAGCGGCGCGTTTCGTCACAGGGTTATTTGGTAACCGTGATAGCGTTACGGAGATGTTTAGCAAACTCGAGTGGCAGACTCTGCAAGAGAGGCGCTCTGCATCGCGGTGTAGCTTGCTCGCCAGGTTTCGAGAGGGTGCGTTTCTGGATGAGGTATCGAATATATTGCTTCCCCCTACTTATACCTCCCGAGGAGATCACGAATGTAAAATTAGAGAGATTAGAGCGCGCACGGAGGCTTTCAGACAGTCGTTCTTCCCGCGAACCATACGCGACGAACAGGAAAGGGAGGTAATGACAATGGCACGTAAAGTGCCCTCCGCCACACACCGTTGGGTGGCTTGCGGAGTATAAATGTAGATGTAGATGATCTATGTGTCACTTGCCAGGCCATTTTATCTTTTTTCACCGTCGCTTGTTTCTTGTGG
The DNA here is from genome assembly GCF_023898315.1 of Schistocerca nitens. Lineage (NCBI taxonomy): Eukaryota > Metazoa > Arthropoda > Insecta > Orthoptera > Acrididae > Schistocerca > Schistocerca nitens. The sequence continues at coordinate 315,363,842 of NC_064616.1, read as the reverse complement.
ATGGCAGATGGCCCCATCGTCTTTTTTTCCTCCTTTAACAGTATTAACACCAGAGGCGCTGTCGCTGACTTTCTAGCTTTGTTAAACTATGCACTTGTTGCTAATGTGTTTGCTCGTACATTGGTGTCTTTCCTTCGGATCTGCCCACTCTATGGTCAGTACGTCGCTTCTCATTTTGGAAATTCAGTTAATAATCAACCAATTCAGAATATTTTCCTACACTTGTGTCTTTCTCCCAGGGAGATTTCTGTAATTTTCGTTACTGGGGTGAACAGTTATGTCACAAGCGACGTCAGTATCTTTCGATTTGTGTGTATCTACTAAGGGGATATTCTGAGTGACTTCCCTCGAGTGGGAGCTGCTTTTCTGCTTGAGCTTGGGACTAAAGGGTTATCTCGTCTGGCATAGGCCTCTACTTACACTGACTGGTCAGTTAGCGGAGCAGACAGATCTATCTGCAGTCAACAGCTGGGGATTGTAAGGCGTCGCTGTGTCCACTTACGGTGGCTGTTCCACGTAAGAGGTTTCTTTTTTTTCATTGATGGGCGTTCGGGATGTGCCTACACAACCATTCAAACAGTGGTATTTCAGTTACGACGGATACGAACGAAAGCACAATGCAAAACGCAGTCTCCCAGCGGAGAAAATAGCTGACCGGCCGGGGAGCGAGGCCGGGCCCCTTCGTTTAGCACTCCGCCGCGCTGAACGCGCCGTTACCGAGGCGGACTTTAAGGGTTCCTTGTGCCGCATTCGTTGGTAGTCTCGGTCGCGACCGCGGCTGGATACGTCAGCGGCCTGTTTACAACCGCTCGCGTATGTGAGATGGCATCGTCGCCTAGCGGCAACTGGGCCAAGCGGCTGCTCGGCCACTCCACCGGCGAATCGCGAACAGCTCGGCTGGCCGTCTTACAGATCGTAAGTGCTCTATAGTCTGACATTTACGAGCGATATCGAGTGCTTCAACAAATCAAACCTGGCGTATACCGTTAAGCAAAGCCAGTGTCACGCTAGTACCGAACTGCTCCTCAAAATACACGACCGTATGAAAACATCCGGCTTACGTGGTCAGAAGGAATTCGAAAAGCATTTCGAAAACAGTACGAAAACCCACACCAGAATGAGATCCCCCTTATCGATAACATTCCCATCCGAGTGTGAGAGCTTCAAGAAACTTAAACATTTCTCTACAGTTCGATTACACATTTAATTATCCTTTGACGGAAACGATCGAAGCATTCTGCCACACATTAAATCCCGGATGTTCTGAGGAGCTTCCTCCTACTTCAATAACGAACTAAAGTACGACTTGACGTAAGCTTCATTGTGTGTCTACCAGAAACCGTTTCTGTCTTCAAAATTATTCCTTGATCAGTTATCTACCATCAACATCACAACACCATAAGACAAAAATCAACAATTACAGTATACAGCTACAAAGTACAACCAACGAAAAAAGCAAGCTTGCAAGTAACAGCTATTTATAGCTTTGCTGTGGGAACTTCTCTAGAGAACGGCTCGACGCAGACAACCACACAGCTCAAGGGCGGACCCCCTCCTAGCGTCGCTTGGAATAACAAAAAAAATGGCTCAAATGGCTCTGAGCACTATGGGACTTAACTACTGAGGTCATCAGTCCCCTAGAACTTAGAACTACTTAAACCTAACTAACCTAAGGACATCACACACAGCCATGCCCGAGGCAGGATTCGAACCTGCGACCGTAGCAGTCGCGCGGTTCCGGACTGCGCGCCTAGAACCGCTAGACCACCGCGGCCGGCGCTTGAAATAACAATCTGTAATTGTCTCCACACAGGATCAGTGGTTTCCTGTAGTTATCTCGTTAGGTGTTGTAGCCGTTTCGACATTGAATTCTCATCGAAGAGGAGTAGGCTTCGAATCCTATCTTCAACGATCTCGTTCTCCTGGAGTATAAACTGCCCCACTTGCCTTTACTGAATCACTCATCTCAACTTACCAACGCTATGCCAATTTCTTAGATGTTCCAGGTCTACGTCTGCGATTCTTAGTGGATCACGTTTTGGATGGCATATGTGACATTTAACGGTTTGCTATCATGTGTCCTCAGGCTGACGTGAGGACTTATCGCAACAGCACAGCGCCTTATTAGAAGAGCACTGCGTAGTGGAGCAGTGCTTCTAGAACTGGATTCGCATTCCGACGGGGCGAGCTTCAAATACTCAACCAGTAATTTGATTTAATTTTTCGTTGTTTCCCCACATATACAATGGGCAGACACATGTCGAAAGCATCAATTTGAAGGAATGCAAAAAAAAATAATTATACGCAATATAAAAATTAGACGTTTCCGAAAAAGTGTGTAACCTGAAGAGCATTTAGAGCTGCTTGAAAATCTTCAGCACAGAACGTGGGACAGAGCGGGCCTGAAAGCAAATGGTCCATGGTTTGCATTATTACTCAGTCGCGGTTAGTTGCGACGACTGGACATCCACATTTTTTGGAGATTATATCGAATCTTCCGACGCGATAGTGTAGGTGATTGAGAGCACGCCGTGTACTCCGCTGCTGTTCGTATCAGGAGCGAGATATTCAGATGATTGAGGCCAATGGAGATTTCTCTGTCCTACTAAGCGAAGGTGGCACAAAGTTAACGAACACTCGCACTTCCGGTGACGCAGAGACCGATGGAATAAACAGGAAGCGGTAAAGTAAACGGCGAAAAATTCGACAGACTGCGCAGGCAGGTGAGGTAGCGATCTGAGTCGGAAAACCTTAACACAGGCAAAGTCATTCACTCTACGATTAATGGCACGTATCGAAGAATTCAGAGCATAGCGCCAATTGCCGGACAAGTGGGGAAGCGTGGCATTTACGTAGATTGTCGCGTCAGCGGACGGGCCCCACGTGTCACGACCGCGGCTGCGCCGTCCACGGGAGCAAGCTGCGGCCGTGCTATCAAGCCCGACCATCTTTGACCTTTCGCCCATATCTGTTACCAGGCTGAGCATCACAGTTTGATACTAAATGGGTTTACTGTTTGAGCATTCCACATTTCCATTCACACTTTGGTTGAAAACGTTTCTAGATATCGCTGGTTTTCACAACGTTATCCAGGATCAGGACGGTTGGTCAGTAATGGTGTAATGGATGGGTAGGCTTTGTGGTCAGGTTTATTCTTTCCACACAGGACGAAACCTCAGGACGGATGTCTGGGGAAACAGTGCGCGTCCCTGATACATCTAGACCTCACACATCCAGCAGGAAGTACACAACTCATTTAGTTACCTGACTTTTTGGCGTGCGCAGGACTGTACCAGACAGGCATGTCTCGCCACGAAGCAACTGACTGAACGTCGATTTAAAAAAAAATGTTCAAATGTGTGTGAAATATTATGGGACGTAACTGCTAAAGTCATCAGTCCCTAAGCTTACACACTACTTAGCCTAAATTATACTAAGGACAAACACACACCCATGCCAGAGGGAGGACGCGAACCTCCGCCGGGACCAGCCGCATAGTCCATGACTGCAGCGCCTTAGATCGTTCGGCTAATCCCGCGCGGCGTCGATTTTAAAGCTCGTGGCTAATTGCCCCACCTCGATTATACTAATCACGTTATTTCTGGTCCTGTGTTATGATAATACTGCAGGCTGGGATGGTTTCTTTGGAACAAACGAAGATTTGCTTCCACGCCTTCGCAAACCCGAACTGATTCTCTCTCTTCACGGAAAGATTAAAGGTTGTTTAATCTATCTTCCCATTTCCTTTCAGAGGCAGTGTACTTCCGTCTATAAGCAACCTAACAGTATTCATCACCTACTTATACACTCAAGCGCCAAAGAAACTGGTATAAGCATGAGTGTTCAAATACAGAGGTAATTAAACAGGCACAATACAGCGCTGCTGTCGGCAACGCCTATAGAGGACAAGCGTCGGACGTAGTTAAATCGATTACTGCTGCTACAATGGCAGGTTATCAAGATTTAAATGAATCTGAACGTCGTGAACGATGGGACAGCATTTCCGAGATAGCGATGATATGGGGATTTTCCCGTGCGACCATTTAACGAGTGTACCGTGAATATCAGGAATCCGGTAAAACATCAAATGTAGAACATCGCTGCAGCCGGAAAAAGATCCTGCAAGAACGGGACCAAAGACACTGAAGATAATCGTCCAACGTGACAGAAGTGCAATCCTTCCGCAAATTGCTGCAAATTTCAGTGCTGGGCCATCATCAAGAGTCAGCGTGCGAATCATTCAACGAAACATCATCGATATGGGCTTTCGGAGCCGAAGGCCCATTCGTGTACCTTTGATGACTGCAAGACACAAAGCTTTACGCCTCCCCTGGGTCCGTCAAAACCGATACTGGACTGTTGATAACTGGATGCATGTTGCCTGGTCGGACGAGTCTCGTTTCAAATTGAATAGAGCGGATGGACGTGTACGGGTATGGAGACAACCTCATGAATCCATGGACCCTGCACGTCAGCAGGGGATTGTTCAAGCTAGTGGAAACTCTGTAATGGTGTGGGACGTGTGCAGTTGGAATGGTATGGGACCCCTGATATGTCTAGATACGACTCTGACAGGTGACACGTACCTAAGCAGCCTGTCTGATCACCTGCATCCACTCATGTCTATTGTGCTTTCCGACGGACTTCGGCGATTCCAGCAGGACAATACGACACCCCACACGTCCAGAATTTCTACAGAGTGGCTCCAGGCACACACTTCTGAGCTTAAACGCTTCCGCGCTGGCCACCTTCCCCCCCCCCCCCCCCCCCACTCCCCCACCGCACAGGCATGAACATTATTGAGCGTATCTGGGATGCCTTGCAACATGCATTTCAGAAGAGATCTCCACCCCCTCGTACTCTTACGGATTTATGGACAGCCCTGCAGAATTCATGGTATCAGTTCCCCCAGCATTACTTCAGACATTAGTTGAGTCCATGCCACATCTTGTTGCGGCACTTCTGCGTGCCCTACACGGTATTGGGCAGTCGTACCAGTTGCTTTGGCTATTCAGTGTATGAAGAACCAAAGTTAACGCAAACCCTAATTAAGGAACAAATTTATCTCCCCATCACTTAAAAAATGCAGCGTCAGCCACTTTAAGACGTGTTTCACTCTTCCAATCATCTTTCGAAGTCTACGAAATCCCGACAGCAGTAAACGTGTCTTTCAGTAACATAAAAAGCTAAGAAAATTATTGGTCCACTTCTACATTTCCATAGATAGCCTACTCCGCAAGCAGTGAAAAATGCATGGCTGGCTGTACTTTTTACAAATACTGCCGAAATTCTGTCCTATTCCATTCGCGTACTGAGGTAAGGAAAAAAATTATCTGTACGCATCTGCATACGCCGGTGCCTAAAGTTTTCTCCCACTCTGCTTCCAATAAATGTTCTCTGAAGTTACGCAACAGAGTCTCGCGAGTACTACGCCGTCTCTTCCAGGAATTCCTATTTAAGCTCCCAGAAGATTTCTGCTATACTTACGCATGCGCTACACCGGAGGAGGAAAATTTAGGAACTGTGGGCCCCTCTAACTGTGCCTGTTCTACACCAGTTATCTAGTTGGAACTGCTGCGAAACCCATCCATAACCATATTTGATTGCTTTTGTATGCCTAGATATTTTATGGAAGTAACTGCTTCCAGCGTTGGTTCTGTAATCGTGTGATCATACAGTGATTGGTCTTTCTGTCTATGTATACGCAATACGTTACGTGATTTTACGCTGAGAGTCAGTTGCCACACACTGCACTAAGCGTACATCAACAGATCTTCCCGGATTTCCCTGCTATTTTCTAGCGTTACGACCCCTCTGTAAAAAAAGTAGTATCATCCGCAAAGAGGTTCCTGGAACTTCCGATGTTTTCTATTATGTCACATATATTGTAAAAACAATGGACTTACTATCACTCCCTTCAGGCTCGCTCTAAGTCATTTTTACCTTTGATAAAGGAATAAACCTACCTTTTACTTTACGGAACTTTGAAGCCAATCGGCAGATACGTATTACGTTCTGGCAATATTCTGATTTAGCATAAATTTCTCGTGTCGAATTAAAGATGTAGACTACAAAATTCGTATACAAGTTTGAAAATTAAATTTTTATCAATTCGTTACATCATCATCATCATCATCATCATCATCATCATCATCATCATCATCATCAATCGTTCAACACAACAGTGTCAGACATGTCTGGCAAATTACAGAAATAATACACACTTAACTGACGTATACACGGCAGTGAACCGGTTGTGGGTGTTCAGGAAACCAACTCCCATTTGAACAGATAAATTTCTTAACATAAAATATCATACGTTACAGGGTCTGAAATTTTCCAGGGATATTAGTGGTGGTGATGCAAAAATCTTCGTGAGAGCACATCTACATGGATACTCTGCAAATCACATTGAAGTGCCTGGCAGAGGGTCCATCGAACCACCTTCACAATTATCTATTATTCCAATCTCGTACAGCGCGCGGAAAGAATGAATATCTGTATCTTTCAGTACGAGCTATGATTTCCCTTATTTTATCGTGGTGATTGTTCCTCCCTATGTACGTCGGTGTCAAAAAAATATTTTCGCATTCTGAGGAGCAAGTTGGTGATTAGAATTTCGTGAGAAGATTCCGCCGCAACGAAAAACTTCGTCTTTTAGTGATTTCCAGCCCAAATCTTTTATCATTTCTGTGACACTCTCCCCCATATTTCGCGATAATACAAAACGTGCTGCCCTTCTTTTAACTTTTACGACGTACTCCGTCAGTCCTATCTGGTATGGATCCCACACCGCGCAGCAGTATTCTAAAAGAGGACGGACAAGCGTAGCGTAGGCAGTCTCCTTAGTAGGTCTGTTACATTTTCTAAGTGTACTGCCAACAAAACATCGTCTTCGGTTAGCCTTCCCCCCACAACATTTTCTGTGTGTTCCTTCCAATTTAAGTTGTTCGTAATTGTAATACCTAGGTATTTAGTTGAATTTAAGGCTTTTAGATTAGACTGATTTATAGTGTAACCAAAGTTTAACGAATTCCTTTCAGCAGTCATGTGGATGACACACTTTTCGTTACTTAGGGTCAACTGCCACTTTCGCACCATAGAGATATTTTTTTCTAAATCGTTTTGCAGTTTGTTTTGATCTTCTGATGACTATTAGTCGATAAACGACAGTGTCATCTGCAAACAACCGAAGAAGGCTGTTCAGATTGTCTCCCAAATCGTTTATATAGTTAAGGAACAGCAAAGGGCCTATAACACTACCTTGGGGAACGCCAGAAATCACTTCTGTTTTACTTGATGACTTTCCACCTATTACTACGAACTGCGTCCTCTCATAGGAAATCGCAAATCCAGTCACATAACTGAGACGATATTCAATAAGCACGCAATTTCAGTACGAGTCGCTTGTGTGGTACAGTGCCAAAAGCCTTCCGGAAATCCAGAAATACAGAGTCGATCTGAAATCCCCTGTCTGACGTGGCTGCGTCTACACAACACGAAATTTGACAGCGAAAAGCCCCCGTAACCATTTATTCGCTACCAAATGTAACTACAAATTCTCACTAATTATGGGCGCCGAGTAATGCGACATTCGATTCTGAAGGACTCCGAGAATGTGGGCATGCTGGTAATGAGAATAAAACAGTTTGCGTCTGCGTGGGAATAGTGATTTTGCCGTTGCACTTTTTCCTGGTACTCTTTAATAGCGCTCCAGTCCATTGACCAAAGGAACCATCCCAGCTAGCAGTATTACCGTAATACAAGGCCAGAAATAACATGATTAGTATAATCGAGGTGGGGCAGTCATCCACGAGGTTTAAAATCGACGCTATCATTCAGTTACTCTCCGTGGCGAGACACGCCTGTCTGGGACAGTTCTGCCCACGCCAGAAAGTCAGGTAACTGAATGACGTGTGGACCCACTACTGGATGTGCGATGGTTACACTACTTGCCTAAATGTATCAGGTGGCATGCATTGCTTCCCCCAACATCCGTCCTGAGGTTTCTGCCAGTGTGGAAAGAACAAACCTGATCACAAAGCCTGGCCGTCCATTACACTATTCTGCCTGGGGCTGCACTTTGTAGTGCAATGATCAACGCACTACTCCCATCGGGGAGAACTGGAGGTCTAACTCCTAGCCAGCGATACAGAATTTCATTTTACTTTATTCCCGTAACTCAGTCACCGTCTTCGTACTGTCCCATACTGTGGTACACTTTTTAATGACCTCGTCTCGACGAGACATTTAAGCCCCAATATTCCTGCCTTCCTTCCAAATCCAGTTCTCCATTTGTACTCTCCGCAAGCCACCTTCTGCGGTACGATGTGGATATCTTACGTAAAAGTCGTATCCACTCATGGCCGTTTTCGGTATCTATAGACACAGGCAGAAAGTTTCGTGCGGGAGTTTCGAGGGGCAATTTTCAGGTCTCATGCAAAAATTGGTGTTTGAGGCAATTTTTAACTGAAATCCGAAAACACAGAATTAAAGGTTTATTAGTTTATCAAGTAAAACTTAATTGTACAATTTATGATTACAGTATAGTAAAACTATGTTGTTACGATGTTATTTACCTGTAATGGCGGACACAAATGTCAATTCTGTGATAACGATGTTGACAATTATTTTTATTTTTCTCAAACTATTAGGATGATTACAAAAAATATATTTTATGAAAATAAATTCATTCTTAATGCATTTCTTTACCTGGCATCTCAGTACATGTTCAACAGCTCAGAAGGGTCGCGTGGTCTTGCTGTATCATCAATAGACGGTAAGCTGTCAGATGCTATGGATTTTATGACATTTTATTAGTTTCCAGTAACGTATCTTAACGAAAATCTGAAAATAGGTTTCCAAAACGTGAAGAGATCAAGAATCCGCACCAGGCGACAGGAAGATGGGTCCTATTTTCTGGATGAAATTACGCGTAATAGAATTCTGATATGCGCGATCTGGAACTGACTTAAAACTGAACTGACCATTCTTTTTAAGTCTTATTGATGTTGCCATCTGAATTGGCTCGCGTCTGATCGGGCGTAATTGGGAAACTGACGTGAAGCCGCGCAAAATTTGGGCGACGTTACGGGTCCACTGAAAGACTTCAGTCCATACAAAGTAACTACCTAAACCTATTTTACAAAATGACCTCTTATATAGTACAGAAATAGAGATTTTAAATTTTTGTGGGCCTTAGGCTACGGCTTAGATAGCTTAAATGCATCTCTCGTTCCCTTTCTTGTTGCAGTAGCGAATAGGGCACGCAAAGAAAGATTGTTAGCTTCCGTGAGAGCTCAAGTATCTTGTTTTACCTTCATGGTGTTTTCGCGAAATATGCGTAGAAGCAATATATTGGCTGATTCTTCTAGGAACGTACGCTCTCTGAATTTTTGCAGTAAACCGCACCGTGATGGACAACACCTCTTGTAGGGTCTGCATCTGAAGATGGAAATCATCTCGCGTTTACTAACCGTACGAATGTGAAGATCGTAGAACATTGGCTGAATTGTTCGCCCGCCTGGTTCATGTCTTTCTATTTGACGCTATTTCGCTGAATTGCGTGTCGATGAAATGAAATGATTAGTACAACAAATACCCAGTCACCGAGATAAGAAAATCTACGACCGGGCCGGGAATTTAACCCAGAACCCCGCCATCTATGGACAGCGACGATAACCAGTAAACCAAGACCAACGGGCTCGAGCAGAGTTATCCGGCGTGACCATGACAACTACTATACAGACAAGGTGCAGTCCCACCGTATTTAGTTGACTGGCTTCGTGCTACGTTTTCTCCTACACTTCTGAATTATGGTAACATTAAAACCGAAAGTAAATATCGGAATGTAGAAGTTTTGCAATTATTTGAAGTTCAGTATTGAAAGGAAGTGTGTACTCAAAAATCTGTTAAATTATTCAAATAAACTGATTTTTGTTTTCACATTTTAGGAAAATGTAGCTAGCAAGCATATGTGTTAAGAGTTATTTATCCGTTTGTAAGAGGTTTTAATTATTCAAACATGTATCTGTTTTTCGTAGTCTGATATTGTATTTTGAAACGAGAATGTTATGCTTTATCAGACAGGAAGATGCTAATGTTCACAGAAAACGTGTTCATACTGTCAGTACGTGATACGTATCTGCGGATCGACTCCAAACTTTAACATATACTGGTAAGATGCATTTGCAAGTACGCAAAAAGCGTAATTGTGGTGTCGATTACAACTGATTTGTCGAAGAACTGAATTTTATTTAATCAAAGGACGTCATTCAACAGCAAAATTTATATTTTGCGATTGCTGTTCATCTACGTCTGTCTACATATGTACTCCGCTAGCCACCGTATTGTGTATGGTGGAGGGTACGTTATACCACAATTCGTCATTTCCTTTCCTGTTCCATTCGCAAATAGAGCGTGGGAAGAACGACTGTCTTGATGCCTCCGTGCGAACCCTCATTTCTCGTATCTTATATTCGTGATCCTTACGCAAAAGTTCTTGCATTTACTGGGAATCAGTTTTCAGCCTGTGCTTCAACATTTGATTTCCTGCCACACACCTTACGGTAGTAAGACCGTAAATTGTACGAAATTCTCTCTTAAAATGATATTTTTCTGTTACGAGACCATGGAAGGGATTCCTTTCATAAATTATCGTTTACAGTCCAGTTTCAAGAAATGGATGAACCTTGAAAGAGTGGTTTAATCTTAAAGCAAAGCTACAGTCAACCCGATGTGTTTTACCATCTTAGAGCTTTATTGGGCACGTTCGTAATCGGGATGACCTGTGAACTGATTTACGTAGTCCGTTACATTTTAACATGGATTCCGAACCACGGTGCAACTCCGCATTTGCAGAAACAAATTTTGCCGAAGATTACTTAATCTTATGACTGACCGGGACACCAAGCCGAGACATTTGCACCGTAGTATGGTACTTGACCACTTTAACGTCGCGTCTTTCTTTCGACCTGTTTCTTCTTCGTTTGTCAGTGGTTTTGTGCGGGTGTCGCTTGACATCTTACTTTTTCCATCGGTGAGAACACTGAGGGATTTGTATTACGGTGGGTGGTTAGTACCCTGATCATTCGCGCTGGGCTACCGTGCCGGCTTTGTCGTGAATAATATGGAAGATTTCTTCTTTTTCTCTTCAGACGAAACTAGATACTGCTAGACGTACTGCATTGAACTTCCACATCCTCACATGCACTCTGTTCGACATTTTCAAATGGTAGAAACTACTGTCGTAACAGCGGCTTCCAAGTGGCGGTGCGTCGCGCGCCTACAGTAGGCAGCTTCTTAGCACGATGTGCGTGCGGAGCGCTGAATGAAAACACACGCGTCGAAGAAACGTTAGGGCACGACGTCATCGATTAGCGAGAACAAGGTGTGTGTCACTCGGGACGGAAAATCGTCGCCGCCGCTATGAGCTGCATCAAAGAGACGCCACAGGCGACGCTGGCGGACAAAACGGGGCTGACGAAAAACACTGGCGGGTGCCTAAGATGGCTTTATTGCGCCCGAGCAGAAGACCACACTGCTCGCAATGATCCCCCTCTCCCCGCTCATATCGCTAGACGTACAGCATTTATCTTAACTTTCACATCATCGAAACCAGTGTGCCGGCCGCGGTGGTCGTGCGGTTCTAGCGCTGCAGTCCGGAACCGCGGGACTGCTACGGTCGCAGGTTCGAATCCTGCCTCGGGCATGGATGTGTGTGATGTCCTTAGGTTAGTTAGGTTTAAGTAGTTCTAAGTTCTAGGGGACTGATGACCTCAGAAGTTAAGTCCCATAGTGCTCAGAGCCATTTGAACCAATCGAAACCAGTGTGTGTCTCATGGCTATCACTATTCGGCCAGTGATGTTAGTCTTGATAGTAGTACATACCTTTGTGCAAACTTCTTGTTGCAACCTAAGCTCAGTGGGACGGCTACTGTTGAGCAAACAAGTGAAAGTCTTGTTCATTTCTTGCAGCCAAAGGCGACTTTTTAAAACAATACTGCCAGAAAGAACTTTATGCATTCAACAAAGAGGAGATACCAATGTTTCCTCATGCAGGGGAAACTTGGCTGACATTCCGTCCGGCCGCCTACATTTCGACAGGCCCAACTCAAAAGATTTCGAGAGCAGCACATTTCCCATATAAAAAGCCATGACAGCTTCCTAATCATAACGTTCTCCACTCCGAGATTCTGTACCGACTATGGTGATTCCGACGGCGACGAGAAAGTCCAATCTTCCGTTCTTTTTTTTGCACGGAGGCAGGTAAAATCTTAGATTCCTTCACATTCGTATTAACGATTTGATGGATCCGAGGGAGTGACTTAAGTCACTCGCTATATTTATTCAGCATACTACACACAAGACAATGTTAACGCACAGCTACAGATTTCGAGATTCACATTTTCATCCAGCATCCAGCTGACTATCTCAGCGGGACGTACTTCAACGTGCAAAACAAAGCTTTCTTTTAATGGCCATTTTACATTATGGCGAAAACTTTTGTCCAAATGACTATTTTGAGTGTTCATGTAGGTATGTTGGTTGCTGACTTAAAAAACAGATAGGATGATGACAGCTAAACTCTCTAAAAGTAGCTGCGTGTTAGCGTTGTTCCGTTTTGTGCTGGATAAATGTGACGAAAATGACGTGGTGACAGTTTGGAAACTTCATTAGATACCTATAAGCAATCTAACAAGTGATCATAATGGTACTAAAGCGTTTATTTCGGTGAAGAAAAGAGGCCACACTTCTCTTTGAAACTGGTCTTTTATACGGAGAACTGTCAGATGAAGAATGAGGAAGGAAATCGGCCACAAAATCTTTGATGGTACCATTTCGACACTTGTCTGAATGATTTATTGAATCACAGTAAATGTAAATAAGGACAACCGGGTTAGTATACAAACCATGTGCCTCAAGAGTTCAATTAATGGCATGAGAAAGCAAACAAAAATATTTTTTCTTTGACATGATTTGTATGATCAGTTCTCTAAAACTCTGCCACGGATCACATACATGTACTTTTTATGTTTGTTGGTGACAAAAGCCTGAGCTATCTTTTGCACCACTGTCGACGTAACTGTCTTCGACACTTCGATTAGCAAGCGCGCTAATGCTTTATGTGTATACAGAAATAAGAGAATGGGTGTTCGGGTACTTACCTCTTCAACTTCTCTGGAGAACTTGACAGGTCGTAGGTAGTAGAGCAGCACACACACGTGGATGAAGTTTATGCAGACAAAGGCAGCATTCCAGAGGAAGGCATCGAAGGAGCACATAACCGTCCAGCCCCACAACGCAAAAAACGCGCACCCAACGAGAAGCGTGCATCTAAGATACAGTATGCCGTACATGCCATTCGGGGCAAGATAAGAAAGGAAGAAAAATGTATTGGCCAACTGGAAGTATACATGGTTGATTGAGGCCCATTGAGTGCAATAAGATACACTGAAAACTGACGAAAATAAGGACACGCTATGGGTTGCATTAGGCCAGTCTTGTGATGAGCTGTGCATCTTGTGCGAATCTCCGTCGCTACCCGATCCTACCTGGGATATCGTCGGAGAGGTCACAGAAGCGAAAATTGTTAGATTGTCCGTAAGAGCAGATTCTGCTGGGGGCCACGAAGAGCCTGCATTGTCACCGCTCCCTTCGACTAATGCTGTAGCCAAGGCACTGACAAAAGACATTGAGGTTAAACTTCCCCAAGAAAATCTTACGATATTCCAAAAATTAAGAACCCTCTGAGTATTAGCCGTGATTCTACATTTCACACCTAAATAGGTCTTACATTATACATTTACATATTTGTTTTGTGGCACGGATGATTTCTATAAACAAACGAGCCATCGGGCTTCCTGAGCTTTGTCGCAGAGGTGGACCCAGCAACCTGGAAGAGAAAACTTTAATCACTTTCTTTTTATATGGTGCAGCATCTGCGATGTAACTACGGCAACCTGGACGACGGAGATTTAAAAAAATAAAGTGTAACTTATTAGCAGTTCATAACCGAAATAATGTTCGAATTTCACTTCACTTCGATCTTATGAAATATATCTGAAAGCGCTTCGTGCAACAATGTCAACGAGGTGTTTACCATTTCTGTATGATACGTGTAACTACAATACATACAGAAAACAAACTAATACACATGCATGCAGAAAAATTTGTGTGTGCACCACTGGCTTATAATTAAAATTAAAGTGTGCATCGCTATAAATACTGTACTACTTATTTAATAGCATTGCATGCCGTACAAACTGTGTTCCTGAACAGCACAATTTACGTACACCTACCGTTCAAAAACTATCAAAACTTAGAAGTACCGGTAGTTACCTACAACTGCTTTCATCTGACACGAAGGTCTGATTTAAGGGTCGTGTATTAACAGAATTAATATGAATCTGTATCTGAATATACTTCCGAAACATACCGGTCACATGCTTAGCTTCACTGTAGAATCTTAACCATTCGTCCGTAGTATTTAGGCTTCACCTACACAATTTAAAATTAAAACTGATAGGTCCGCTTTCAATCAAATTTAAATCAATTTTTCCGATGTCCAAACAAAATTTCTTTCTCATTTATCATGCACGCACATGGATCACTTTGACAGCAATTTATTTTGAACAGCGAACTTTGAATCAAATTTACGGTACTCACCAGAGGCGCTCCTAGTGCTTCCAACACTCTTCCGATAAGACTACAATGTTTGATCTACACAGCCAAAACAATTGTCCCTCACTCATCACTCGCATGTGCTCGCATACACAACGCTACGCGTACACTGGCGCTGCAGCAGTTTGACAACCGTTTGCGCCAACGTCTCAAAGAAAACTAAACAAGTCCATCGACAAGTTTCAAGTTTGCCAGCACTGCGTTTGAAATGCCACCTAGCGACCGTAGCGCGCACTACATTGTATCCCAGTGTCCTCTGTGAGCTCCGTGCGGAAGCTTCACTGCTGAATGGACGCTCTGCTCTGGCTTGCTGCCAAATCTCTTTCGTTTTCTGCTCCGTTATGATTTTTTAGTTACAAACGTGTTACCATAGACTTATCTAAATATTAAAAAACCAAAGGTATAAGTCTTAGAAAGGAAGGAATCACTATGGATCTCTAAAATTCACGCAAAATGTACTGAAAGAGCCATGCTGTAACGACGTGCCTTTGTGTTGTTCCGGAGTGTGTCGTTATTACTATATTGTAACGTTTGTTCTCAGAGTAAGCTCCCATAATTACTCTAAAAACTGTGTTACAAGAATGTTAAGAACCATCAAGTATTTCCACCTACTGGCATTTTCAGAGCAGCGGTGTGTTTCAGCTAAGATTAGCATAGCAGAAACATTTCTCTTCTCATTTACTTTCTTGCGCTGTAAAAGTGAATGTTGTCACACACAAATACTGACACCGAACTCGAATGTAAACTTGTGTAACAGCATTATGAGGTCATTTCAATGTGATATGTAATATATTCATCAATTAGTGGAATAGGAATCTGCTGAAACTGTAGGTAGCGTGAGTGAAGTGAGCAACACCTTCCAAAGAATAGAAAGGCGCCTAACACTTGGACTGAATCCGATTTGGGACAGACGTGTTATCTAATTACTATCTGATTTAAGAGCGGTGTCCAGTCTGTCACTCGTTTTTGCATGTAGCAATTGACGACTATCTTCTATTTTCTCCCAGGTACAAACACAGGTAAGAATTCACATTTCGGCAGAGCATAATGTAGAATTCACTAACTATTCACTTGAGCTACTATCTGCCTCTGACAGGTAACATTACGTTCACATATGTCAGATTATTTCGCTTTATAGGGTGTTTCAAACATCTCAAGACCAGAAAAAAATCACAAAAAGCATTTATTTTGGGTGATATGTGCATGTGTTTTTAGTTAGATTACAGCGGGTATAACAGCAACAAAATTACCACTTAAGAATGTCCTCAGTGGGCAATAAATAATTTAAATTAGTGCGTTAAATCAGTGTTGTCAAACATAAAGTCAATTACATATCACAATATAAAATTTACATTAGGCTATCGGTGCCTTGACGACGCCATTGGATATTGACACTCGAGTGGTAGTAGCACCGCATTGTTATTTCCACTCGAGTTATAACATCTCTACATTGTTATTTCCACTCTACTGTCACTAAAGCCACATTCTTCTTGCCACTCTATTGCATTTTCTGAGTGAAGAAACAGGAACATTTGCCCTCCGGATGCGGTCAGATGTTGGTGTTTAGCTTCTTGCCCCGCTTGGATAAGGTAGTGGTTGAAGTTAAGCTGTTTGTTTCTTTGTTTTGGTTTTGGTTATTACGCTTTCCTTGATGACAGTCCAACTCAAACACGATTTTGAGTTTTTCAACTTAATATTGCTGGTAAACTTCGTCAAATGTTTATCTGGTGCTCTGCACTGGAAACTGGTAAACCTGCCATGGTGCAGACGGATCTGACGAAAACCTCCTTTCCGTTTCATGAAGGTTGTACGTTCAGCTTGTACTCGGATTTGAGTGATGCTCTGAAGCATTTATCGGGAAAAACTTTTCAGTCGTGTTTAATTTCATAGAGCATTAAATTTCTTATAAATGATGAACGTTTTTTGAGCATAATCATTACATTTTAATGCATTGTTCACGCTTTCTCCTGGGCAGAGAAGGTTAACTAAAGAAGAAATTGAATTTGTGAACAACGCGGCTGAGTTGCACAATAATCGGAATCTTGTCGCCAATCGTGTCAGGGCAGTAATCCGTTTGAAAGTGACTTCGTGCGATGTTGCGAATTTCGTTGGTAATCAACGGAAAGTGGCTCAGTTAAGCGATAGAGAGAAAATGATTGATTTTTTCGAAGGCATCAAGAATCTTCATCCGGATGCGTTCGTTAAGTTTGTCAGTGGTTGTGCGACAAGTTGGTTGATGTAATTCAAACGAGTAAAATGCGCAAGTAATGCTGTCAGTATTATGAACTTGTGGAAGCATGTGGACGGTATAGGCCCAGTGACTGAGTTATGTGCCGTACGTGTTTGGTGTGCTTGATGGATGTTGATCTGTGTTTAGAACAGTTCAAGCTGAACAGCGAAGGTACCAATCCGCTACTGAAAAAAAAAAAAAAAAAAAAAAAAACACACAGACGTATTGCTGTGTAAAGTTCACGTAGAGCGTAACTTTCATAAACATGTTCGCGAATTGCAGCTTGAAAAACCTGATTTGACTACTTTGGCTGCTGTGAGCTTAGTTATAGAATCTTTAGAGTAACGATTCCAAGAGCTTTTGTTCTAAATGAACAACTCTCATGATACAGCGATTTTTGAAATGCTTGGTTTAGCTTATTGACTGACACCCTGATACCCTCCTAATTTAAGGTACAGTTTAAATCGATTTGTTATGACTGTCGTAAAATGTGGGCATACGTTTTCGGAAGGAAATATCAAACTTTCATGACGGATGACACGAATCGTATTGAAGTCATAACAAACAAATGAAAGATACAATAAACAAATATTCAAGTCTTCCGGAATGTGTGAAGGGCCTGTTCGATTTTTACAACCTTCATAAATTTAATACTGATTATCGTGAGTATAAAATCGTTATCTTGAGTGTAAAATGCTTCTTGATGGTAATTCTGGTCCGCTCCTAAACGAGGTGAAAAAACAGCTTTCCGACTACCGCGCAGAAAACGTTTTTCAGTAATATCGACTTTGTCTGGCACATGAATCAAAATTTAAGGTAAGGCTGCAAAAGTGCATTTGACTGGTGTTGAGCATACTGTGACCGGTGAACCGTATTGTGCCTGCACTTGCGATTTTTTTCAGTTAACTTGGCATGCGTGTAAACACATATTTGCCTCGAATTAGTCTTCAGCTTATATTAGTAAATTTGGTTGCGATGACTGAGCGGTTTAATAGGCAAAGCAGTGTTACAATACAAAGAACCTGTCCTTTGTACAGTAACGATACCGTCGTCACGATTGACCCGAAGCCTAAGCCACCACTGACATGAGCATAAAGGTACCTTAAAATGCTAAAATTGTGTAAGGGCACGTGAGACTGGGCAAGCAAATTACGTTACGCGATTTTCCATGAGAAATTTTCAGAGATGAAGCGCCTGTTTAGTGAATGGCAAAAATTGGGTCATCTTGAGAATGCTCAAAAAATGTTCAAATGTGTGTGAAATCTTATGGGACGTAACTGCTAAGGTCATCAGTCCCTAAGCTTACACACTACTTAAATTATCCTAAGGACAAACACACACACCTATGCCCGAGGGAGGACTCGAACCTCCTGCGGGACCAGCCGCAGAGTCCATGACTGCAGCGCCTTGGACCGCTTTTTTTTTCTTAATCTCATTTTATTCGTTTTCGTTCGTTGTATCTGCTCGTGGCGGACGCCGATAGACACCCATTTCAGTTCGTTGTTGATCCATTAACTCAGTTTTTTTTTATTACAAACATGCTCAGTTACCGTGCCGGCAAACCGCTCGGCTAATCCCGCGCGGCTGAGAATGCAAATAGGGAAAGACTGTATGATGAACAGGCAGTTGTTAATTCCTTGGCTGTTGATCACGATGGTAGGATGGCTGACTTCGGTGGCGTATTTCAGTCGTCAGCGTTAACCGGTGCGAAATATAGTGAAAATGAAGTCGATTCTTTAAGTTCGATTACACTTGTAAACGTTGCCTCTGCAAAAAGGTTCCCAGCTGCATGAGTGTTTTCGGGAATCTTCTTTTGTACCCGCACATCTCCTTAGCAATATCTTTTTTCAGGAGCATTGGAAACCCATAGGAAGCATAAAAGGTCTGACGGCTTCACAAAGGTCTTATTGCTAGAAAACAGATCTGCATCATCTCAGGCTTTCTGATAAGGAAGGAAGGAATGTAAGAAATGGTTGTTACATTATGCCCTCTATTATGGCAAAGGCAGAAGAGTTGATCAGACGCAGTTCTAGGCGAGCTCATCCTCAAAACCAAGGTAACGGGCAACAGATAGGTTTGTTTTCCCGAAGCCAGGTCTCTGATGTGCACATTACCTCATTAGAGAATGCATATGCTACTGTGATGACGCTAGGTAATTGTACATACATTTTCTGTGGGCGGAGGTTGAATGTGTGTGAATCAGGGATACAAAAACAAAGGGCATGGTATTGTTTTCTCAGGCTGTGTCATTATTGTATATGAACGTTGCGTCTGAGGTGTAGACGCTTGAATGATCTGCCACACAGTCGATGCCGTCGTCACGATTGACCCGAAGCCTAATCCACCACTGACATGAGAATAAAGATACCCTAAAATGCTAAAATTGTGTAAGGGCAAGTGAGAATGGGCAAGCAAATTACGTGAGAAAGGTCTGATTGCTTTAGCCTGTGCTGTTGATTTGATGAGAGGAGTGAATCATAGCTGTAAGGTACATGCGCTTGATAAAAAAACTGAGTATTTTACCATCCATTGCTTCAGAAATTTCAATATCTGATTTAATTTTCCATGCGCTCGAAGTAGCTCTAGTAGTATGCGTATATTAGATTCAGTAGTTATTAGGCTGTACGGTGTGTGTAAGCAGTCGGATACTGGGTATCGTAAGGTAATTCACTGTGAGTCATGTAAAGACTGATTTCATTCTGAATGTATCGAACTCCGAACGGCCCATCCAGTTTTCAAATATTAGACAATCCATGGACATGTGAACAATGCGACAAAACAAGATTTTGTTCGGGGAAAGCAATTGTTTGCGTCTCGCGTAGTTTCGCACACAGGCACGAAGAGGGTGATTCCCCTTATTTACACTTTTCCAACAGGGTGGAACGTTGACAAAAAACCAGATCTGCCTCCTAAATACATTTAGTATCGGTAGATGTTTAATGCTATTCCATGCTGTGAATCTAGAATTCAGTGGGAGCCTAGAACGTCGTTTCAAAGCTCACAGCAACTTGTGAGTTACGGCTTCAAGACATCTGCTGTTGTTAGCTAAGCAAAGACAGCTGACCGAGGCTGTGCTACACAAAAAATTCCTATTAGGGGGTCACTGGATGCGTGAGGAGAACTGCATGCGCATTTTTTCTCCCATTTTGAGGAAACATCCGCTACAAAAGCGTATAGTATGTGCACTGCTCCTGAGTGTCCGAATTTTGAGTATGCATTGCTGGATACAGGCACATCGTTCAATAAGCACATAAGCGACACGTTTGGTGGCAACTTGGATGTAGCACTCAAAAATTGTTGGAGCCTTATGTAGATATATAAACCAACTTCTTTCCAGGCGCAATTAAATCGAGCCAGTCACAAATCTGACCCGGTCTAGTGATGACGTCAGAGCATGTGTGCATCCAGAACGTTTTGAGGAATATCCCCCTTTTCTTAGCCTGTTAGTTGGTGACTTAACTACGCATCGTGATAATTTGCCTAAACGTGTTATCTTGTTCGGAAAAGCATTTATGTTTATCGAAACTGTCTACTACTGACCTGGACACTTTGTTGGCTAGTTTGTCTTCCAAGGTTTAAGATGATATTACAATAGTTCAACAAATAATCTGTTTGAAAGTATTTCGTAGTAGCGCGCATCTGTTGCTCTGTGTTTGCACGCTGATGTATTGTTCACGTAAGCTTAATTTAATTTGCATTTGCGTGTGTACCTACAGTGCCTTACTTCATAAAGTTTTCCGAATTCTTTGTGCCAGTCCAATGCTTCAATTAACAATATTGTGCTACCGTTCTTGCTCTACATACAGCATTTTAGTTTTTATGGCTTTATTTGAAAGTACTGCGTTTCACAGAAGCATTTAGTATATATTCTTTTTTTTTTAACATCGTTGCATGATTTTCTTTACAGTTGTCCTAAATTTGTGCATTTACTTTTGATTTTGTCTTTTATCATCATCGTACTGTTATTTGAGCTGGGTCATTTAATTTAAGATCTACGGATTTTAATCAGAGAGTTCACGTGCCTCTGCCAACTTCCTCCTCTCAACCCCCCCCCCCCCCCCCCGTCTGTACAGTTTTGATGACATGTGCATTTGAGTCCATTCATCATTTCTGTACTTGCGGGTGAGGTAGGGCTTATATCTTCCGAGTCTGTATTTATGCAATACTGCCCTGACACTTTAAACCGTTGCATTCGTCTGTGCTGCAACCTATGTGTTTTCATAGGACTTAATATTTATAGTTTTTATGAGATACTATTTACGACGCTATTCCATAAACGATGCTGTTTCAGGAAAGGTGTTATATTATACTGAACTGCCATTTGTAAAGGCCGCATAGATGCTATACCTGGACTAGTCTGAAAATGTGAGACCTTGTTGGAATGAAAATAAAAAACTGAGTTAATTCCTTTTCTATTCTTTGCCAGGGTTATTGAGTTCTGGGCTTTAAGACCATAGACGCATAACAGGCAGATTCTGGGCCTTCAGCTCGCTGCACAAGGTCCAGCATATGTTTTTTTTTGGGTCACAATCGATTAAAACTGCTGTAAACGTTAAATAAATGTAGACTGCTATCACAGTCATGGGAAGGGCAAGAGGGTTCTTTTGGAAAGTAAATCTTAGTTCTTCGTATGTACAGAACGCATGTGTGTATGTATACGTAAGTAGACATATGTACGTTACGATTATTTCAATGTTAATCTTTCTGTTTTACACACGTAGACATGCAGCTTCTGACCGTTATATGTACATACACATACGGATCGTGATTCAAATATCATGGTACTCCTTTTTTTTAGCTTTAGTTTTCGAACTTAAAGCGTTTTGGGATTGATAAACCTGTTTCTCATTTTCAAACTTTCACAGTTTCATTCTGTACATCCCGTTTCTGCTTGTCTTAACGAATTTTAAACTAACTAAAAGTGCTGATAGAACAGTTGTAATATTGAGTTTACAACACCTTTTATTTTCTTTAAATATTGTGGAGCACTGTAAAATTAGGTAATTTGGGATGAAAAGGACAAGTATGTTATGTATCTTCATAAACGTAGGTATACTTTGTTAACAGTTGAAAATAATTACTACTTTCAGATTTTTAGCAAAAGACCGATCGAACGCCAGAACTAATACACACGTAACCGCTCGTAAATCGGGTGTGGCAACCACAGTGAAAGAGAGTTCCGACAATCTTCAGTATCTCTCAGAATTTTGATGCTTCCCACAATGTCATTGTTTGTGCAATCAGAAGAACCTTTGTGAAACTGCTCTTTTAATTAAAGATTATTCTTTTGCTTTAAAAGCGAGTGGCTACTGGCTCTGTCGTAGGGAAGCGCTACATCGGCGTGTAGGGCGATGTATACCTTATTCCAGAACCCCCCTGGAACTTTTTTTATCTGCTTCTTCTTGCCCGTATGACACAGTTAACCTTGGTAGTGAACATTCCACTCGTGCTGAATGAAATATTTTATTCGGGATTGCTCTAAGAGTGAGCAAGGGCGGATTTGTCGATGCGAGGGTGGTCTCCGCTTCAGTCCAAAATAATGCGTGTTGTTAAGTTTCAAGGGACTTTTAGCAATTTTTCTGTCATATGATTAATCTTCGATAGGGTAAAACACCGCCCCATCATCCGTCATATCCGAGCGACATCCCCATACATTAAAAAAAGAATCCTGTACCTGTTAATGAGTGTTGACGTGTTCAGAATTAACATGTGTGCATGTTTGCACATGAAAGGTAGTGCCAAAGGCCATGCATGAGATAAGAGGCCAAATCGAAAATTATTTGGTGGTACAGTAGGGTCAAAAGATGACAAAGCTAACATTTTTGCACAAAAGTAAATTATCCTCTGTTTCATGAATTGTGGTACAATCCGCTTCATTTTAACGTTCTTCGAAGTATCTGTATCGGGTTTTGTCCCAAAAACTTCGGAAAGTTTCCACATGTTTTATGGCAAAAGATATGAGGACGGAGGCAACGCCGAAATGTTCTGTTAGGCGACTGTATGCATGATCTAGTACATTTCTACATATTATGCGTGTTGTTAAGTGTTTGAACATTGCCTCATTCTGTAAAAAAAATCATGGGATGTTCTCTGCATATTTGCTGTGAAAGTTGCACGTGTTTACGTATACAACCAGTGACATTACGTGTGTAAGTGTTCAAGTCATTCATATATGACTAAGATTTTGTAATAGGATCAAATCGTATAGTAGGTTTTTTTCTTCCTTTGGGTACGATATAAAAATCAGTACCATAAAATGGGGTTATTTGAAGTAGCGGGGTAACGTGAAACGATTTGCAGTTATCTAGTTTTTAATGTTGGCATCATGGAGTGAGTAATATTATTGTTGGTTTTGTGTGCGATTCTGAACAACCAAACGATGATCAATAGTTCTAACAAGAAATTGAACCAAATGAATGAAGCTATTATCCTCTAGATGTCGTGTATGTTGTTGAAGATTTATGTTGGTGACCATTAGCGCGTCTTACTTCTATATACAACTTATCTTATGTTTATCAGTCGCAGGTAATGAGGTGAAAAGGCTTCCATCCAGTAAGCTATACCTAGAATCTTGCAGCAATAGTAAATTTCTTGCCTCAGGTCAGTATCAGCAGACCGATGGTGTGAAATTCGTGATCAGTACAAGAAAACAAATTGCACACTGTTTTAAATGCCCTACCATCCTGGTTATGATCGGTAGATGTCGAAACAGTCTCTAAATTCATGCCGTTGCTGTTTACATGTTTTCTGTTAAAACTAACTGAGAGAAACAAAGCAAAACATCACATATACTTTTTTATAACATTTTATTACTGTCGTTTTTTAAACGACTGTTTCTTTTTTCAAAATCATCACATAGTATGTAGCCTATGTAATAACAACTGTTTCTGACAACACATAACAGTTTAGTTTCCCTATGACTGTTTCTGAGTTATTAAATGCAATAAACCCGCCTCCATAGCCGAGGAAGCGCACGGAGTGTTAATATCCATGAGACGCTATTGCCCCTCGAGTGCCAATATCCACTGCCCTTAATGACTCACATGTAACGTAATGTGTATGACATAGCATCACGAAATTAACAATGAAATTTAACCGAAACCGGCAATGGCTGAAATGCACGTCATTATGAAGCGAATGGTTTTTGTGTCTAATTATTAACTGTTTAATTGATATTTGTTCTTCCATTACACTGTCACTGACAATTGTTGCTAAAAATAAAATAACGGACGAGGTGGCCCATAAATTAACAATGGATGTGTACTTGAGGGAGACCTGTTCAACCCTTTGTCTAGCCACTTAGATTACGTACCTTTCGTTTCCCTAAGTATCTCAAGACCAGTACCTAAATAACGCCTTAGGTAAAACTGCTTCTTTGTGGCAGAGATACCGGTCCGTGTTAAATAAATTTATTTCACATGGTGCAGATTGTTTAATAAATTTTGTGTGTAGTTATTGGATGTGTGAGATAACTTTACACCTGTATAATATGTTCTCTCAAATAGTGATTTAATCTACCTCTATGCTTTGTTTAGGTACACGTGGTCATTCCGTGATGATGTTACAAGCTTTCAGGGATGATGGAGAAGGAAAATGCATCAATTTGAGGTAAGGGACCCTGGTCCGGAAACGACTGAGTGTAAAGTTGTAAGCGAAAATCGTTCTAATACCTCTGACAGTGGAATACGTGTTGACGTGAAGATTGTAGGGTACGCAACTTTCAGAGGTGCTACTATGAACCAAAACAAGAAAAAAATTCCTAGTAAACTTGGGCTCTAAAATGCATGCCTTAATAGCAGTGACCACTCGTTCGTCTTCGACAATGTGAAACACTTCTGTTCAACTGAACAAGTGCCTATAACTCTTAAAGTAACTCATTTTATACATATTTACTGGATCTCCCCTCATGAACCATGGACCTTGCCGTGATGTCGTGGCTTGCTAACGTGCCTCAGCGACATAGATAGCCGTTCCGTAGGTGCAACCACAACGGAGTGGTATCGCTTGAGAGGCTACATAAACGTGTGGTTCCTGAAGAATGGCAGCAGCCTTTTCAGTTGTTGCAGGGGAAACAGTGTGAATGATTGATCTCGTGTTGTAAGAAACCAACATGTTCCCGCTGTGCTGGTACTTCGAACGGCTGCAAGCAGAGGAGAACTACAGCCGCTACCTTTCCCGAGGGCACGCAGCTCTGCTATATCGTTAAATGATTATGGCATCCTCTTGGGTAAAGTATTCCAGAGGTAAACTTGTCCCCCATTCAGATCTCCGGACGGAGACTACTTAGGCTCAACAAATGGCTCTGAGCACTATGGGACTTAATTTCTGAGGTCATCAGTCCCCTAGAACTTAGAACTACTTAAACCTAACTAACCTAAGGACATCACACACATCCATGCCCGAGGCAGGATTCGAACCTGCGCCGTAGCGGTCGTGCGGTTCCAGACTGAAGCGCCTTTAACCGCTTGACCACACCGGCCGGCAGACTACTTAGGAGGATGTCACCAACAGGAGAACCAGACTGCGCTCTACTGGTCGGTGCGTGGAATGGTAGATCCCTTAATTGGGCAGGTAGACTAGAAAATTTAAAAAGGGATGTGGATAGATTGGAGTTAGATATAGTTGGGATTGGTGAAGTTTGGTGACAGGACGAACAAGTCTTCTGGTCAGGTTAGTATAGGGTTATAAATACAAAATCAAATACGAGTAATGCAGGAGCAGGTCCAATAATGACTAAAAAATTGATATGTGGATAAGTTGTTATGAGCAGCATAGTGAGCGTATTATCGTAGCCAAGATAGACTCGAAGGCAACACGTACCAACTAGCTCCGCAGATGGTGAAGAGATTGAAAAAATGTACCATGAGATAAAAATAAATTATTCAGATTGTTAAGTGAGAGGAAAATTTAATTGTGATGGCGGAATGGAAATCGATAATTGGAAAAAGATGAGAAGGAAAAATAGTAGGTTAATATGGATGGGGGAAAGGAATGAAAGAGGAAGACCCTGCTAGAATTTTGCATAGAGCATAATTTCATCATAGCTAATATTTGCTTTAAGAACTGAAAGTGTGTTATATATGTGGAAGAGACATGGAGATACTGGAAGGTTTAAGACTGATTACATAGTGGTAAGACAGAGATGTCGGAACCAGGTTTTAAACTGTAGGACATTTCCAGCGGCAGATGTCGTCACAGACCAAAATTTGATAGTTATCAACTGTAGATTAAAACTGAAGAAATTGCAAACAGGTAGGAAATTAAATATATGGAAACTGGATTGATTGAAAGTAACGACTGACTGAAATCGGGGAAAGGAATATAGCAGAAGATGAAAGCATAGCTTTGATAGATGGAATAGTGAAGGTAGTAGAGGATGAAATAGTTATAAAGTTTGGGCCTTTAGATATCCTTGGATATCACAGGAGATACTGATTGATGGAAGAAAAAAATTAAAAAATGCAGCAAATGAATCAGGCGAAAGGGCTACAAATGTCTAAGAAATGAGACGGACAGGAAGTGCAAAATGACTAAATAGCACTGGCTACAGGACAAATGTGAGGATATGGAATCATACAAGGTGTAACTGGTATAAGCACAGGTATTTTTATAAGTGGTACCTTAATATGTACACACATCAGTCTGTTGGTTATGTTTTCTCTGTGTCTAAAAATCTTCTCGCAAACACGTCACATAATTTACTACCTGATATTTTCTTTATGTAGCGCCCGTCAGTAAAGACTAACCGTTTTCAGTTCCCGTGTCATACAACAACATCTCAACTATTCCCCAGGAGAAAATAAGCATTAATAGCTTCTTGTTGCCACATGTATTTGGAGGTAATAACCGACCTAAAAACTTATTACTCCTAATAGCTATAATAGTTATTCTGCAAATGACGTAACTACTGATGTAAGATTATTCAGTACACCGTCCTTAGTCACCAACAGAAACAGCTGCACTTAAACTCGTTGTATCCCATATAACGAGGGAAAAGGTAGATATCGCCTACAAGAAAATGAAAGAGACGTTTGGTGAAAAGAAAAGTAGCTGTATTGATATCAAGAGCTTAGATGGAAAATCTATACTAAGCAAAAACGGGAAAGCTGTCAGGTGGAAGTAGTGTATAGAGGGAAATGATCTTGAAAGCAATATTATAGAAAGCGAAGAGGACATAAATGAAGGTGAGATACGAGATTTTACATTGCGAGAAGAATTTGATAGCACTCTGAAAGATCCAAGTCGAAACAAGGCCCCTGGAGCAGATGACATTCCCTCAAAACTATTGATATTCTCGGGAGGGCAAGTCATAACGAAATTATTGCACTTGTGCGAGATGTGTGAGACACGGTGCATACCATCAGACTTCAAGAACAATGTAATAATTCCAATTACGAAGAAAGCAGGTACTGATAGGTGTGTGTATTACCGAACTACCAGTTTAATAAGCCATTGTTGCAAAATATGAAAACGAATTATTTACAGCAGAATGGAAAATCTGGTGGAAGCCGATCTCCGGGAAGATCAGTTTGGCTTCCGGAGAAATGTAGGAACACGTGAGGCAATACTGACCCTACGACTTGCCTTAGGAGGTAGGTTAAGGAAAGGCAAGCCTTCATTTATACCTTTTTTAGAGTTGTAGAAAGCTTTTGAAAACGTCGACTGGAGTACACTCTTCGAAATTCTGAAGATCGTTGGCATCTCTTCTTGTCCACAGGTCAGCGATGAGACGTGTGTGGTACTTCGAAGTAAATGAGTACGATCTGCATCTGTATCTCCATCTATGCTCCGCAAGCCATCTTATGGTACGTGGCAGAGGGTACTTAATGTACCACTGTCACGTACCTCCTTCCCTGTTCCAGTCCCGAATCGTCCGCAGGAAGAACGATTGTTGGTAATCTTCTGTGTGAGTTCGCATTTTTCTAATATTACGTTCCTGGTTCTTCCGCGAGATATACATAGGAGCAAGCAATATGGCAATTGAATCTTCTAGCAACGTACGATTGCGGATTTTTAGCAATAAGCTGCACCGTGATGCACAACGCCTCTCTTGCACTGGCTGCCAATGGAGTTGGTTGAGCATAGATGTTATGATTTAGTGCTTACTGCAGGAACCCGTGACGAAACAAGCTGCTCGTATCTGGATCGTCTCTGTTTCCGCTGTGAATCATATCTGGTTCGGGTCCCAGACTGACGAGCAGTATTCAAGTATTGGTCGAACGAAGGCTTTTAAGCTACCTACATCATGGATGAACTACTCTTCTTGAGGATTCTTCCAAACCTCAGTCTGACATCCGCCTAACCTGCGTTTGGTTTTATGTGGTAGCTCGACTTTAAATAGCTCCGTACGCAGACTCCCAGATACTTAATGGGAACAATTTAAGAAGACATGTAAATGGTCAGAATGTTGCCATAGGGTAATTTCGGCTGAAACGGGGCTGTAGCTGAATAGTGACAATTTAGAATATAGATTCTTCAGTAGAAATGAACTGCATATAAGAAGGTGGTGCTATCTTCAGATTATCGTATGCACTTGTATCAGAAAGCAGCCTAACACAGTGCCAGTCTAGTGTCGCATTCTGAATTTCTCACAACAAATACCAGGTGTTGAACGCAACAGGAACAGAAACCTTTGATTTCTAATGTCTTGCTTCTTTAATTTTAGTATAATTAGTTTACCATTGCTCTGATTACGTATTCGTTTGTGGTAGATCTGAAATGAGGTTATGGTGGTTTTCCTGTTCATGGAAAATGGTTTTAGCGTTACCAACATCTGCAGACTAAAAACACTTCTTTGGCGTGGATAGGAACACTAAATTAAGGCTGAATAGGGACAAAACATTTTGTTGGGTTGTTTTTACTATTCTCTCGAAGATGGGTAGTGATAAAGATGGTTGTACTGAAGATGATATGCGCAAAGCTACTGCTGCATTCCGCCAAGGGAACTGATTGGCTTATTGCTTCTCGTAGGCGCAATCCTGAAATCACATTCTGAAAGACTGAAGGTATCTCTTCATATCGCTACAAGGAACTTAATAAGCATGACGGTGAGCAATATTTTACTTTGTCGGGTAAAACCATGGAAGAACGTAAATTTTTTATATTCACAATTGATTTATAATTGCGATGAATCAGGCCGTCAAATGATTAATATACCAAACAAGAAAACATTTGCAGCGAAAAGCTGCACAGCTGTTTATTGGCTCAAATGGCTCTGAGCGCTATGGGACTTAACTTCTGAGGTCATCAATCCCCTAGAACTTAGAACTACTTAAACCTAACTAACCTAACGACAACACACACATCCATGTCCGAGGCAGAGTTCGAACCTGCGACGGTAGCGGTTGCGCGGTTCCAGACTGTAGCGCCTAGAACCACTCGGCCACCCTGGCCGGCACCTGTTTATTCGCAGACTTGTGCAGAGAGGGCTGAATGTGTTACCATTCTTGCTTGTCCGAAATCTGCAGGAAATTTTACTATACCAATGGCAATATTTAAAGGCAAAAAGTTTTATCCTGGATTTTCTGATAATTTTGCTAATGGTTTATTGGTAACAATGACAGACACATGTTGAATAAACGAAGATGCCTTTTCGAAATGTAGACATGGGTGAAGCTATTACCATTCTTGTTTGGACGAGAGCTGTAGAGAATTTCATTCCACCAATATCAATATTTAAAGACAAAAAGTTTCATACTGAATTTCCTGACGGTTTTCCTAATGGCTCATTGGTAACAATGACAGACGCAGGCTAGATGAATGAAGATGCTTTTTTGAAATAATTCCATCATGTTGAAGCTCATAGGCATCCTGGAAAATGTCTCTTACTTCTGGATTGACACACGCCCCATAAAAGTTTACAGGTGTTGTAGTTCTACCCGTAAAATGATGTACACATGATTTGTTTGCCCAGTCATACAACTAATCGACTTCAGCCATTAAATAGGTCATTTTCCAAGCCGTTGTAGTCATATTATGGCAATTAGTGTAATACTTTCATGGAAAACAACCAGTGGAGAAGGAAAATTTACAAGTTCTCTTTGTGAAAGTTGTTCGAAGCAGCTTGGTTGAAAGCTGCTGTTGCTGAGAGGGGATTCAGATCAACTGGAGTTTATTCATTCAGTGCAAATGTTCTCTCTGAACACGATTTCCTTCTTGGCTGCATGACAACAGAGGAAGCTGCTGAGCATGTTGCTGTGCCCAATCATAGTCCTGTACCTAAAACATCAGAAACCAGCACGGAAAACTAGACAGAATCCATGTCAACTTCGGTATTTTTCCATGATCTTCTTCCATTTCCGAAGAAACAAATGGACCACGCTCCATTGAGAGGAAGCAACAAGCAGTTCTCTTAAAAACTCCTGAAAATATTGCTGCCGAAAAGAGAAAAAGGGAAGAACAGGAAAGAAAGGTGGAGAAAAAGGGGGAAGGCTATTTCCAGAATCATCATCCTCTGAATGTCCGTCCCTGGTAGCTGAGTGGTCAGCGCAACGGGATGTCATACCTAACGGCCCGGGTTCGATTCTTGGCTGGGATGGAGATTTTCTCCGCTCAGGGACTGGGTGTTGTGTTGTCCTTATCATCATCATTTCATACCCATCGACAAGTCGCCGAAGTGGCGTCAACTCGAAAGACTTGCACCAGGCGAACGGTTTACTCGACGGGAGGCCCTAGCCACACGGCATTTCCATTTCTCCTCTGAGTCAGAGGAAGAGGATACAATGTGAGGGTTTTGCTGTGTGAAATACGGTGACTTATTATCATCAAAACAGGGAGGCTGGATTCAGTCTCAAGGATGGGGAAAGGAATGGTACCATAAAAAGTATGTAGGGGCTGAGGAAAAAGAGAAGTTTGTTCGTTGTAGATGCGTGTTTAAAAAATGGCATTCAGAAGTAAGACAGTTACCCTGAGACAGTCAACATACCTCCTTAATAAATATGTGCTGTATATGACAGTTAAATAAAGAAGAAATGTTATTGTAACACTGTCCCTATTCACCGAAATGACTGCCCTGATTCACCCTCACTGGCAAGGGTAAATAGGGACAACTGGTACAGAACTGTTATGTTTAACATGTATCTGATTGCAAAAGCAATGTGACCTGTAATTTGTTCCTTAAAACTTATGGTAAAGATTGAACTAGAAACTTTACAGCTTCTACAAAGAATACAAGCAGTATCTTAAATTTTCAAATGTTTATATCGGTTCACTCGAGCTCACCCCATTTCCGTTGAGATGTGCTACAGTTGTAAAACTGACCCGTTTCATATCACAGCGAGAGTTTGCAATTATGATCCACAGAATATGCAAATGATTAATTAACTAATCAGTGACTGTTCTGCAAACGTGCAGTCATAGAATAATAGATTTTCTGACTCTTTATGCGCGATGTATTACATTAGTTTATGTCGAGTGCCAAATGTCAATCCCTGCACCAAACGTCCATCGCTCTGCAAGTCTTGTTGCATTTCGCTACAATTTTCCAGAGCTGCAACTTCTCTTTATAAATTAGTATCGTCCTCGAAAAGCCTCTTGGAAATTCCGACGTTATCCACTAGGTCGTTCTATACAGTGTGAACCAGAACTCCGCTAACAATCTTTCGGTGAGGGGTGGGCGGACTTTTTGGCCAAAAAAGTCTAGTAAACATAACATGGGCTCTAAAATGCATACCTTAAGAGCCATGAGCACTTGTTCATCTTCGCTACTGCAAAATCATTCCCTTTTATTGAATAAGTGCTCATAGTTCCTAATGTATGCGTTTTAGAGCCCATATTTACTGGATACTTTTTTTCTTTTGGTCCGTACTACCTCCTCCCATAATATGGAAAGCAAAGAGCTTGCAGTAGAAGAGATGTGTTTTGCAATGTCAAAGACAAACAAGTGCTCATAGCTCTTAGGGACGTTCGTTTTAGACTCCATGTTTACTAGACTTTTTTCTTCTTGTTTTTACCCGGACTACCGTCTCTGAAAGTCCGTCAGTGGAGTTCTGGTTCACTCTTAATATTGTGAAAAGTAATGATCATGTAATATTAAACTGGGGTTCTCGAGGTTTTTTTTATGTATGAATGTTTCTCTCCGTTGAGAAACACATGGTTGCTAGGAGCTCCTCAATCCGATCACAATGCTGGTCTGATATTCCTTAAGATCTTATTTTATTCATTAGGCGACAGTGTGTGGCTCATGTAGGCACGAATGTCGCCTGCCGCCTGGGTTCGGAGGCCATCCTCGGTTCATACAGGAGGTTAGCTGATTTGGTGAAGACAGCTAGCTTCGCCCGCGCAGTGGATGCAGAGTTATCTTTTTGCGGCATCATTCCCATAACCGATCGTGGTCTTCCGTTTTGGAATCTACTAGAAGGCTTAAACCAGAGGTTCAGACGATTCTACGACGATTTTGGATGTGAATTTCTCGACCATCGCTTTCAGGTAGAGAGCTGTAGGACCTCCTTAATACTGCAGGCCAGGCGCACACTGTGACCGCTACGGTCGCAGGTTCGAATCCTGCCTCGGGTATGGATGTGTGTGGTGTCCTTAGGTTAGTTAGGTTTAAGTAGTTCTAAGTTCTAGGGGACTGATGACCGCAGATGTTAAGTCCCATAGTGCTCAGAGCCATTTGAACCATTTTTGAGGCGCGCACTATACGCAGGTAGCTTCTGCTAGGCTTCCGGAGTACGCGTAGCTTCCACATGAGCGTCTTTTAGGATAGAGATGTCCCTCCACAGGTCGTATGAGATATGTTCTGATTCCAGACAGGATAGAATTCGTCATAGTAGTTGGGAGAAAGAAAATGTTAATATAATGGTTTGGCCCGTAAGTTCTGGCGGCTTTTTATCATTTATGTTTCCACAAAAATAAACAGATAACGAACAACAACTCAATCAGTGATGTTTTCTCCGTTGTCTCTTACAACTTCTTCCCAACGTTCAACAAGCTGTTCATTGCCTGGACGGAAGAAATCACCTGGTTTCCACTCGAAGAAATCGTCCCGACAAGTCCCCAATTCCACGTCATTATTGAACGAAACGCCACGCAGTGGGTTCAAGATGTATCGGAACAAATGGAAATCCAAAGGCGTCAAGTCGAGAGAATAAGGAGGGTGTGGCAGCACATCCTAGCCAAATGCTTGGATGGCTTCCTTGGTGATGTGAGGGTGTTCTCGTGTTGCAGAACAACGCCATGTCACGAACAGGTCGCTTTTGCTGGATAGCGTTATTGGGTCGTTGCATATGTTGGACGTAAATTTCCACGTTCACTTTTTGGTTCCGATCAAGCAATTTCTGGTGGATCACGAATGTCTCTGAAGTCGAAATTGCCGTCTTTGAATACCTTGAACCAATTTTGAGCCGTCCTAAGAGGCATCGTTCCTTCGTCATACACTTCTCAAATCACTCGAGCAGCCTCTGTGACCTAAGCGCCTCGATCAGACGCAAAACGTAGTAGATGTCTAAAATACTCTTTTATATCGACTAGACACTGGAAAGAACAGAAAGTATATCAGCATAAGAAAACTAAACACACTGTTTTGTAGAACACGTAATTCTCTATCGAATACCATAAAACGCACAGCTAAACAATTTTATTTTTCACGGAAAATTTTCATTTGAATAAAAGCCAGAACTTGCGGGCCATCGCAACGGTATTGGATAACTGCAGGAGAGTCTATGGAAAGGTCCTGAAACTAGTCTCGCCCACAGACAATAACAATGACCACATAATACTAGGGACAGAAAGCTGGCGGAAACAAGGCATCAATAGCAATGAAATCTAAACACCGATTGGAATGTATGTCGCGAAGGTAGGTTGAACGTCGGTGGTGAAGGCGTGTTTAGAGTAATCATAATACGATAATATGTAGTGATAGTAATACATACAGATTCCGCCCGCATCTCGTGGTCGTGCGGTAGCGTTCTCGCTTCCCACGCCCGGGTTCCCGGGTTCGATTCCCGGCGGGGTCAGGGATTTTCTCTGCCTCGTGATGGCTGGGTGTTGTGTGCTGTCCTTAGGTTAGTTAGGTTTAAGTAGTTCTAAGTTCTAGGGGACTGATGACCATAGATGTTAAGTCCCATAGTGCTCAGAGCCATATGAACCATATATATACAGATTCCGAATGCGAAATAATTTGGCTGAAGACAAGGTGGATCAAATATGTTCACCGGTTGTTTTTATGGACCCCCTGCTTTAGGAGCAGTAGCGACAGAACATTTGAGGGGAACACTTTACGTTGTAGTAACAGGCGAAGTTTTCAACTTACTGGCTATAGACTATGAGGCTCAAATGGTTAGGGTGGGTAGCAGGGACAGATAATCGAGTGAAACTATTTTAAATGCCTTATACAGAAATTTACCTTGAGCAGTTACTCAGCGGTAAGCACGGTAATTTCATCTCCAGCACTAAAAATGCTGAGTATCAATGGACAAAGTTCAAGTGCATTGTGCAAAATATAGATATGTATGTGCCGAACAAATTTGTGAGGGATGGAAAAGACCCACCATGGTTCGACAGCCATGTTAGAAAGCTGCTACGAAAACAAAGAGAACTTACCTGCAAATTTAAACGTATCCAAAACCTCACCGACAAACAAAAATCTACCAAAATTAGAGCAAGGAGAGCCATGTGCTAAGCGCTCATCGAATGCGAAAGTGAAATTCTGTTTACCCACTTATCAGAAAGTTCTAAGAAGATCTGAGATGTTAAATCAGTCAACGAATCGATGGCATCTGTCCAGACACTTAGTAACCATTATGGCACTGAGACGGATACGCAGGGGGCGCAGAAACGACGGAATTAGTAAATGTCTTTTTCCAAAACTGTTTCACAGAGGAAGATCGCACGCTAGTACTTCCTTTAAACCGTCGTACGAACGGCAAAAAGTAACAGAAATCGTTCAGCACGGTGAAGGCCACTGGACATCAAAGCGTGATGAGGATAAGTGGTTCTAACTAGAAATTAGGGAGACACACAAATTACATGTCACTGCACTTCGTACCTGTGTTGTTTTCCTTTCAACTTGGTTTTATCCTCAACTGCAGTTTGTAGTCTTGAAGAGAACTGTTATTGCCCTACCATACGACAATTCCATTGTAATAAATGCTATTCTGGGAAGATTTCGGCCGCAATCTCCGAAGGAGCAATTTAACTTCAATGTTTCACAAATAATTTAACTCTTACTGAAATGAAGTTAATTATCTTTCGTCAAATAGACCTTTTTCTTAATGACAAGATGGATGTAAACTGTGAAAGTACTATGTAGCATAATGGCTATCATCTTTAAAGTTTTAACCTTACGTAAGTTTTGGCATTAACTATTATCAATAAGACTGCAAAACGACCACTGTTTTTAAATGAAACAATAATAGATTTTTAAGCTGAAAAACAATTTTTACAATTGTCAGTACATTTTTGATTTTGTGACGATATTTTAAATCGTATAAATTTGCTTAGAACTCCTTTTTGAGAATAAATATGAAGAGGAAACAGGATTCAGTTAGTGATTAGTGGAGAAAGACTTTACGATACTTTTTGATTTAAGTAATTATTCGAAAATGACACAGTAATGCGTGACTGCTGTATTTTTTCTCATTCCTAAGCACAATTAAGTTTACGAAATTATTCTTGCCGTTTCCGTCGAAGGTGTGGTAGTGCTGTCCTAGAATTTTGATGGCTGGTAATTAGTAAGGCTCATCACGTCTCAAAGCTGGTGGAGTAATAATAAGCGAAATACGTCGCCAGTATGATCCATTATTCTTGAAATAGCCATGGCTCAATATTCCGTCTTAGATCATGACCCAAAATTCTTGCATTCCACGATCTGTAATGTTAAGAGATGACTTTTCAGCATATTGTACAGAACCTAATGTAGTATGTTCTTTCCAAATTTAGGGAGAGTCTATTTTACAAGAACCAGTTATTAATTCTTTGGAAAATATCATTTATCAACTCTTCTGTTGCTTTCTGTCTAATGGGATTAATTAGAACAATACTATCGTCTGTAATAAGTACGATATTTGCTTGTTGAATGTTACGTGGGAGGTCATTCACATATATAAGGAATAGCCGTCAAGTCGCATGTATGTACATACTTATGTATGTGGTGCCTGATGTTTCGGATATAAAACCGGAAGTGGATGTCCACATGCGTACGTTTTGCTGCAAAATTGTTAATACATAATTATTAATGCTAAGAATAGTACATTTATATTTACTACGCTGAACATTCATCGCGTTACGTAGCAAATTATTATGAGTTGTCATCTTGCATTGAAAGCGTCGTG
The DNA here is from genome assembly GCF_023898315.1 of Schistocerca nitens. Lineage (NCBI taxonomy): Eukaryota > Metazoa > Arthropoda > Insecta > Orthoptera > Acrididae > Schistocerca > Schistocerca nitens. The sequence goes on along the minus strand of NC_064616.1, from coordinate 315,327,659 downwards.
GAGCGGAGAGGAGAGCAGAGTTTGGTTCTCACGCTGGCACAGCTGACGCTGACTACAGGGCCGAGCAAGCTGTGTACTTGCTTAACGCTGCGTGCAATACGTTAGACATACTGTATATCAATCTGACGAAGTACTATTAAATATTAATCGATCTTTTTCATGCTTAGTATACCAAATTCTGTGGATAATACAACCATACTGTTAAAATTTCAAATCAATATCTTTAATAATTTGATTTTTATCGGAATCACGTAATGACCGCCCTGGTATTGTGAAACTGAGTTAGAGATTAATGCATTCATTTATAGTATCAATTGAATCTACAGCAAAGAGGATAGGTTCATATAATCTAATTTTCTGCAATTTTCTTTAGTTTCATTACCACAGATATCTGACGTAATTAAAAGCACTTTGGAAAATTATTATTTCATGTGTTTTGGTTGTGTGAGTTTTCTGGAGAGACTTATAGAGTGAATGGAGAACATATGTAAAGTGAGAAGGTGATATTTTATTAAAACCATGTAAATGTATGGGGGAGAAACTTGTTGTGCAACAGGGGGATTTGTGATGTATGCTCGAGTGAGCTTGTTTTTGTAAAAGGCAGCTATAAGGGGCGTTGAGTATTAAATTTATTAGTAATTTATTTGTGGATAGGAATCGTACTTCGTTTTCATTAAATTTTATTTAGTTTCGGAATTACGAGATTTCTAGTCTAAATTATTTGTGGTAATCTGATTGATTGACATTAGAAATAGAGATGATCTGATTGGCTGCTTAACATACTAACCAACAGGAATTCAGCATTTCCCGCGCGCTTGAGTAGGGCTTTGTGCCTCAGATCTAGAGGTCAATATAGTCGCTCGGGAGCCGTCTCCTGGCAAACACCTTTGTTAAACCGCGCTTATAAAATTTGTACCTAAATGAAGAAATTCGCGTGTTTCAGCGGTTTTCGTGTCGTTGACGAAAAATGACTATTGTGCTGAGTATTTTGCAAAAAATTGAGCTTAGTGAGTGATTTATTTTAGGAGATTCGCGTGTGAACATTTCATGTCGTACATAAACTCCGCATGGCGTGTTTCGTGCTGATTACGAAACATTATGGGGAGCACTTCTTTACAAGAAGCTTACTGAACGACTGAATGTGTTAACTCGTAAGTAGTCGTGGGTCAGTGACTGTTTAGGACGTCAAAAAATGGGATCGAACTAAATATCTTCTGGTTGCTTTCGGGTGTGAAATTATAGCAGAGACATTCGGTAACATTGCATAATTGATGTTGGGATATTACATACGGACTTGATAGCCATTTTGCGTGTTTTAGAGACAATAAACCAATTTAAAAGTAATTTTAGACATTTATTCAAGTGAATAGAGTCATGCAAGAATCCCGAACGCTCGATAGTTTAACTAGCTTTCAGCTGCTGCCTATGAAATTGAGTTCTGTAGCCCTTGCGTGGTACGTATTTAGTCAAATTTTCGTCAACACTGCTTCTGTCGGGTAAACCAGAATGTACCATCGCAGTGTGGTGGGGCTGACGACCAGAAACCTATCCACGTAGGTGGACTGAGTGTTTAAAGGATAGTGAGGGACCAGCCCACCCCACTGCAATGATAATCATATAATATTGACAGACAGTTATTAATGCACCTTCATTTAGGTGGTATTATAAATCTGAAAGTTGCTTGGAGATTCGATATTTCTATTTCGAATTTTTCATCCAAAGACATAATTTAAATTTGTTTAATACATTTTCAGCTCAATTTAAGCTGTTACGTACATATTCCAGCTCCATTTAAAACCGGTTCAGTCGATATACTATAAACACAGTTTGCATGCGAATAGAGCCGGCAATTTCTGAGGAATAGGATAGTCATTTGGGTGCACGAGTTATCCGTATAATAGATAATCAGCAAACTTAAAATTAAATGACACTTAGTTTGATTCATAAGACACGCCGCAATTCAGGCGTAGGGCTTGTTTGACACCATGTAACTGACGTCAGCAGTCGCCGTAAAGAAAGAAGCAACCTCATACGAAGGTGGACAGTTGTCGTGGCGAGTCGTGTGAAGTTAGCACCCCTTTTTCGAGAAATATACATTTTTTTCACAGTTCTTGATAGATGTAGCATAGTTCTAGAGTTCTTTGTACAAAATTTCAATAGTTCTGCAGAATTTAGCGACGAAAACAACAATACTCGAAAAAATTTTCGTATCGAAAACATTTTTTGTCAATTTTCGCAAAAATTAAACTTGTACAACGGTTCTGAGGACAGTTCTGAACAGAACCCCAAAAGCTCTATCGAAAATCCCAACAACATTTTTCTATGGCGATAATGGTTTGAGATAAATTGATTTAATATGGGACACACTTTCTTTACGGAAAATATAAATATATTCGTACAACAGTTCTGATGACAGTTCTGGACACCACGTGAAGAGTTCTATCGAAAATCCTAGTGAAATTTTTTTGTGCAGGTAATAGTTTAAGAGGTAATTGCAACTTAATTAAGAATTCCATAAGAGCTCCTACTGTGAAGCTGGCACCCTTTTTTTCAGAAATATATATTTTTTTCAGAGCTCTTGATAGATAAGTCATAGTTATAGAGTTCTCTGTACAAAATTTCAATAGTTCTGCAGAATTTAGCGAAGAAAACAACAATACTCGAAAAATTTTCGTATCGAAAACATTCTTTGGCAATTTCCGCAAAATGTAAATAAGTACAAGAGTTCTGAGCACAGTTCTGAACAGAGCTTCAAGAGTTCTTTCGAAAATCCAAGTAACATTTTTTACTGCAGCTAATATTTTACGAGATAATTGCATTTTAATGAGAAAATCTTTTCACTTACTGTGAAGTTGGCACCATTTTTTTCAGAAATATATATTTTTTTCAGAGTTCTTGATAGATATGGCATAGTTATAGAGTTCTTTGTACAAAATTTGAATAGTTCTGCAGAATTTAACGAAGAAAACAACAACACTCGAAAAAAATTTCGTATAGCAAACATTCGTTATTAATTTTCGCAAAAAGTAAATTCGGACAACAGTTCTGAGGGCAGTTCTGAACAGAACCCCAATAGTTCTATCGAATATCCTAATTACAATTTTTTGTGCAGCTAACACGTTACGAGATAATTGCAATTTAAGGAGGGAACCTCTTCACTTACTGTGAAGTTGGAATCCTTTTCTTCAGAAATATATATTTTTTCAGAGTTCTTGATAGATATGGCATAGTTCTAGAGTTCTTTGTACAAAATTTGAACAGTCCTGCAGAATTTAGCGAAGAAAACAACAATACTCGGAAAATTTTTCGTATCGAATACATTCTTTGTCAATTTTCGCAAATAGTAAATTCGTACAACAGTTCTGAACAGAACACCAAGAGCTCTATCGAAAATCCTAATAATATCTTTTTGTGGCGATGATAGTTTATACGGTAACTGCTTTGATGTTAGACCCACTTTCTCCACAGAAAAAGTAAATTCGTTCAACAGTTTTGATGAACAGTTCTGGTTAACACCTCAAGACTTCTATCGATAATCATAATAACATTTTTTGTGTTTCTAATAGTTTGTATGGTAATTGATTAATTGTGGGGCACTCTTACTCAAAAAAAATTTATGTCTGTTCGTATGCTCTGATGCCAGCTCTGGATAGCATTGTAAGAGTTCTATCGAAAATACTAGTAACATATTCTGTGCAGGTACTTGTTTACGTAGTAACTGCCTTTATTAAGGAATGCTTATGAGCATTTCCCGTGAAGTTTGAACCCCTTTTACGATAAATATAATTTTTTTTCACAGTTCTTGATATATATGCAATAGTTCTAGATTTCCCTGCTCAAAACACGAATAGTTCTACAGAATTTCGGGAAGAAAACAATAACTCGGAAAAATTTTGGTATGGTAAAAAATTATTTGTCAGTTTGGAAAAAATAAATTTGTATAACAGTTCTGTTGGCAGTTCTGGATAGCACCGGAAGAGTTGCATTGAAAATGATAAGAACATTTTTGTGGCTATAATAGTTTATAAAATAATTGTTTTAATCTGATACTCACTTTATCTAATATAGCAAAATTCGTAGAATAGTTCTGATGACAGTTCTGAATATCACCCACAGAGTTCTACCAAAAACTATAATAACATTATTTGTGACGATGACATTATATGAGATAATTAATGTGGGACTCACTTTTGTCATGTACAAGTAATAAATTCGTGCAAAAGATCTGATGGCATTTCTTAATACGACCCTAAGAGTTCTACCGACAACTGTAATAACATTTTTTGTGGGGATAACAGTTAATGAGATAATAGCATTTTCGAGAGACCCACTTGGTCTACATTATAATAAATTGGCACAACCCTTTTGCTGACAGTTCTGGATAGCACCGAAAGAGTTCTTTTAAAAACCCTCATAAAATTTTTATGGTGCCAGTAGATTATGAAATAGATTGTGTGTTCACTCTGCAGTGGGTGTGCGCCGATGTGAAACTTACTGGCAGATAAAAACTGTGTGCCGGACCGGGTCTCTAACCCCAGGCTGTGACGAAAGAATATCGTCACAATATCCTTTCGTCCAGGAGTGCTTCTTCTGCAATTTTCGTAGGACAACTTCTACGAAATTGGGAACGCAGGAGATAAAGTACTGCTGGAAATACAGCTATGAGTACGATCGTAAATTCTCACTTTTATTTTGGAAAACCGAAAATCGAAACCCCGGATGTATATTCTACTAAATACAAAAAGTCTAAATGTTCAGCACTATACAAATGCCAGTACACCTTCTTAAGACTGCCTGTAGTAACTGTAGGTGGAAGCGTGGGATGTGCACGCTTAGATGATTCAAGGAGAGAAGGCTCGTCAGTGCAAAACAAACAGATGGCTGAGAGAGCAGATACATTCACACGCGCCACTAACCAGATGGTGTCACACCTGTCGAGAATCGCACCAGAGATACAATGAGCTGTGGTGGAGTGCTGTTGGCATGGTTACTATGCAACTTACTTGATGGGCATCAATACATCGTTATATTAATGTACAATACTTGAGAAACAATGTCATTCACACACTCCGAGTTCCTTATCACTCAGTACTAGACTAAATTACCGGCCTAGTGATAAGCAGCCTATGTACCTCACCGACTACTCATCTTCGTGTTATAGGGAAAAAAGAGAAAAATACCAAGGGACACAAAATATGAATCCGGATAAACCGGAAATCCGGATTACTGAGGACCAAATAAACGAGGTTCTTATTGACAAATTTCGAAATTCTTATTAACTTTAATACTGTATCCCCTCAACATTATAACACCTCTATCAGTCATGTACTGAATTAGGATTTAAACATACTACTTAGTTCGTTTGTACGATATATTCAGTAAATATACTTACATTTCTATACATTGTAAAGACTTTTAACTATCGCTGTAGTGTAACTCATCAAACATCCACACTTCCTTTCTAACTAGAACAAATGTTTGCAACAATATTAACGACAGCAATTTCAAATTTATTCGTTACACACAGCACATGTTTTTATGTATCCTAGCGTCTGGTGATGTTGCCACATAACTTTCATCCATGAGGGTCCTGGGCATATTTTTAGCTGTTAGTGGGTCCTGGATGTCATGAAAGCTCAAAACAATTACTGTTTTACGTAATAAAATTCATCTGGTTCTTCCTGATTCTAAAAATATACACTTCATGTGTGCCTTTCATTGTTGTATGATTCAGTATCGACGCTAATGCTCTCTTGATGAGATATGAGCGGATTGCTCGTTTTTATCCACTGTGCCCTTTCGTATTTCATTTCAGCGATTAATTTATTTGTTTATCAACGTAGTAAGTAGTACAAAGCTAATCCAGAATGTAAACTGCACTTAAATTCTGTTTGAACTGTTTAATAGTCAGTGTCCGCTGTCTGAAGGTCAAATTTCAGATTAATACACTGCGCCTGGTTGCGTTATTTTATAGGAATTTTATTATTGTAAGTGGGAAGTACTAGATAATGTTGAAATCCAAAGCATATTGTTCGAAGAGCATAATATTATTCGAAATTTACCTGTACCAATAGGTGCAGCCAAAGCAGCATTTGTGATGCTGTAATTACCTCATAGATAACGATATTTGTCTATTGTAGTTTTGTATTCCAGTCAGAATTTTGAGAGCATCAGAGCCTCATTTCAGCGTGAGAGAAGGGTAAAATCAACAACTGATATTGAATTGAAAGCCTTCATCAGTCTCTTGTTTTTAATTGTTGTTAACAAAAGTAACAGATAAAGCCTGGAAGATCTGTGTGGAACTGATGGTGATGGCATTGAAAAATTTCACCTCGCAAATGAACATAAAACGTTTCAAATTTATTCTGGAGAGCCTTAGATTTTACAGTCGCGCTATTCGTGATGAAAGGAGACAATTAGACAAGCTAACAGCTATTCGGGAAATATTTACTGTGTTTGTACGCAACTACCACAAATCTTACAGTAGACAAGAAGCTGGAAGGATTCTGTGGAAGGTACAGTTTTCGCCAATATGTATCAATCAAAACAAACGAGTATGGATTCTTAAGTGTGGATTCTTAAGTATTTTACCTGTACAATTTGGAAATATACGCTGTGTTGCAACCAGAAGGATTTACCAACTGAGCAATAAACATTTTGATGTTGTTCTGTGACTGTGTAAACCTATATATCAGTCAGGTCGAAATGTGAAAGCGGACAACTGGTTTACTAGTACTGGAATGATAATAGAGCTATGAAGGGAGAATTTTTCTTTTGTTGGCATGATGAAGAAAAACAAGCGTGGAGATTTCTCTAGAGTTTGCTATCAGTAAAAGAAGGGCTGCCCACATTTCCTTTTTTGGCTTCCACAAGACTGAACTCTAATTTCCTCCGTACCTAAAAAGGGGACGTGAGTGATCCAGGCATCACGTTTGCATGAAGATAATTCGATAGATGCTGACATTGTAGATAAACGGAAGCCATCCACCGTAAATTTTAAAATAGCGTTAAGTGTGGTATTTTCACAGCGGATAAGCCGAATGCTTTGTACAACGCTGCAAGAAATGTGCGCCGCTGGTCAATGGTTGTATTTTTGTAATGATCAGTACAGTTGGAATCTATGCACAAGTGATTTATTGTGGCAACAGTAAGAATTGTAACAGAAGGAAAGGGTTCCTGAATCAGCTATGTTATACAATGTTGTTTTCTTCGCTAAATTCTGCATAACTATTGAAATTTTGTACAGAGAACTCTATAACTATGACTTATCTATCAAGAATTCTAAAAAAATATATATATTTCTGAAAAAAAGGGTGCCAGCTTAACAGTAGGAGCTCTTATGGGGTTCTTAATTAAGTTGCAATTACCTCTTAAACTATTACCTGCACTAAAAAATTCTACTAGGAATTTCGATAGAACTCTTCACGTGGTGTCCAGAACTGTCATCAGAACTGTTGTACGAATATATTTATATTTTCTGTAGAGAAAGTGTGTCCCACATTAAATCAATTTATCACAAACTATTATCGCCATAGAAAAATGTTATTGGGATTTTCGATAGAGCTCTTGGGGTTCTGTTCAGAACCGTCCTCAGAACTGTTGTACAAGTTTAATTTTTGCGAAAATTGACAAAAAAATGTTTTCGATACGAAAATTTTTTCGAATATTGTTTTCCTCGCCAAATTCTGCACAACTATTGAAATTTTGTACAAAGAACTCTAGAACTATGGCATATCTATCAAGAAATCTGAAAAAAGTATACATTTGTGAAAAAAAGGGTGCCAACTTCACAGTAAGTGAAAAGATTTTCTCCTTAAATTGCAATTATCTCGTAAGCTATTAGCTACACAAAAAAACGTTACTTGGGTTTTCGATAGAACTCTTGGAGTTCTGTTCAGAACTGTGCTCAGAACTGTTGTACTTATTTACAATTTGCGAAAATTGACGAAGAATGTTTTCGATACGAAATTTTTTTCGAATATTGTTTTCGTCGCTTAATTCTGCAGAACTATTGAAATTTTGTATAAAGAACTCTAGAACTATGGCATATCTATCAAGAAATCTGAAAAAAGTATACATTTGTGAAAAAAAGGGTGCCAACTACACAGTAAGTGAAAAGATTTTCTCCTTAAATTGCAATTATCTCGTAAACTATTAGCTGCACAAAAAAATGTTACTTGGATTTTCGAAAGAACTCTTGGAGCTCTGTTCAGAACTGTGCTCAGAACTGTTGTACTTATTTACATTTTGCGGAAATTGTCAGAGAATGTTTTCGATACGAAAATTTTTTCGAGTATTGTTGTTTTCTTCGTTACATTTTGCAGAACTATTGAAATTTTGTGCAAAGAACTCTAGAACTATGGCACATCTAACAAGAACTGTGAAAAAAATGTATATTTCTCGAAAAAGGGGTGCTAACTTCACACGACTGTCGTGGCGCTGGTCTAGGTACTTTAGCGCTGGGAGTGGCAAGCAGACGCTTTGAGTAATATACATGCTCATATTTTCGAGATGGCACTGTACTGTTTCTGTCGGGTGTGAAGGTGAAAACATTGATGCAGCGAAATATCTGAGCGCACTGTAACGTTATGAGCCATGTGTCTGCTGTGCTGGCAGGTTTGGTTGCGCGTCGTGTAGCTGTATAAGCGGGCGCTGAGAAACGCTCCATGTCGTTGCAGGAGTTGGGGTTGCAGTCAGGCGGGCTGCTGTACGTTCCCAACTTGGAATTTCCGTGACGATTAGGTAAGCTATACCGCCCCATACTTATGAACGCTAAGCAATATGGTCAGGCTATGTCTGCACTAAAAGCTTCGAATACTCATTAAATACATGAAAACCACTTCCAGACATGATAAAGAAAATCTGATGGAAGCACTGAAATCGCAATAAAGATACGAATTCACTAAAATTAATATCATATTAATGAGGTAAAGATTAACATAGTTATTAAACGTTACATGTGAAATTGTTACAAAATCAATAAAAAGAGCTACAGACACGCTTCATATGCGTACGATACACAATTGGATAGATCTCAGCGTCAGCTATAAAATGAGCATATTTATTGTATTGTCGAACAGATACACGAATAGTTATAAACAAATTATTTAATATCTCTCAAAATAGTGCCAAAATAAAGAGTTCTCCACACATGGATTGTAGATTAACATCAGCATGAATGGTTTGCGTTGTTATCCCAATTTATTTGTGGATATTTAATGAGAATTGAATGAGTTAATATTTGTAAGACGAGTGTTTAAGTACGTAGTACAGAAGCGACAAGTTGAATAAGGTTATGAGTTTGACTAGCTTTTTGCCGTTCTGTTTATAAAGTATAAAGTCCAAATTAAAGCTGATCACTCTATGATGTTAATCGTGTAATAATGTGATATCAGTCTGCAAATTATCTAAAACTGTATGTAATGTATGTTTGAAATGTATAAATATTGTAGAACGTGGACACTTAAGGATGGTGGTGGACTCTTAAGAATGATGGTCTAGGTGCAAGATGATCACTTGACTTTCATGGTTGACCATGCGATGAAATTTTAAAATGGACAAGCAGAGCAGGTTTTATGGTCTTCTGATGTTTGTGTCTTGGTGGGTAAGATTGCCTTGTAAGGTATGCGCAGCCGGTTAACTGCATAAATTTAAGTGATTCACAGAGTTCCATTATCCCCCAAGTATTATATAGGTGTTAATGAATTATTGTTTCTTATTGTTGCAGGCGCTGATTGACATATAAAACATGGCTGATCAGTCCACTGGTGGAGGAATGGATCGTAATGAGCACTTGGGCTCACGAACTACCCCATACATGAAAATCAATGAGAGATATTCGGTATGATTTAGCTGTAAGATTTCAGAAGCTTTCGCCATCAAAACTAACAACTTTACGGTTGGAGAAAAAGCTATTTGCAGCTTGCTGCCTAAAAGATAGGACCCGCTCAGGACAACCACCAACGCGACTGAAAACGTGTGTGCAAAAACGGGTACTCGGAAGTATTCACAGGAACTGGAAGCTCCATACTCGTCATTACAAAAACGTATACAGAATGATTCGAAGTTAAAGACTTTTAAACTTTCGTTTGTAAACGAATTGAGTGATAATGGCATGCAAAAAATTCATCAGGCTTGTGGGTGAATTCTCGATATCCTTACGACTCTTCCTTCAAGCGGGAATGTGCTCTTCTCGGATGAGTGTGCAATTTATCGCAGTCAAAAGCAAGAACCATTTATTTCAGGAGTCAAGAAAACTCACATTTTTATGAATAATTTGGACACAACCCACCATATGTCATGATCTGGGCTGCAATGTCGGCAACCAACTTGATAAATCAATATTTTTTAACTGTGCTGCGAACCACATTGCTTATCTCACCATGTTATGTGATCGATTTATACCACATCCGCAGTATCGGAGACTGCTCGGTCAGCTGTCGTTCGATCAGGATGGAGCACCAGTCCATTATGCTACTGCCGTTAGAGACTACTTCAATGAGGTATTTCCTGAGAAATGGACGGGATGTGGTTCCGTCCATTTGCCTATACCTTTGGAGTAGCTACCCTGAAGTCCTCATCTGTCATCTTGCGACACTGCATTCTAAGGATTCATTAAACAGGAGGTTGCTACCACACGTTACGAAACAGCTGACAGGCTTAAGCGTGCTGTTCGAATTCCATTTATTGCCATCACACCAGCAATGTTGACGAGTATTTCATATCGTACGTGGAGGAGCATCATACTCTGTTATGATAACTATGGTGTGCACACAGTCAAATGGTTCAAATGGCTCTGAGCACTATGGGACTTAACATCTGAGCTCATCAGTCCCCTACAACTTAGAACTACTTAAACCTAACTAACCTCAGGACATCACACACATTCATGCCCGAGGCAGGATTTACACACAGTCACACCACCTCAAAGTTGTCCTCTGCCATGATTGCACATTAATACAGCGCTACCACCTATGACTGCGTGGACGCGCGATAAGTTGTAATGGGACTTGGTAATCACTCTGTACAATTATTTAGATTTGCAGCTTTTCAGGATTTGGCAATATTTCAGCGTAATAGCTGGGGAGTTATAAAATATTTGAACAGTGAATGTTAGCACAGCTATCGGTGAATGAACCTTTGCCATGTTGAATTGGTTACTATACATAGTCTGAATGAACTTATTGGACTTAAGGAATTGTACTCATTTTGGGTAATTCGGAGCACTGCACGACGGCTTCGGTTTCCATTCGTTACTGCCTGCGAGCACTGTGCTTGCTATACTAAATGGATCAGTTGATGTATTACTTCTATACTGCGTTTAAATATCAGCTTGTGCAAGACCATCATTCGAAGTAACTTTATGGTTGATCTGAATAAACTGA